>NC_045700.1:31913172-32223461 GCF_009834535.1 Camelus ferus | reverse complement strand
CATGCCTTGGGAATTGAGGAAGTTCTCTGGAGGTCACAACACAACAAATAAACATTAGAAATGGTTGTTGGTTTATGACAAACAAGTTTGCTAAATAACACAATATTATTTTTAATGTGTTATCAAAGTAACCATATAGTCCAACTCACACACTCTCTCACTTAAAACATGACTTAGTAAAGTACTCAGGTATGTGTACTATGACCATGCTATTCAGCAGGGTGCCCCCAATTCAGACGAAATAGCATATGACATGCTATTCTTGAGAGGGAATTGAAAATCTTTTCCTTACTGTGAGGAATGCAGTGTTAGAGGTAGAGCTTTTCCTCCTCCTCTGTGGATTAGATATGACTGAAGAGCTTTTTTCTTCGTTCACGAAGGCCATTTAAGGGAACTAAACAAATGAAGGAGAGACTAGCATTTCACTTCCTGCTGTTCCCTCACTGAGCAGCAAAATCAGCAGATTACCCAATGGGTGTTCCCATCACAGCAGAATGTGCTGAATGACTTTGTGGGAAAGCCCCAAGTGTGGGGAAAAATAAGACCATCGTAAAATGGGGACCACCTCTAGTCTAGAGAATCCTGAAGGTGTAGTTGGGATTTATTGAACAGCTTCCTCAGGAAAATTGATAGGCCCAGTGATGTAGTGAACCTGGAAGGGAGTGGTCTTTGGAGACAACCAGACAAGACTTCAGTGGTTCCAAAACTCTACAGAGAGCAGAATATAGAATAGAAAAAAAATGAGCTGTGGGACTAGCAATATGGCAGATCAGCAAGGAGATGTCCCATTGAGAAGGCAGTGGGGGACCTTGCAGGGTGTAAGGGAGAGACTAAGATTTCCCTCTTCGAAAGGCCCTTGGATAACAGAGCAGACAGGAGGTGAAGTTCAGAACACTTTTCAGAAAACAGTGAAATGGTATACAGAAGACTATCATATAGATGGAGGCCACCAGCAGCAAGTGGAACCACACTGAGCCAACAATAGGCAGATATCGTACAATATACCAGATAAGACCTGCCATTTCTCTAGCCCTCGTATTTGACCCCACATACTGCAGGAGTGACAACTCAGAAAACCATGCCCTTCCCCATTCCAAGAGCTCCTATCAGCATTGTCCTGGGGAGAGAAGAGAATGGAAACTACATATTGTTCATGAAATCAAACCTTTAAACTGAACATTACTAGTATTTTTAATAATTGAAAGTAATCAGAAAGCTATAGAATCTGTCCTAAATGACATCAGATTGGAAAGGAATATTCTTTAGAGCTTGAAGCAATGATTGGAGAAAAAAATAAAACTATTTTAAGTTTGTACCCTCACTAAATTCAGACGATGCAATAAACCCAATTGCAAACAAACCAGTGATTTACAACTGCCCCCAGGGTTCCCAATTTGCCATTTTGCAAATATGAACTAGCACCATGGTTATGTGAGTGGGGTAACTTATTACTACTCTACCACTTCTTGGCCCCACCCTGGTTTTGTAGGTGTATGGGTTCTATGCCCCAAACACATACACAGAAAAGACAAAAACATCTAGTTTGAAATCCTTTAATAGCAGAGTTTCAGTGGTCTCACTTCTTTCCCTCCTAATAGGCAAAGGTAAGGATATATAAAACTGCTGATTTTTAGTTGTACTCCAAATTGCAAGGAGATTTTGTGTGTGCACATGTATAGGCGTAATGCAATGATGATTGCTGAGTTGCGAGACAGAAGGAAAACCTGTCCCTGCTGTGGATTTTCACAGATGGAGGCAGTTTTTAAAATATATTTAGGAGATAACAGAGGTGGAGGTAACTGTTCCATAACTCAGTGAATATTGGCCCATATTTTGCTTGTGGGTCATAGTCTACTGACTCCTGGAATAAAGTATGTACTCCATTGCCATCTATGCTCACAGAATGCATGGATAAATACTTACATTGCATTGCCTAGGTAAAGCATCTCCCCTAAATTTGCACTAAAATAAAAAGATCAAGGTAGGAATTCACAGCATTATGCAATAATTAGGCTGATAGCTGGTCATGGTAATACCCAGTTAGTTAATAGAAAATTAAAATATTTAATAGATCAAATACTGAGCAGTTACTGTGTACTTAGTAGACATTTGGGTAATATGAAAGAATTAAAAAATGAACAGTTCCCAGAAAACTATATGATTAAAACTTAAAGTGAAAAGAGTTCAAACTGAGTGGTGTCCTTAGTGACTACCATGATCATTTCCCTTAGTGTACCTTCAATAAATATTTTGAAAGGATGGAAGGAAAGAAAGAAAGAAGAAAAAAAGGAAGAGTATGGCACAGTCATTAAGAACTTGGGCTTGGAAATAAGCAAACAGAATTTTTCTAGTGGCTCTCTCACTTGACTATCATTTTCATTTTCAAGATGAATGTTCCCATTGGAACCTTAATGTTCCCACTGGAAAACAGGGATAATAGTAACTACTTCCTAAGACCCTAAAAAGATTGTATCAAGCACCATGCCTAATACTTCATATGGGAAGAAAAAAAATGTTACTTGTTTATTAACTTTTATTGTTTTTGCTGCTCAGGAAAACCAACATCTATAGATCATTAGCTGATTCTTATTTCTTAAAAAATATTTTACTTAAATTTTGGTGAGTTTTGCCTCTTTTGTGAATTAACAATATCAATGTCTAGGGTTTAGGTGAGGTATTTAAAAGAATAAACAATTAGATTCCAATGAGAATACTTCATTTTGTTCTCTAAAATTATTTTACAATGTCTAAACAAACAGTTATAAACTGAATAAAACATGATGTCTCATCCACCTGAACATGTAATGTCCAAATTACTTTGTATCACTGAGCATATCTGATTGTTACTGTCCAGCCTTCCAAAAGATTAGTATTTATATATTATATCTTTCAAGTCGATTTGACCATGTATAAAATACAAACTCTCTTTCATCCAGAGTATTGAGACTAACTGATCACTTGTCTTCATTCCCAGGTATTTTTATGAGAGTCTTTGATGATGGAGAATGTTATTAATCAAAATGTAAAATGCCCATTGCTCATTTGATCATGTACTTGATTTTCTTTCCCTAGATAGAAGACAATTAACTAACGTACATTATTCTTTTCATGGTTTTTGGCACCTACATCAGTGACATTTTAATTAAGGTTCATAAACTTCACAAGCTCCAACTCTGCAATCTCAGTTCTAGTGGTACTATTGTTTCTGATTTTACAGCTGTTGTGCCAGATTCATGCAGCTGCTTGTTTTTCTACTAATCCTTATTGCCCCTCCCCCAACCCCACATACATACTATCACTGGCACAAAGTCAATGTTTAATATGGCCTCAAGAACAACCACCACAACCATAGTTTACCACGGAGGGCACATAGCACAAGTGGTTAGGAGAGTGCAGGCTCAAGTTCCTGAGAGCACATCTTAGCCCCACCACTTACTAGCTGGGTGAACTCATCTTTCAGTGCTTCAGGTTTTAGGTAATAACGTGAGACTTGAAGAACCTACCTCAGGGGGTTGTTGTGAGAAGTAAGGCAATGCAGTGCACCTCTTTATGTGAAAATGAACTGGAATGAAATAGGGGAGACTGATTAAAGGGGTGTATTGCAATAATCTAGGAAAGAGATGAGAATGACTTGAACTAGAGGGATGGCAAGGGAAATAGAGAGGAAGGTAATAATTTGACATAATCTGGGGGACCAAAATGAAGAATTAATGTAAGTGCTTTCCCTTATCTATTATATCCTCCCTGTTGAGCTCAATCCATGTACATTTTCTTCTAGTAAACAGTTCTTAACTATGCTATCGTTTATTGATCTCAGTTCTCACTGACTCATCACACGTACTACTTACCTCTCTCCCACCCCACTACAATGAGCTGTGAGTTCTGCATAGTTTGCCATCTTGATAAATGTTTGTGTGTGTGCATGTATGTTTATGTGTATTATATATACATAATTTATATATATATAGTTTACATATGTATTAGTCTTATCTCCTGAACCACTTTACTACCTCTTTGAGAAAAAGTATCAAACGTTTCACCTTATGAAACTGAATTTCATCAACATACGAAATTGAAAGTCACTTTATGAAACTGAATTTCATCATCACGTTTCACTTTATGTAACTGGTATAATTCACACATAGTGAAAAGAGTCACAACCTAAATATAATGTTAATTCAGTGTTTGCAAAGTTTGAAAAAATGCTTAAAATACTGATGCTCGATACATACTGACTAATCTATCTATTAATACTGATACAGGAAAATTACACTGTACACAAAACGTATCTACTGTTAAGTGGAATTAGGAATGAAAGCTATTTTTTTTTTTTGGTTCTGGCAAAGGGAAAAATGAAACAAGATACATGACTCACTTTTCAGCTTACTTCATTCTATTTTCATTGTTTGTTTCAAATAATCCCTGTTAGCACTTCAACTCTCCACTTTATTTATACATTTTTAAGTAGACTGGTGAAAAATCCTTTAATTCTTACAATTAAACAAGGTCTAAAAGAGCCTTCACTGCGATCCTGAAGGCACTGTGATCCCTGATGAGTTGGCACAAACACAAGAAGCATGGAAGTCATTATTCAAAAAGGGCAGACCGAAGGGGCTGAGTAGGCATTTTCCACTCATTCTTGACATGAAACATGCCCGTTATTCCTTATGGTCTTTTTGATTTGGGAAATGTCTTCTTTAACTGGCGGGTTTGTCTCTGGACCTAGTTTTCATTGCACAGTGTGGAGATCTATATGATCTGATCTATATGATCTAGAAGAGGTCTCCAGAGCTCAGGTCGTACCCTGATACCATCACAACATCTCAAGATGAAGGCTCTTGTATATCAAGTTGCTGTGGCCTTCAAGTGCTCACCTGAGTTGCCAGAGATCACAGATTCAACGTGTCTGAGTAATCTACCCAGTACCTGATAATTTAATGCTTTTTAAAAAATAGAATTTTTTTTGTAGGAAAAAGAGAAGAAAGCATCAGGCTTGAAATTGAGAAGCTAGATTCTAGACTTGAAATAAACACAAATTGATTGTAGAATTTGGAACAAGTCACTTAACCTTGATAGTCCTCAGAAAATTCATAAGCAAAAGAAGACGAAGTGAGGTTGATAATGACTAACTTTCTCCTGTATTACTACGATTCAGATTAATCTCTTTATAGAGATTAAAGACCACTTTTAGAGATCAGATTTTTAGATGAAATGATAAAACTCTCCAAAATTTTAATCTGAATTTTCTTCCTTAGGTGAGCTTACTTCACTCTAGCTGTATTAGAAGAACATGGTAAGGAGAACATTCTCCGAACGAGAAAGTATGAGAAATGACACTGTAGAACTTATCATGAGGCAATGTGTTTTTTCTTTCAAATTTGGGAGTTTTATTTTAGAAAGGTCTCAAATGTTATAAAGACAGGGAAAACTATAAAAGCACTTTTGTTCTCCAAAAGAATTTTTGGAGAAATAGCCATATATTAGGGCAATTTGTTTGAGTAATTTATTTTCACATTGGCATTAAATGTAGAAAATTCTCAGCTGAATCTACATCTTTTCATACAGCCCATCAATTTGTCTCTAAAATATCCAGTTATCAAGTACTTACCCTTATAAAGTACTTTTTATGTTAACGTAGAACTGAACCTCCTGAAAGTCCAACATTCAAAATGGACCTTTTACACCTACTCATTTTCTAAAGGACTTAACACATTGATTCTGAAATGAGTTTCTTTAAGGGAAGTTTCCAACCACCTATGCTAAGATTTAGCAAGTGGCTTTGGGGGTTGAGGGGTGGGGGATTGGGTACAAGGAAGGAAGAAAAGTAAAAATAGAGCAAAAGCACGAAAAGGTGTGCTTATACTGGGAGTGACTATAAGTGGAGGAACTATTCGGAGCTGGAACTGAGACAGTGTGTATATGAACTGGTGTGTATCAGAGGTATGGCGGGTGGCGGCAGTCACAGATGGAGTCCTTTTAACCCCAGTCTCCCACTCCTCTCAAACACAAATACCCCTTCCTGGGAGTTAAAACAAATAGTGGTGACATGCCAACAGTTTATAATGTAAATTCTACTATTATTTTTTGCCTCTCAACAACTTTTCTTCGCCTTTAAGCATTCTGACCTCCACAGTTCCCAAACATTATGGCTACAGTATGTCCTGGCATTGGGAGAACTGTTACCTGTCATTATTCCACATCTTATTTGGACAGCTGATATTGCAGAAATTCCCAATTATCCTCTAGATCAGCAGAGCAACACAAAGTCCTGATGGTGCTGTGGCAAATCTTCTTTCTCTTAAATGATATGTATGAATACAGTAGGCAAGAAACGAAAATCAAGAAGCCTACCGGATATTGAAAATCCTGTGAAATATAAGGTGGTTCTTCTTGAAAAAAATTAGTGCCTAGCTTTTCATACTTACTACAAAGTATTGCTTTTTTATTAGCATAGATGGTCACAAGCAGATAATTCATGAAGAAAAGAACACAAGAAATAATAGGGTGATAGAGTCACACTTTTTCACCTTTCAAATAATAATCTTAAAGTGTGATAAATAGTGGAGGTTTTGGAAGAATTTGTAGTGCTTTTAAAGGGAATGTTAACTAAGACAAACCTAGAATTATTGGAATTTGTGCTTTCCTCATTGTACAATTAATCCTACAAATAAATTCAAACCGTGAAAAAGTTATATGTAGATGAGATTTTTGAGAACTAGATGGAAAGGGTCTGTGATTATTAAATATTTGGGTCAGATATTTTGCATTTTACATTCATGTCCTCCTATGTCTGATGATCTGACTGCCTGTCAGATATCAGTAACATCTGCCACTTCCGGCCTCAGATGCAGCTCATGA
Source organism: Camelus ferus (assembly GCF_009834535.1). NCBI lineage: Eukaryota > Metazoa > Chordata > Mammalia > Artiodactyla > Camelidae > Camelus > Camelus ferus. The sequence continues at coordinate 32,216,603 of NC_045700.1, read as the reverse complement.
CAGCTGTGTGATGCCGCCCTAGGATTCATGCCAGAGCAGTCCCCTCTGAATATCAGTAAACCACCCTGGGTATCCAGCTGCAGTGTGCGACAAGACCTCCTGCTCTTTTACAAATGCCAGAGACACTTAAAAAGAACTTGGGTGGGGTAGGAAAAGAAAACCTAGTACCTCCGAAAGAATTATCTTTCAGTTACTCAATTTCTCCATCTTTAAAGGGCCCACTTCACCTGACTACAGCTATAGCATTTTAATTTAAATAAAATTGCCTGTATCGCTTGCAAAGCCGTCAAATGCTTTTTAAATGGAAGGCGGTTGGTAAATTTAGGAGAGGGAATGCACTCTCTCCTCTCAAGCGTCTTCCCTCAGGACTTGGCTGGCATCTGCTGAGCAAATATAGACTAGCCATTGACTTTGAGTCAAGCACCATGCTGGGCGCTGGAGCACAGACGAAAAATAATACAGCATGGCTCTCTGTCTTTAAGTAGCTCACAGGCCAATCTAGTCCTTGTGAGTGTTAGGACTCAGCACGTTGAAGTCCAGTCACCAGTTTGCATTTGACAGTTGGAGGCAGTCTCTCGTGCTTACAAGAAAAGGACTGGTTTAAGAGGTCCCCACTCTAACTGTATTCCTTTCATGGACAGAATTTTCTTTTCCTGGTTTTTAATCAACTAGAGACATTCTGTTTCTTGTCAAAAACCTGAGACATTTTAATAGAAAGTTACCAGTTTTGCTTCAGATAAAGACTTTCCCTATGGAACACATATAAACCTCTAATGCCATTACTGGAAAACTATGATTCACTTCCATAAACCATCTTACAGATCTCTTTTATTGCTGTAAATTGTTCAGTGAGATAAATGTGAAACATAAAAATATCCATACTGATATCACCTCAAGTTCTCATTACAAATACCCACAAAACCCACTATGAAGAGAATACTCTACTTTGACAGTTTTTGATTAAAAAAAAATTAAATTAGCAGTAGTAAACATAGGTTACATTACACTTAAGTAAAAGAAGTAACCATAAAATCACAACATTTAGAATGATACTTTGCTCAGTTATCAGTCACAAACCAGGAGAATGCCATGCACAGTTTATTTCTCCAGATACGATGCTTAAAGCACAGTGAAGATAATTTTATCATCCCTGTTTCATTAAAATTGCAAGGTGTCATTCTTGTGACATTTAAAGGTTGTTTCATAGAGAACACCAATGCTCATTCAGGTGCTTGCTTAAGAAGCTGTGTTTAGTCCAAAACTTTCACTTCTTATCAAGCTCCCAATATCAACCCCATCCTCTCTGTAGATAATCTTTTGCTTTCCCCTTTTCTTGAGCTCAAAAACAGCTGACCTGACTTTCCATTCATTTCCACCTTGAGACATCTCATATGGCCTGAGTTTCTTCTTTCCATTTTAGGAAGACGAGTCAACTCTCCTCTCCAAACTTAAACCCTGCCCTTAGGATTGTGAACTCAAATAGAGGAGTCCAGACTGGGAGCAGAAGGTGTGGTTTGACGTTCAGCCCTGACAGCTTCCAGCCATATGGACTTAGTCTCTTTGAGACTCAAAACCTTTAGTTATACAATAAGACAAAAATAACTCATCCAAAGGGCTTTGGTAAGAACATAGTGAAATAATGAGCATACAACTCTGTTGTAAATGAAAAAGTGTTACACAGGTGCACTTGGTTTTCTCTCTAATATTCTTCCACATCTGTAGGTATTTATCTCATCAGTTGTCCCTTCCTTCTTTTTCAATATCTCCTAGATTTAAAAAAAAATACTTCCTTATCAGCTTGCATTTTAATTTACCCCCTATGATAAAAGTATAACAAATATAAAATAATTACTTTGATCATATTTACCCTTTAAGTTACTATGTGTTTTTCTATCCCATTTGCTGGGAAACTTCTTAAAGAGGACTTCTTTCCTCTACATATTTTTTGCAATTCAATTTTCTTAACATCTTATATTCTAGTATCTTGATTCTATCATCTGAAACTGCACATGAATATTTTTATGAGCTTTCATTATTCTTTCTCGCTTCTCTGCAGCATTTGGACACTGTTGACAATCACCATAACATTTGAAGTTTTCCTGAGATATATCTATCTATCTATCTATATATATATCTGTTCTTCCCTGACAGTTTGACTTAGCATTCACTCTTTTTTTCTCCCACCCCTAAATGTAGGTGCTACCTAAGGACATGTCTTGCTGTTCTGCCCTCCGTGTTGTCTTTCTTGGCAAACATCCATACTCACGTTCTCATTTAATTATAAGTTCTGTAATGCTAATTCTCAAATCTGTCACTTTCCTTATACTTTGCCTCCACTCTGCAACACATCTCCAACTTCCTCAGGTACACCTTTAACTTTCCATGACCTTAAAGAGTCAAGGGTTTCCATCCTGTTCCCCAAACATGAAAAGCAAGCTTGTAGTCCCTGGGTCTTGTCTTGTAGGGCCAGAGAAATGATCAAGGAGCACTGGCCTTTCATCAGGTCTCATTACCATTCATCATTACAGGATTAGTGTGGGACACTTCACCCTGAAATAATTTATTTATAGATTCTTATCTTAATTCAGGAATTCCAGAAGTTATGATGATTTCTCAAACCCAAATAGCTTTGTTTGTCCAATTAAAATATAGAATGTAAAGTTGGTTGACCAATTAAAATACAAAATTTAAAAATATAAATAAAGAATTTTGGTTGACCAATTATAATAGAGGAAAAATACAAGATTGAGATTGCATATTGCTGGACTAGGAAATAATAAAATGAGTAGTACAGTGTAGTCAAATCTTTGACAACAAAGGAGCTCTTGCAGAAATGTGTTTTAATATTCAGGAACATCATAGTGGCAGTAGAGAAAGGCTACACCAAAATTTTGATTTCAATTTTAGCATACTTACAGTGTAAACCAGTGGCTAGTTTGACAATAAAATATTTCAAGAATTTTTAACCCATCAAGTTTTAATTTTTGCAGAATAGTGAAAATTGTTAAGTTGGATATATTTTTAAGGGTAATTTTAAAAATCTTTAAAAAATCTCCAACCACCTTTTCAATGGTACTTAAAACTCAATTTCATTGATTCAAATTCTGAACAGTTGGATCAAAGTCTTTCCTCAAAAGAATCATTTCTGGTATCTAGATTCGGTTATTGCTGAAACCATTCAGCCTTATTTAAATAAATCTCATAATTGGTTTCCTTTTTTAACTACATTTCTGGTTGACTAGAGCAAGAGTGAAACGACTGGTAGTCATGTACTTAAGACAGACATCACTAAGAGTGACAGTATAATCATAGCTTAAGATGTTGCATATTTACTGCAGTAGTTACCATAGAGATTTATATTTGGCTCTTTAATAAAAAGTACATGAATTTGATTCTGAGTGCATTAATTTTGATTAGCAGGGTGCACTGGGTTTCCTAACTGCACATATATAGAAACAATAGTTTTGGAATTTTGTCCTAGAAATCTTTAAGAGATCAAATATAGCAATATAGAAAATAATAGTCTCAATTTTTTGTCTTTTTAATGAATATTTCATTAATTCTGTCACTTGAAACCTAGTTTGGTAAAAATATATATTTAATGGTTTAGTGATATGTTATTCATGTAATTCTCAAGAGGGAAAACAAAAAAAAAATGAGAAGACCAGACATTCTAGCCTAAACTTAGGTATATGGCTCAAAGCACAAAGGAAGAACACAGGAGCAGAGCTCTGACATGCAACCAATTTCTAGCTCCTGCTCCTCTCCTGCTGTCTACAAAACAAGACCCTTGAATTTCTAATTTAAAAATTCTTCCCTGACTACCTTAGATCACAGGAATCTATCCCTTGAACTTAGCGTGCTTTATGTTTGCACCTTGAAATGACACCTAGACTATACCGTACTCTCCAAACTGACGAGACCAAGAGCACATCTTATAGACAGACATACCACCCATAGTGTCCAGTGCAGGTCTAGGTATATAATTAGTTGTATTGATTGATAAATAAAATGAAGGTAGATTGATACCTGACTGCTACAGAGAGGTAATCTGAAGTATAATGCTAACATTACAAATGCATGAAATTTAAAACCAAATAAATGGGAGGAAAAGTCTCCTCATATATTTAATCAGTACTGAGATCTATTATGGTAATATGTGTGAAAGAATTCTATAAAGAACTATTCAAATGTAAAGTCTCATCAAAGAATAAACACCTGGAAGTGTTTTGTTCATTCAACCAAATATTGTTTTGGACAAATAAATTGTTCTTAACTCTTAAATAAGAAAGCTTTCCTTCCCCCAAAGCTTTAGGATGTTTGTGATTCTGTAGACTTGGAATGAGAGATGTAATATTCCATCTCCCAATATGCTCTATCTTGAATGTTCTCCTTGGCAAATCCTTGCACAGCTGGATTCTTCCTGTCAGCTTGGTCTCAGCTAAAATGCTTCCTTAGAGATCTTCCCTGACAACTCTACCCAGCACTCTGGCTCTCATTTTATTTTCTTCAAAGCACTCAGTTTCATCTGAAATTAACAGACCCTTTTTTCTGTTTACTCATTTATTGTCTATCATCTCCCTCTAGCATAAGCTCCATGAACCCAGGGACTGGTCTTCTATACATCTGTTATGTCCAACTACTGACAAATATCTCTAAATTAATTAGTAAATTCTCTGAACTAAATTTACTTGCAAATTTTATTTGAATTTAATGGCAGGTTTATCTCATTTAATCAAATCCAGTATTTTTAACTGATTCTTAAAATTTCAAAACTAGAAATGTTTTTGGAATTTATTTACTTTAACTTTTCCTTTCCATGAAGAAAAAAAATGGAATGTTAACTTGTAAAATAAATAGCTCAAATAGTTCAAGGTCAATTCACTGCAGCACATATTTGGATACAAAAAGAAAGTTAAACATTTCATTATCAGAATATTTTAGGTGCACTTTAAATGTAAATCAGCAGGATAATTGACTTAATTCTCAGTGCTATTTTGTAAGATTAAGTACACTTAATGGGAAGCATTAGTAAAAATTGGCCACGACAGAAAGTGTCAAACTTTTCTGTGCCATAATTCTGAGAGCATTAAATTCTTCAAAAAGCTCATTTTATTGCCATAAATGCAAACAGTTAAATCAAGGTCCTTCATATTTAAGAATCAGAAGGATCATAAAGATTTTTATAGTTAATGTGACTACCTACGTATGGAATACCTGCACATTAGCAGAGAGGGATCAAAAAACAGTCACAGAATTGGAGTGTGTTTCCCAAAAGTGATATTTCAGATACTGATCTCTAATAAAGTTTGTTGGTTTCTTAATGTGCTGAAACTCAGTAAAAAGCTAGGTACATCTGGATTATTGCTATTGCTATATACAGGGAAATTCTGCCTAGTATCTTTGAAATGTACCTGTATTTGTTAAAGAACAACATTGTCCAAAATGTTTTTATCATGGTGTAGAAATCAATAGATTCTCTTCCATTTTCCTTTATTTCCATTAAATAGTTTAATCCAAGAAGATAAAACAAAAACTTAGAATGATCATCCAATAAAATTTATTCCCAATGAATATTTCTTAATAAATCCTGTAACAATATCATTCACCTCTGCTTTATATATTAATGGAAATAAAAATGTATATTTAAAAGATTATCGTATCATTTTCATTCCATTTCTTTCTTTTTTCAATGCATTTAATTCCTATCCATCTTCAGAGTTTCCTAGTTCCCTATTTCTCTTAATTATCTGAGTCCCAGTTTCTCCAAGATATTTGCTAAGTACCTCTCCACCCTCATTTGAGATAGACTATTTATGCTATAAACTTTTTTAATCCATATATTTATTATCACATTATATCCTTTATGATAACTACAATTAGACCTGCATTCTGGGTCTTCATGAATATTTAATTATTCACACTCACATAAATTTATATAAATAGGTAGCTAGACAGATGATTACTAGATAGATAAATGATAGATAAATGGATAAAATAAACAGAGAGAAAACAGAATAAGTTGGATATTAGATGAGTATATTTGCAGGTTGACAAATATATGTTTACATTCTCAAAGTAACACTCATATAATAAGACTTTGTGAGGTCACACAAAAAAAGCAGTGAATGTTATTAGTTCAAGAAGTCACTAAATTGTGAGTGGTACAAACAACCCGAAAAATATTTTTCAAAGAATATCATTTAAGAGATAACTCAGTGACCATAAAAGAGAACCAGAGATTTATAACAAGTTCTAGTGTACCTGAGTCTCCTACAATGCCTTATGTTTCTTAAAAACAGTGTGTGCCCACGTAGTGTATGTTTACGAGGTGAAGCATCACGTGCATGACTGACCAATACACGTCTGTTCTCATATTCTGGTTTTGTGAACTAGAAAGTTTAAATGAAGAGGTATAGTTATCAAAATTACCAAGCCTTACGCTACTATAATTTTAAAAGTGAAACAAGTTCTGTGAACATCTTCTAAAATTATCCTAAAGTTTGATTATCTAATTTTCCTATTCTTCACTTGTGTTTTCTAAGGGAGCAGAGAAAATCAGGTGTGTATTACAGGTTAACATTTAAAATAAAATTCTAACCCATTTGTTTTGGAAAAATAAAGTACTTTATAGACACCTTAATTAAATATCATTTTATGATCCTACTGACCCAATGCTTTAAAAATATATAATATTAGACATAATGTCTCAGCTATCTCTTACTCAGAAATATTCTGTAATTTCAATTAAACAAAGAATAGGGAGACTCATTAAAGAGATATGTTTAAACGATGGTTTAAGGTAGAGGGGTGGCCCAAATGCCAGAAAATCTAATTCTAAGCACAGAAGCAAAAATTTCAAGCCATCTGGAATGTGTTTAAGGTTTATCCTGCACTAGATAGGTAACCAGAGAGTAGTCTGCTAATATAAACCACTGGTACTGGTTTATATTCTTTCTGGAGGCTATGCATGAACATGGTCTCTTAGACTTTCATGTTTAAGTTTATGCTCTTTTAGATATTTTTTTAAAAGAGGCTAATAAGGTACAAACTTTCTGTTACAAAGTGAATAAGTTCTGAAATCTAATGTACAGTCTGGTGGCTATAGTTAATAATGTTGTATTACATACTCGAAATTTGCTGAGAGTAGACCTTAAGGTGACTAGATGAGGTGATGAATATGTTAAGTAGCTTGATTGTGGTAATCATTCCACAATATATATGTATACCATCATGTCACAAACCTCAAATATATACAGTTTTTGTCAATAAATCTTGGGGAAAAAAGAGGCTGAGAAATCTGTATGTGCTTTATCACATAGAGAGTGCTTTATCATATTTAAAGAAAAGTATTCCACAAAACTATCTCCACCAAAATTGTGGCTGACACCTGAACTTCATTAGAGTAAGTTAACTAAAAGATTTCTATTATAGGCTGGTTCTATGACTGGCCAAATAAAACAAAAACAGTCAAGTTTTATAAACTGGCAGACAATTCACTATGCTCAGTTTGCATGAATTAAATTTAAATAAAGGCCAACAAGTTCTAAGGGAAGTAACTAGACTCTTGTCTAGATTGATTTCTGTCTAACAAATTATCAGGACTAACATGTTCACTTGTCAAAATTTGATCTGCATGGACATGTCTACAAAATTGTTTACTTTCTTTTGATACTTTCAAACACCTGGATACCACAATCCCCAAAAAGTCCACAAACTTTCTCGTCTCATTTACCATGCTATTCTGCTCAATGAGATAGTCTGCCTTTTGTTCCTCTGTTATTTATTATGTCAGCTGTCACTTCTTTTCAACTTCATTGCTTGCACACTTTAGAAACAAATGGATTTCACATCATGAGACATTTCACTTGGTTATTTCTTCAGATAAAGATTGTTTTCACTGTGATTTGGAAAGAAAGAAAATTGGAGCTTTTAAAGTAAATTCAATCCTGTTAATTAAAATTTTGGTTGTTGACAAAACAACCCATTTCTTTAAAGATAATAATAAAATCAATATTTCCATAGTATGGTGCATTTATTTAAAACAAACTTCAGTAAGTGTTGTCTTATTGAATCCCCTTAGCTTTCCTGAGGTAGCTTGCTAGAATATGATCAACAGGGTATTGAAAGTAACTGGACTAAAATGTAATGAGAATCTTGCCTCAAGTATAGAGGTCTACAGCTGACTAGATACCATCAATTACATTTGTATTTCATTTATTTCTCTTTGGAGGATGCCTCTGGGTTGTCTGTGTGTGTTTTAACATTTAACAGCTTTATTGAAGTATAATTAACATACACTGAACTGCATATATATAAATTGTACCATTTCATAAGTTTTGGCATATGTGAAAAATGTGAGGCTGTCACTACAATCAGGATAATGAATAGTCTATTAACCCCAAAAGTCTTCATATGACCCTTGTTAATCTTTCCCTCCAACTCTCCCCTCCCACCCCAATCTCTTGTCCCTAGAAAACTTATCTGCTTTTTGTCATTCACAGATTAGTTTGCATTTGCCAAAATTTTATATAAATGGATTCATATTGTATGTTATCTTTTTATCTGGCTTGTTTCATTCATTCATAATTATTTCAAGATTCGCAATGTTGTAGGATCTATCAATAGTTCATTCACTTTTCTGACTAGAATTCCACGTATGGACAAATCATAGTTTATTCACCTTTTGATGAACATTTGCATTGTTTCTATTTTGGCTATTGCAAATAAAGCTACTACGAGTATTACTGTACATCTCTTTGCATGGACATGTTTTCCTTTCCCTTCAGTAAATACCTAGGAGTTGTTTAAGAAATAGTAAAACTATATTCTAGAGTTATTGTACCACTTAACATTTCCACCGCCGTTGCATGTGCTCTTCTACATCCTCACCAATGTGGTCTTTTTTAATTTTAGCCAGTCTGATAGATGTGTAGTGCAGTCTCATTCTTTTAAATCCATTTCTCTAATAACTAATAATGTTAAACATTTTCTCATGTGCTTATTTGACATCTATCTGCCTTCCTTAGTGAAGAGTCTGTTCAAATCTTTGAGCCGTTTTCCAGTGGGTTAATTGTTTTCTTATTACTGAGTTTTGAGAGTCTTTTGGATTTTTTTTTCTGGAAGGAAAGTGCATTATCAGATATATTACTTGCTAACAATTTCTTCCTGTCAGTGACTTGTCCTTTTAATCTCTTAATAGTGGCTTTGAAGAGCAAATGTTTTTCATTTTGATAAAGTCCAATTTATTGATTTCTACTTTTATGGGATGCCTAATCAAAGATCACAAGAAATTTTCTCCTATGTTTTCTTTAGAATTTTATAATTTTAGGTTTTACCTTTTAACTCTTTATATAGTGTGAGGTATGGATTTAAAATATTTTTTTCCACGTGGATATCCAGTTGTTCAAGCACTATTGAAAATACTATCCTTTCTCCACTTAATGGCCTTTGTGTATTTCTTGAAAGTTAGTTGTTCATTTATCTGTGGGTGCATTTTCAAATTTTCAGTTTTGTTCTATTGTCTGTCTTCATGCCAATACCACACAGTCTTGATTATTATAACTTTATAATACATTTAGAAATTCTATACTGTTAGTTCTTTAACTTTTTATCAAAACTTTTTTGGCAAGTCAGTGTCTTTTGCATTTCCAGATGCATGTTAGGATTAGCTTGTCAATTTCTACCAAAAAAGGCCACTGGGGTTTTGATTAGTATTGCATTGAAACTATATTGATATGGGGAGAATTGACATCTTAATATCATATGGAGTTTTCCAAATCATAAATGTGTATATCTTTCCATTTATTTAGTTGTTCTTTAATTTCCCTCGGCAATATACCATAGTATTCAGAGTTAGGGCATTTGCATATCTTTTGTCAGATTTATTACTATTTTATATTTTTGATTTCATTTTAACTGACTTTTTATTTCACTTTGGATTGTTTGTTACAAGTATAGAGAAATTCAATGACTGTAGTATTCTTGTATCCTGCAAACATAAGATCACTGCTTTGTTTTGGTAGATTTTTTTTTAATGCATTCTGTTGAATTTTCTAGATAATCATGCCATCTGGAACAACACTCTTACTTTTTCCTTTCCAATGTTTTGTTTATTGTTCTTGCTATATTACACTGCCTAAAAACCCTACCATAATGTTAAGCAGAAAAAGGAAAAGCCAATGTCCTTATCTTTTCCTGCTCTTTGGGGAAGCGTTCCCTCTTTCAACATTAAGTATAATGTAGGCTGTTTTACCCAAGCCCTTCATTAGGTTGAGGAAGTTCTCTGCTATAATTAGTTTGCCAGGGCTTTTTCTTGCTTTCTTTTTATTTTTCAATCAGGAATAGAACTTGGGTTTTGTCAAATACTTTTCTGGCATCTATTCCGATGATCATTTGATATTTCTTTTTTAATTTGTTAACATGGTGAATTACATTGATTGAGTTTTGTATGTTAAACCATTTTTTGCATTACTGGGATGAACTTCACTTAGTCATGCTGCATATTCAGCTACATATTGAGAAGATTGACTCACTAAAGTTTTATTAAGAATTTTTGAATCTATGTTCATGAGGGACATTGGTGTATAGTTTTCTATCCTTGTAATGTCTCAAGTTTTGCTATTTGAAAATGATGACCTTATAAAATGAGTTGCAAAGTAATATCTCCTCTTCAATTTTCTGGAAATTTGTGTAGAATTGTTCTTATTTCTACCCAAAATATGTGGTAGAATTCATTAGTGACGTCATTTAGCAATGGAGTTTCCTTCGTGAAAAGTGTGTTTAAATTACAAATTTACTTTCTTTACTAGATGTAGGACTACTGGGTTGATCTATTTCTTCCTATAAACTTTGATAGTTTGTGTCTTTTAAGGAACTTATCTATTTTATCAAAGTTGTCATGTTTATTAGCATAACAGTGTAAAAAAATGTTACTTTCTAATCCTTTAAAGATCTGTAGATCCATAATGATGTGACTGTTACCACTCCCAATGTTGGTAATTTGTGTCTTCTGTTTTTCCTATGAAGTGTGGTTAGATTTATCAGTTGTATAAATCTTCTCAAGGGAACTGCTTTTGGTTTAATTGCTTTTATCTAAACTTTTCCTCTTTTGTATTTCATAATTTATGCTTTGATCTCTATTATTTCCTTTCTCTTACAGACTTTGGGTTTACTCTCCTCCCTTTTCTTCCAGTTTCTGAAGGTAGAAGCTGAAGTCATTGAGTTTAGATCTTTCATATTTTCTTCTCTTAATAACAGATGTTTAGTGCTACAAATTCCCCTTAAGTGTTGCTTTAGTGACATCACAGACATTGATATGCTTTGTGTTTATTTTCATTCTGTTCAAAGTATTATTACTCTTTTGACTTCTTTTTGTTCCATGGGCTATTTTGAAGCATATTATGTAGTTTCCCAATATTTACTCTACCCCGTGCCCCACAAATCAGTCTGGCTGGAGGGCGCAGGCACCATTGCTGGTCCTAAGTGAGCACTGAACAATGAGACCTCTACGTTTTTTGAGGTTTTTTACTTTTCCTACAACTTGGGTCATTTTCTCACACATACATGAGTTCTTCCTGTCTGAAATTTCAACCCCTACCAATTTCCGACATCTACCATTTCGTATTCCTCTTCCCTTCCTTAGTTTTTTTTTTTTAATACTCATCACTAGTACATTAATATATTTAACTTCTCTTTTTTATTGTCTGTCTCCTTCACTAAAAGTATAAGTTCCACAAAGACACTCATTTTTTTCTCTTGTTCACAACTGTATGCCCTGCACCTACTGAGTAGGAAATCAATAACTATCAGTTAGAAATTAACATTTATGTCTTAGGATTTATGTTATTTTGGTTACTTTTGTGTAAGGACATAGAGAACAATCCTGAGCCTAAGTTTTCAGAAGCATTAGAATCTACCTCAACATGTTCTCACTGCTATCGGACATGCATCACCTACCATAAAGGGCTAACGCCTCTAAGGAGAAGATAAAATCACTACATGAGACAGCCTTCTCAGCATTGAGAGGAAGACCCCTTTTGCATGTTAGCTTCTCCCCTCTCTCCAGATAGCACTAAAAGCTGTCAGGACTGCCATGTTATGGAGGGATGGACCTTACTGGGAGAGGCAGCAGTACAGCAGTCAGCATCACAGCCACCGGTCTCAGAATGCTGGGGCTCAATTTTTAACTATTCTACTTACTAGCTCTATAAATATTAGAAGTCACTATTATTTAATGCCAAGAATTCTTACCCAGAGACATCAAGGGTTTCTTCAACCCTTGGAAACTGTATTCAAATCAATTATGGGTAAGAGACTGATGCATCTTTCTTGGGATGTCTATAGTTTTCATCAGATATTCAAGGTCTGTCAGCACTTACAATACTCTAGTCATCAAACATCAAGTGATACTGTTATACATAAATAAATCCCTAAAAGCATATTCCTTTGGATCGGCTTAAACTTCCTTAAGGCCAGTCAGAATACTAATATTTGCAGGCACTTACTATTTCTATGTTTTTTACTTATCCTCAAATCTACATAGATAAGAGCTATATAGATTAAAATAACTATAACTTTACTATTATTATAATAACCTTTTCATAGTTCAGGCTAAGTGATTTGCCTATACTAACATGACAGAGGCAAGAAAACTTCAGACATAAATTTATAAAAGAAACTGTCATTTCTGCTGTCGATAATATCTATGTATCTCTCCTTTGAGATGTGCTTCTTTTAGAGTAAAAGCATCATGCCTTATTCATTTTTGTAGCCTCAGTATTTGGAAAGTGTAAAGGACATATTACATAATTAAAATATGTTTGTTGTATAATAATTAAGCTGGATATTAGACACACATCTTCTGGTTATAAATCCCTAATATATTCTCATCTCATTAAGTCATGCATCTTTTCATGAAATCTACCTAAAGTGGGAGTGCCTTCCTTTTGCTAATGTACCATTCCAGTGTTTTCACTAACTCAATAGCTTCCTCAGCTAGGATATGAACTATTAAACACATATTTATGTCACAGGTAGGAAAGTAAAACATGAATTAAGAAGCAGTCACTTATGAAATAATCTCAAACAACTCATCACAGAAAACCTCCTGTGTTATTATCTAGTGATCTGATCTTCCTATGGCCACTAGTTGCATTCACTCTGTCCACCTGGTATCTGCATCACATACCATATTCTCAAATCTTCCTGTTTGAGACATTAATATCTCTGTTGCGTTTCCTGATAATGTTCTCCTGGGTTAGCATATTATTCCACTAAATTCTTTCCTAACACATTCCTCCCTAAGTTCTTCCTAACATACCTTTCAATCAGTTAGATGAACAGTATCCATCTGATCTGGGAGCTATGTGATAAAAGTAAGGGGAATCCATGGGCAGAGAGTCAAGGTTAACAGGTGAGCAGAAAAGAGGAGAATAAGAATTTTAGAAATGAAAGAAAGAAAGGTAGGCAGTAGGGTCATTAGATAATACCAATAATGCTATATTGATTTTTTCTTATGAATTCCCAGCACAGCATCCAAGGAATAGGGGTTAATGAATGTCTAAATATGCTCTTCATTAAATCTAAGGGTAAGAGAAAATTACTTTTAAGCTTTTGAATATGCTATCTTTCTTCCCTTCTCCCCTCCTTTCCCTTCTTCTTTCTTTTTTCTTCTTCTATTTTTTAAACAGTCCACTCTTATATTCTGCACTTTGACAGCTACACTGAGTGAAAAGTTGGGTCCCCAAGTGTCCCCAGAGATTGTGCAAAAAGATATATTATGCGCTTGATGAAAAGAAGATATTCCTGAGTATGTTACTAAGTCCTGTGGGGCAAGTTCCATCCAACTATAAGTATAAACATGGGAAGAATAAAATTCCATTAACTAATGACCTTCTCAGACATCAGACTATAAGGTTTATAGGCAAAAATTTGTATAGCAAGGACAGTCTAGTGCTTCTAAAATAATTCAGATTATTGCAAGACTCATTAAGTTCCACATTATATAAATTCAAAGTAATTCTTATTCTCAAATTTTGGCATTTTCTTACACAACATCAAATATACTTATGCTTGTGAAAAACAAAGTTTACTTTCTAAATGAGAAATTAAAAGGCATAACTCTTGAACTTCATTGATAAATATATCTAAACTCTAATAATTTTATTGTGCAAATAATGCTAGCAAAACGATAGTGTTTTGAATCGTTCATGATAAATTATACGGAAAACAACAACAAAAACCCCATTATGTTAGCCCTTATCATTTCTTAGCATGGAGGCACTATTTATGTGCCCATTTTTTTATATTTTTGAATATAACCAAATATTTAAATTATTCATATGCTTCCTAGTATTAGATATATGTGGGATTAATCCTTAACTTCAGTTCACTTGGAAGGCCATTTAACAAGTGCATTTGCCTTATTCAAACTGATTCACCACACAATAATGTCTATGATTGTGAAAACAGTTATGCTACTTGAATTATCCAGAATTCCTTTTGATCATAGGTTATTCTTAAAGCTACTGGAGAATAACCTCAGGCAGCACTTGCAAATTCAGATATCACAGACACTTCCAAGTTTTAGTTCAAAAACACAAAGTGATTTTATAGGGTAATGCTTTATTTAAAAAATAAAGCCCTTCTTTATTTCAAAAGCTGAAAGCCCTAACGCCTTTGTACTATGTATAAAAGAATTACTTTTGAAAACTTTTAAAATGCCTCTAATTTCCCATTTCACAGTAAATACTGCATGCAAAAAGACTCAAGCAGAGCTTCTAAACAAGTATTAAAATGACCGACTGATCAGTAATTTGCATCACTTCACAAAAAAAGATATGACAGTAAATTACTGAGTCTGTGCATGCTATAGCATAGTATGTTCAGAGTCAAAAAATAAAGTAAAATCAATTACCCTAAAAGACATTTCAAGATTCTCTCCACCCCAGATATCCATTCCTGCATCGTAAGTTCCTATCTCTTCAAAGTAGTTTCTGTCAATAGAAAATAGGCCACCAGCCATAGTAGGGGTCCTAGTTGAAAAAAAACAAAAGAAAAGAATATCTTTTGAAAACAATGTGTGGAGTTTAATGAAACTATAGCAAATATTTTTGAGACATTTTAAATTAAAAAAAAAAAATAGTAATGAAAAATCTCCAACCGGAAACATAAAGCCAAGGTGTAAGAGGTTTTAAAATGAATAAATAGCATTTTATTTCACATTTTCTGTAAAACTAAATTTAGATTAGTCTATGTTTTTCTTGCAGGTAATCAAATCGATACAAGGAAGGAACACTGGCCACTTAAGACAGGGGCATATACATTCTTTCTGAAAGGCATAATGAGGAGAAGTTGGCACTACTCTTGGCACTACCCTTAAAGAGATGAACTGGTCATGAAACTAGACATTGTGATCTTTCGTCACCAAATTATAAATTATTTTAATGTGAACTCTAGAAACCTATGGAAAGAGACTGTATGAAAGTATCTATAGTCCATTAAATATGAAAATTATTAAATGCTATAAAATGTTTATCGGTAATAAGTATCTAATGATAGTTACATGCGTATCGTAAGTGCCATGAGAGCTTTACAGCTAATTGTTTATTTTTCTCTCTACCTAATTAAAATGACAGAATTAATCATATAACCCTATGGATAAACATAAATCCTGCATACTATTCACAGGCTTAGAAGGACATTTGGCACAGATTCCAAATTTTTTTCCTGGAAATAATGCTTTTTAATTCTCATATCCCAAATTTCTCTACAGAAACTAAAAAGTTAGGTGTTAGGTTTTAAAAAGAATAATTAAATATTAATTAATTTGAAAACATTAAAGTCAGTGGTCAATGTGTGAACTATGCAAGTCTTTCTGTATAAGTAGTATGAATTGAAACTAAAAAAGAAAGTTCTAGTTATCCACAAATGAATCTATACCAGTAATAATTATTTTTGAATAGAGGTTTTCCATCTTTGTAGCTCATTAGCAGCACTTGAGGCACCTTTAAAAAATATATTTCCATGCTTGGGTACTACTCTCTGCAGATTTAGATTTAACTGGCCTGGAGTGGGGCCAGACCTCTGGTATTGCATAAAGTTCCCAGTTGATTGTTAATGTGCTGCTAAAGATGAGAAACACTGATCTAGTAACTTAGATTTGGAATGTTCTTCCAAGTACAGCTGACCCTTGAATAACATGGGTTTGAACTGTGCGGGTCCACTTACATGCAGATATTTTTCAGTAGCAAATAGTACAGTACCACACAATCCGGGTTGGTTGAGTCCTCTGATGTAGGGGAACCTCGGATACTGAGGGCCAAATGTAATCTTACTCAGATGAACCCTTGCATTATTCAAGGGTAGTCTGAGATTCTTAGAAAACCAAATATTTTGTTTTTCTCAAAATTATATCCTCTTCTGCCACAGGATAGCTCATGGCCTCTAATTGAACAGTGTAGTTCACTGAAAAACCACCAATAATATTGTACCTGTGTATCTACCGTATTGCAAAGTTGTCTATTTCTCCCAGTGCTCTCACTGTTTTATACTCGGGTAATTAACTGTCCATCAGTTGGAGCAGCAGAGCCTCGCTTGGTCTCAGAGCTGTTTCATTACTTCTCGTCTTGCTGGGTTCCTGTCATGAACACTAACACTGACCTACTGAGTTATAATGAGAAACACTAACAAAGCTAAGCAGATGGCAGCTAAGCCATGACCCTCACCTGATTCGGGTTTTGGAACTCCATGGAAATAACTGTATAAGGTACTACAGTTCTGAATAGTCTATTTAATAGAATGAGGAATAAAAATTGCTGCAATTATCCTATCATAATGCAACTAAGCACTTAAGAATGTTAAGTGATGCATTTTTAATGATCAGTTCAGAGTGCTTGTTCACTTCTCTATTTACTAATAAATAACTAATGCATATATTGAGTTTCAGTTGATCATAATTCCTACAAATATTTGAGAAGTATATACTACATGGTGACAATAAATTATATATTTACCATAAGAATGACTCAAATAAGTTTCACTTTTCCTTGAAAAGTAACAAAAACATTTTTAAAATTTGCAAGTTCTCAAAAAAAAAATCCTGTATTTTTCTGAAGACAGATGCTCCTAGGGAGATCTTTTTTTTTTGTACTTGCAAATTGGTTAGCTCTCTCAAACAGTCCAGAGACTGTGCCTTAAGTAACAGCCACAGCCACAGCCAGTGTTATGTAACATGTTGTTCTAAGTGAACTGCTCTGTAATGTCCCCCATGAACTATTTAGATATGCTGATGTGATTATTTTCTTTTTAAGGCTATGTCTATACAACGTTAGACCAACCAATAGACCAACCAATTCAATGAATTTTAGGGGGGAAAAATAATCACCCCAATGGCTGTGATTATTACCTACCACACAGTAAGTAGGTGAAGATAAATTGAGTAAATAGACGTAAAGCACTCAGCACAGAGCCTGGCACATTATAAACAGTTAATAAAGCTGGGTAGTACATCTTTGTTGTTGATGTTAATCATTCAAACAAAAGTCTTGAGTGTCCTTCAATTCATTTTAGCTCCCCACATACACGCTCTCACTTTGGATTTCAAAATCGTTTAAAACTACTTCAGATCCAAGATGTTGAATTCTGAAATCTGCCTCTCTGAATACAACTATCTGTTTTTGAACCCCTCCTATTTCAATCCTATGGAAGTCACTTTTTATCCTTCATTCGTGATTATGGTCCCTTAGCTCCTCCAGATTCTCGCAGAATAACCCCCTCCAGAAACTGACTGCTTCCCTCCTCCACTCCCTCTCCAAGGTCCTGCCATGTCAGTGAACACCTAGCTCAGCACCCTAGACTGTCTGTCCTTGCCTTACTGACCCCATTCTCTTTTTATACATGTTACTGCCTGGGTCAACTTACCCTTCCTCATCAACTTCTGTTCCCCAGACCCAGAGAATCACTGAAGCTGAGAGCATCTGGTCACATTACCTGTCCATGTTATTGACTCTCTGCTTAGTCCACAAACAGCTAACAATCCCTTTATCTCTGTTTATTTGTTCAACTGTCTCATTTTTAACTGAATCTTTTCCAAAAGTTTTGGACTCTTCTCAAGAAACTGATGGTTAAGGCAACGCATAAAATCTAAACTCCCTCAATCATGAAATCTAAACTCTGCATTAGTATGTGTATGTATCTTCTCAGGGCCTCTTCCTTCCTCTCGTCTCAGAGAAAAGAGTATCTCCTTTCTTCTCATTGTGGTATAGCATTCATTCTTTTGCCTTCGGCCTGCTCTTTTCTGACTATTAAGCATATGTTGTTTTATCACACCTTGCTTTACTAAGCTTCACAGATATTGTGTTTTTTACAAACTGAAAGTTTGTGGTAACCCTGTGTTTACCAAGGCTATCGGCTTCATTTTTCCAGCAGCATTTGCTCACTCCGTGTCCCTGTGTCCCATTTTGGTAATTCCCACAATATTTCAAATTTTAAAATTATCATTACATTTGTTCTGCTGATTTGTGATCAGTGATCTTTGATGTTACTATTGTAATTTGGGGTGCCACGAACCACTCCCACATAGAACTGCAAACCTAAGCAACAAACGTGTGGCCTGACTGCTCCACCAACCTGCTGTCCCTGTCTCTCTTCTTCTCCTTGGGCCTCTCCATTCCCTGAGACCAAGTCATAAGCCTACAATGGTCTCTACCTATTCAAGTGAAAGAAAGAGTCACACATGTCTCACTTTAAATCAAAAGCCTATTTTAAGAAATACATTCCAGCTTTTTATCTTGGCATCAGTGGTCTGGAGCTACCCAATGAGCTCCTCCATTCCTTTGAACTATTTCTTTGTGTTTAAAGTGTTTAGCTGTTACTGGTAAATGCTTCACACTTTCCCGCCTTGGTACACTTGCTCACATCCATTTACCACTTGAATTTTCCTTGGTAAACTTCCTTTACATGTTCAAATCCACTCTATTCTGAGGCCAATGCAATGGTCATATATTCCACACAGCCTGGCTTACGTACAAATCTCCTCCCTCCAATCTGGTTGTAATCTTTCCCTTCTACCTTGTTGTACAGCACTCTGTTTCTCTTGAGGCAATTGTCACTTCTATTTGAATATTATATTTATTACTATATACATTTTATTACTTCTGTAAGAATACTCCATATGTTAGGAATAGTCCGTATCTATTAATAGTATTAGACTATTAATAGATGCTTGATAAGCATATAAGCATATATATCCCCATGGCCAAACTCAAAATTACCTGCAATTTTATTTATGAAACTATAAAAAAATTTCTTTGCTCACATCTGTTAATCTGATAACAAAGATGCCTTCACTAATTCCAGGATTTTTAAAGACTTTATCATCTAGTAAAGGTTTTGTGGATTGAGTTTGATAGTGTTTTAGAATTAAAGATAGAAACTTTATAACAACAAAGAATAGTAAAGGACTCAAAAAAGTAAGCGTATGACGTGGGAAAATAAGTTCTCCACCAGAACTTGATAAATCAAAAGACACTGAAAGAATACACTTGATTATTCAGTAATACTAAACACAACGCCTGCATTTTCACCAATAAGACAATACACCCAGGATAACCGCCATGTGTGTGAAAAGCACGTAGGCAGTAAAGAGACTCTAAGAGGCAGCCAAATTTGAATTTTAGAAGGATTCACTAGATTGACTGGGTTCAAAACTCAACCCCACAGTGTGACCTTAGCAGGTCACCTAAACTCTGTGCCTCAAATTTAATCATCTATAAAATGGGGATATATGTGTTAACATATGTAGTACTCTTAGAATAGTACCAGCATAAAGCAAGTACCGCACATTTTAAATATTAATTGTAATGAAAAAGGGGAAAACGTCTGTATATCAAGATTATAATCAGCTTTATTCTCTTGTTTTCAGAGTCTAATTTTTTTAATAGAATTGTAATATTTTAGAGCTCTAAAATCCCTACAGCTACAGTCACCCAAATTTAGTTGTAATGTATTTAAATGACTCGTTCGAGGACCCCCACGTAGTTAGTGGCCCAGTTAAGAAAATAGTTTCTCTCTTTCTATCTATCTATTCATCTATCTACTCATCTACCAATCAGTCATCCCTCAATTTATCCATATAATTCACACAGCAAAGGGTTTGAGGTAGCTAATTCGAAATACACTCTTCCTGATTTCAATCTCCAAACGTATGCACCACATTTTCCTGAAAATGTTATACTGTTCTTCAAAGCAATTTCTTTCAAAGTTACTGAAACATCATTTCTTCTCACTAATCCTTTGATATATCAGGGTTCTATTTATTCTTACTTGGCAAATAATCAAAGTCTCTGGAGAGAAAAAAGCTAAAGATTTGAGAGACTATAGCTCCGCTTTTGGCTGTTCTTTGCAGTGGTCAAATAACACAATGTCTAGACTATTAGTGTTTACCTCTGTGTTAATAACATGTCCTATAAATTATAAACCATAATAAAGAGAAGTGGCGAACATAAATATTTTATTATTTATGCAAATGTGGGGCAAATAACTGAAGTATTTACATAATTTTGATTTTTAAAAATCATAAAATACAGTGGCTTCATTTGGTTAGCCATTGTGAAGGTTTAGAAACTGAGGGAAAAATTAGACGTTGTGAGTTTCTCTCCGTTCCCTATCTGGCCCCTACACCCAATAAAGAAAACATAAGAGAGAAAAAAGAAGCAAAGGTATAACTATTCTTTTTTTTAGAGTGATGACTAATCACAGGATGAATGTAATTAAAGATTTTTACAGAGAAAGAATGGGAAGTTTAGTGGAATATTGCACACCATGACACTCATTTGAATATACATCTGGGTAAGAAGATGCAGATTTTGGTGGAGAAGAAACTGTTACTTTAAGAGTTTTTGCTGACTTAGGCTCTGAGCAAGGAGGCTTACTCAAATCCTGTAGAGTCTACAGAACACACTTGCAAAGCTATTTTTAAAGGATAAGAAAAAAAATTAAATTTCTGCTTAGTGTGGGCAAATGGCTTGTTTTTCTGCCAAAGAATCCATTTATCAACAAGTATTAGAATCAAATACCTTAACCTGTGCTTAGAGACTTAAATTCTCAAAAAAGGAATAGCTTTTTTTTTCCATTTTCCTTAATCCTTTTTCATAATCCTCACCACCTGATAAAATCCTAAGCTTCCAAAGAGGATGTACAGTAAATGGTGCAAATTTGAATTTTTCCTTTTATTTTCATTTAATGCTTAAGAGGGGTCAAAATAAATAATGGGGCCTGATGTTTTAAAATATTTTTGTTAATGTGATACAATTATTCAGTATATAAATGTGATATTCAATTCACCACCCTGAAAACTTTCTGTAACACCCGTTTTCTTCTCAACAGATTGTGAGGAGAGTCTTGTAAATTGTCCCCTAAACCATTAGGAAGTAATGTACCATAAATATGCCATTTTCTCCAAAGAACATAGATACACAGATTCCACCTGAAGTGGAATTTTTTTTTCTCTCAAAGTCAACATATGTTAGATTTTTAACACAAGTAGGAGAGAATGTTGAACTGCTGAACATCTGAAGTTCAACTCTTTCTTTCAAAGTCTGTTCTATGTACAACCTGACCTTCCCCTGTGCTGTTGCTTTAGTGAGCTTCTATTGTGAAGAAATATCTCACAGGATTTATCTGTCTCTGCTTCTTCCCTTCAATTTCAAAGTGTAGCTCCATTGGACTGAGGAAAATAAAGAAAATCTGACAGATATAATTAAGAAATATATTATTAGTTGCTATTAAATACTAAGAAATGTCTTATATTTGTGTAAGATTTTACAAAATAAAGTAAGTGTTTTCACTTAGTGTACTTACTAGAGGAACCTTAAGTTGGAGGCAGTGATGATTTGGGGAGGAGAAAATCAAACTGGCTGAAGGTATCAAGAATATTGAAACAAATTTCATATTGCTTAATTGCATAATTCTAAAAAGACCACATTATATGCAAAAACTAGATCACAGACGTAACTGGCAAAAAAGTGTAAAATTCTTAATTTACTTTAGACTATAAAAAATAGAGAAAGAACTAAGTAAATAATTGACATATTAACAGCCATTAAAGTTTTTTCACAAGCAAATAGAAAAATATTAATGATACATCAATTTTTAAACTGTGGAGAAATATATCTGGAAAGAAATGCTCTGAAAGAAAATAGAACAAAATACTAAAAGAAGTGGCTTATTGGTGTTCTGCTTCTTTACATTTATAGATACTTGTCACATTTATTTTTCAATGTATATACATGTTACTTAGATTATCAGAAATAAATTTAAAATAATTTTTTTCTCATTTAATATTGTATAGCACTTTACAAGGTAAACAAGGCAGGGAGAATAATTTTCCATTTTATAGTTGAGAAGAATGGGTAAATTCCCAATAGAAGGAACTTGAACTAAAACCCAGATCATTAAAAGTCAGCTTCAACACTTCTACAATATCATACTAGAAGGATACAGAAAATAATATATTTGAACATCCTAAGAGTTTTTCACAATAATTGTAATCTGAGTTGTTATTAATAATGTTTTTAAATCTATTTTATCTTCTTTATAAATTCCTAATTCCAATGGAGAGAAAAATAAATGTCTGAGATCAGACAAATGTTAATAAAATGGATAAAGGGAAGTCAAATGTGTCAGAAATAAAAACTTGTAATTACATATATGTTTAACTTATTATGATAGCAAGGACTAGAAGAAAATCTAAAATTTTTATTTTGCTTTAGAAAAATACTGAACATGGTACTCAAAGTAAGAATGAAGGAAGTCATATTAAGAATATTAATAATGACAAAATATCAAGAGTCCATAAGGTGGGACCAAAGGGTAAAGGCAGATAAGTAGACTTGATAAATAACTGGTTGGCCTTTAATTAAGTAATGTATTTTAATCACTGGGAAGTTAAAGTAGAAACAAGTACCTCTATAACTATTTATTTAGGGTTACTTACAGGGCATAATTAAGAGACTAACACAATCAATAAGATTAAAGATACCAGTTCTTTTCCAGAAGCACCCACCACTGTATCATTTGATTAGTTTAACTCCTCTACATCCACTCTCTGGCCACTTATGCTGGACTTTTCCCCTTACCCTGCGTACTTAATGGCCAGTGCCTGTCAGTGAGGAACTTTAGAGTAGAGAGAGCCTTCTTCATCTCTGTATGTGTAGAACCTAGCACAATGCTCAACAGTGTGTATGCACGTGCATGTGCATATGGAAGCCAACTCATTTCAGTAGCCTGAACCCATCAAGTCAAAGTTATAGGTGTAAGAAAAAAATGCATACTACACTCCCACTTAAGGAAATGATTTGGGAGGTCATCAACACTACCAGGTAACTTATGCTCCTAGCCATCCATTCCATTAGGTCGGTAACAAGGCTAGTGTGTTTGATGACTTTCCAACCCAGCCATTTTCCAGGCAGTAGCCTCTAAGTCAAGGGTCACTAATTTAAAAGATTATAGCCACACAAATAAAGCTAATATGTGAAGTGGATTAGTTGCATAAACATGTTTCTCTCACGTTTGATTGGGACACAAGTACAGAGAAATACTTCTCAAAGGGCAAGAATGAAAAATGGCAACTGAGCCTCAGCCTTAGAGTCAGGGACCCATACCCACAAGGAATCGGGGGATTGGGCTAAACTTTCAAGCCATTTCTATGTGGGCAGCTTCTATTCAACTCCTGATGGTGCCAAGTAGAAAGACCAGACCATTGTAGCAAGATCTTCTGACTCCTCAAGAATAGCTGGAAATCTAGATTTCTTAAATTTAAAACACCTCATTTTTAAAATGTTGGTAATTTTTTAAAATGCAAAACATTGTACAGGCCAAAGAAAACATATCTACAGAGCGTATTTGACACACAAGCTTCTAGTTTATGACCTCTGGTTTAACAATTTGATGACTGTATTGTTGCATATATAATTGAGATTTTCCTGAGGAGTCATTTAATTTGACTACTAAAATGTCAAGGACAGTTTACTGATGAAAGAAAACTAAACAGAAAGAACAGAGCTGTATTATGTATGTTATTATTCCATACTCGTAACTTCACAAATGGCAAATATTCACAAAATCCGTTTAATTATCAAAAAGAAAATATCAAAGCCCAAAGGTTGACAATAGAATAATAAGTATAACCATTACAAACTTTACTTTAAATGTGGTATAACTAAGATTAGGGCACAAGTTCAAATTGCTTCTCTACGTGTGCAGATGCATGATTGTATTTCTAAATGATGACTAACTAGCCAATTACAGTCACTAGAAAGTTGTCATAACTGACATTTTAAATGAAGCATTCTGCTAAGAAAACTAAAATTTCAACCTCATTTTAATCACTTTAGCTATTCAGAATTCTGTTAATCATGTAGGAAAAAAAATTGTCTTTAACACCTCAAATGATTTATCTGTTTGTATGAATGTGAGAAAAATGATCACATCTTCAAGTAATAGATTACAAGTACAAAGAAAGTTCACATTACAGCTATGCTGATGAAAATTACCTGCAGGCTGTTACAACACAGCCAGTGAATTAATTAACCTTTTGCCATAAAAATCTAGAAACTTCAGCAAAGACTGAACTTTCTCTGTTTCTCTTGTTTCAGCTCCCACAGCACTGAAATACTGCTCCCTCACAGTGAAATACTGTGCAGTTACTGAGGCAAACAAATAAAATCTGCTTAGACTTCATCACCTCTCCATGTTATTGCAATAATGCTGCACACATTTTGGTTAAAATACATACAGCAATTTGGATGTTTCCACTTTTGTTTTAATGAAAGATGAGAAATAATGGCCAATGTATATGTAGACTTTTACTTTTACGAATAAGATTGGTAATTTCTTACTATGAATGCTGGCTACCTCTTAATTATTTAACTTTCGACTCTATGAGTAAATAAAGTTAAATAAAGCATGTCTTTTGTCAACGTGTTAAAAAATAAGTACACCCATACATTCTTTTAAGCTTCATTTTCAGGTAAACACATTATCTATATTTGAGTGTACTGGTCAAGTATTTTGATAATTTTCACTTGGGAGCTGAAGCTGGAAAATCGTCTAACACTAAATGAAACCACTGTCTGTGAAATAGGATTTCTATTAAATAAACAATGGTAATACGAGCCATTGTATTTCCTCAAGCTGTTAAAGCCAAGGATCAATAAGACTTGGTGAATGTGAAGATAACAGCAAGATTTAAGGACTACTAAATTACGCTTTAAATACTGACATCATAATTTCACATCATTATGCAACTGTTTGGAACTATACTTTATTTTTCTCTTTGACATAGTTAATATCATGTTAAGAGCGTTGATAGTCTCAATATTTAATTGTTCAATAATAAGCAACTAGAGATGTTCTCTTCCATTAGCCAATTTTTAGAATTAGTTTTAATTATTCATCATATAATTTGTCTAAACTATGGATGAGTCATTCTCTCAGTAGGTTAGGAGACACTAAGATAATGGGTTATATACATTGTTTTAGAATGTTAAGGTGCTTCTGTATTGTTTCAACCAAATGATGATTTGCCAAATTCATCTTTAAAGAGTGAAATAAGTGAACTCCCTCCCCAAGTATTGTTCAGGAAAATTTTTGGTTGCAAGTAAGAGGTACACAATAATGTGTTAAAATAAGAAGGTGATAATTTTATGTTAATAAAGTAGACACTGCTTACTAGACAACTGCAGATGTATATGATAGTTCTTGTTCTGTATTAAGGGCAAACACATATTTTATGCATAAATATTTCAAATTAAGTAGCTATTTTAAATAATTTGGAAAAAAATAAACCCTTCATAATTGTTAATTTACTGAAATTTTCCAAATGATCTTTCTTTTGTATCTGTAAGGAAGATAGCTCTTAAAGGTTGGTAAATTGTAAATATTTACCAAAACATTTTTGTTATTTCAGTTTTGAGGATTTCTCTATTATAAACTATATACACTTAGGCAGGTATATAACTACCTAAAGTACCATAAAGGTTAGTACGTATCTGTCACATAGAAAATTCACAATAAATATATTTTGAGTATAAGAATACACGGTTTCAAAAAATTGGCACTCTGCCAATACTTATTCTGTGCTAATTTAACCTAGATTTAATATTGCCATTGATTATTAATCACGTA
Organism: Camelus ferus; assembly: GCF_009834535.1. Taxonomy (NCBI): domain Eukaryota; kingdom Metazoa; phylum Chordata; class Mammalia; order Artiodactyla; family Camelidae; genus Camelus; species Camelus ferus. The sequence continues at coordinate 32,190,416 of NC_045700.1, read as the reverse complement.
AAATGTGATAACATACATAAATATGAATAAAAAGTGTATGCCTTTAAAAGCCTACAAAATGAGTACACAAATTTATAACACACCTTAATTATTATAGGAATACACAGGTTATGCTTTGGAAGATATGATCTACATACCTGACAGGTAAAGTTCTGTCTCCTTTTCTCCTATCCATTTCTCTTTGGGGAACAGGATACCAACGGAAATTCAATTTCCAGTTAAAACCCCCGTAAGTCATGTCTGACCCAGCCATATATTCAAAGGTATCGTCACTGATCACATCAATGATGGGGCATACAACTGTTTTCCTGCAGAAAAATTAAAACCAGTTTACAGATAAATAATAATTTAAATGTTACATTCGCTTCTTTAAACTTAATACAGCTCATATGTTGAAATTTAATTTTTTTGTGACTTTAACTTGCCTTTATTTTCACTCTATCCTTTTTCTCTGTGGAATTATTTCCTTTTACTATATCTTACTTCAGTCAGCTTTACTCTATCATGTATAATCTAATCAAACACACTAATTGATCTTCAAGCTGATTTCCAAATGCAGTCTAAGTACAAACTCAGCAGGATGAACATGGTCCATTTTTCATAAAACCTCCATCCACAGAATGATTAGTAGAGCTGCTTTAATATTATGCATCATTTTAGCGATAGCCCGGTGAAAAGCAATAGCATGCAGGGAGTGAAGCATGAATGATGGCAAATTAGATCTGGTATCTCAAAGATGATAGGTTAGTTTAAAGAGACAGTTCTGAGAAAATCTTCATGGAAAAACAAACAGAGAAAAAGCAACAAACAGAAGCAACAATAAAAATCATGATCATCAAATAACTAAATGCTTCCTATGAAAGATAGTAGGGTTGTGACAATTTCTGAGTGAATGGTCCTAGACTTAATAGTTTATAGCAACAATCTGTATATTTTACGATAGGGAGAAGTAAGTAACTTCATGTTCCAGTGTTTCATGATCCATTTTTTATAAAAGTAAGAGGGAAGGCCAGGACATTTGGAATTCTTTGATGGTGGCTTTTTAGGGTAAGGAACATTTCACCATGGCAGATAATTAGGTACTCCTTTAATCCATGTTGAGCTTTCTCCAGTCTTCCTCTAACTCAGAATTATATGTTCTGTTATGAGATCAACCTTCTGTCATTTCCACAGTAAATGTTCAACCAACTGTGCATTGGTTGTAGCTAATTCCGAAGAGCAAAGCTTGTTGTTCGTATCTGGTAGAAGGTAAATACACAAATATGCCTTTGAATCAACCACAGATGTGGAAAGCAAGGAAATGTTGTCCATCATTTATTCTGGTTTTGTAACAACAGTATCCCCAACACTCATTTTTAATCAGGGTTTTATTGCACACAATTAGCCAACGCCTAGGGTCCTCTGAAATCAATACGATTCATCCAGCCTTGAAAAAGCTTCTTGGTAACTCTGGTCCTTATAAAATCAATATCTTTCTCTCTTCATTAAATTTAATGATTTAATTTATAGGGAGGTGAAATTAGATCTAATAACCTTGAACAGGACTTTATTATCTAGTTATGGCAACTTTAGAACATATAAGCAGGACAAGACATTCAAATTCATTACACGCAAATACAATATAAATATATTGTTGGATTAAAAAATAAGTGATCTATGCATAACCATTTGAAACAACATTATATTAAAACTCACTAGGTTTGGATATGAAACACATTTTAAAAGGCAGCATAATGTATGAAAAGTTGCCAGGAGATGCATTTAAGATGTTCCAAGTTCATTTTACCTTGCCAATCTTACCCTCCTGTGCATACTGTACAATACACAGAATGGAAAAACATTATTAGCTATAGATTACTCAGTTGACTAAAAGGTTTCCACTGCTTTCTTCAACTGCTATGGTTCATTTTACTGACAACCTCCATCCATCTTCCTGGCAAGTACCAAATCCTGCCATTTATGGGATACAGCTGCAGTAGCTCACACTAAGCAGCCCCTGCCTTGGATGCTTAAATAAAAACTTTAATTCTAAAAAGACCTTTCTCCTGTATGTAACATGACGATGCAAGCAAGGTGTTAAGCGATGCTTCATTATATCAGACAGCAGTCGGCATAGTTGTCTTCATTAGGGGCTTAGGAATTATACTCATTTATCATCAATGTTCATGAGTATCTACAAAAAAAGACACTTCGTAGCATCATCATCAGAAATAATTGTGAGTATCTATGAGGGTTCTTAATTTCTCTAAAGTATTATTCAACTTTTCAGATTTCATAATTTGTATGCACAAAGTTGACAATATTATTTAAATAATTAAACTTATTCTTACAATTGTGCTGTTTTATTTTTAAATCATGATTTCATTTCAGTGGGGTGAATGAGTGTGTGTGAGTTTATTTTTAAGACCCTCAAGGTGGCATTGAACTAGATTTTGAGTAAGGACAGTGACTTGGTAGAGAGAAGACTGGTCTGGCAGTGGGAGGGACTAAACTGTTGTTCCCATCACTTCCAACAACTGGGAGGAGATACTTGAACGTATTTGTTCCTCCCTATTATGAGATAAGAACATCTACATTACCTAGTTTGAATTGTTAAGACTATTTCTAATAAAATATTCATGTTCAGCATAAAAAAGTTAAGGTCTTTATTAAATAAAAGGGAGGGAGAGGACTTCTTTTTTAAAAGCTAGGAAATAAACCTTCTGAAAATAGCAACTTGGAGGAAAAGTTTTGATGGGCAGCTGGAACTCTCCTAACAGGTTCAGTTAAAACCCAGACAGACATAATACGTGCTCTTACCTGTCTTCCTTTATTCTTGCCAGCAAGGGCTCCAGCCATCCTAACGTGCATTCACAGTGTGCATCGAGAAAAGTTATGACCTGCCCTTTTGAAGCAGCGGCTCCTCGAAGGCGCGCACGTATTAACCCAGAGCGCTCTTCCATTCTAATAATTTTTACTGGTACTTCTAAATTTTTCACATAATTCTCTAATGTTAACTTGAGAAAATCTGTAATGTGCAAGAAGAATTTATAAAGTTTTGAAACCATTGTAAGACAGAGAAGAGATACTACTAACCAGATGGAAACACACTGAAATGGTGGGCAACTCCTATTGCTGTTTTTTGGTGTTATGTAAAATAGAGATATCGAGGAGGTGTCATCAGTAAATTAATGCACAGTGCATTATGACCCTGACACTTGGCTGACAAGGATAAGGTTATATGAGGAATTTAATATACTAGGCGTTAATTTAGAAACTGGGCCACACTGGGAAATGCACTGCAGTCTCCGTAATTATAAACTATTTTTGTTTTACCAGCACTAAAAATAATGACAAACATCTACAAACACATATAAATGCTCAATCATATGATCAATTGAGTTGGGAAAAAAAGGGAACACTTTTGAAAGCCGTTTTGGCTGATTTTTTTAGGTTAGTAAGAACCAAATGGAATCATGAGATAAATTGAAAGAAATAGTTACTTGTTCCTGGAGTTGGCACCAACAAGGCACAATGATGAAAATTTGATAGGTGGTTGCAGGGTTAGTGTAGTTACAAGCAAAATGCAGATCATTGCCCAGTTACTTTTTTGAATATAATAAAGCTTTCTAATTTGAAAAAATATACAAGAAAAATGTTTATACCTCTTTCACTGGCATCATCTACCAAGATGACCTCAGAGAGTAGGTAGTGTGGGGAACGGTTTATAACGCTGTAAACAGGTTCTGAGGAGAGTGCTCCAAGCTTCATTATGAAATACAATGACTACACTTGTGTTTGGAAGTTCATCAGGGTAGACCTTTGTCTTGCATCTGGAAAAAAGGAAAGAGGGACATGCGAATACATTCATTTTTCATTCTGATCATTGTAATAAAATTATCTATTGTAACAACTTTAGACTTGAAAGCCCTTTCCTACAGAAACACCTTATGATTATCTAAAATTATTTTCCTTTTTATAAACATTGTGAGTAATCACACAGCACTTTGAAAATTAAATATGCATACTTGCTAATATTATTTTAACAAATTTTATTTTTTTACTAATTTTATATTAACTCCAGAGAACAAAGGGGCATGATTTCCACAAGTCTAAGAAAGCTAAAACAACATTCTGAGACTATCAATAGAAGACCAGGCTCAACAGGGACAGATGAATTCATTTAGTAGATACAATCATCTTCTTTGTTTAGAAAAAAAGAATTATTTAACTCCAAAAGTCCTAAGAACATAAAAAGACATATGTTCACAGGGTTTTGAAGCTTGTAAAACTTAGATGATTTTTCTATTCTGAAATCTAGTCATGTAGGCTTTCTGTTCTGTTGGAGAATGCCATAAATCCACGTCTACTTGGAAGGAAAGTTTCAAGGAACCACGATGCATTTTACAGATTCTCAATGAGTACTATTTAATCCAAATCAGAGATTACAGAAGGTGCAGGCTACCAGCACTTCTCCAGCTCTAATGTGAGAGGAGTCACTTTGGGATTTGTTAAAGTGCAGATTCTCTTTCAGTCGGTCTGGGGTGCAGCCTGAGAATCTGCGTCTTAACATTTCCAGGTAATTCAGATGCTTCTGGTCATGGAGCATACTGGTTGGTTAGTAAGAGTTTACATCATAATTTTCATTACTTTCAGAATTTGATGTTTTGAGAAAAACATTGAATTTTGCTCATAAATTAAAAGAAGTCCAGATTTTACTTTTCAAGTCATCAATCTTAAAAAGGGACATTTGATAAATAATATGCTCTAGTTGGTCATTCCAAGTTTAACACGCAGATGGCTCTCTATCAACTTGTCAACATTCAAACATGTCCATCATGTAATGTTAAATCACTGTGATTACAGAATATTAAAAAAAAAAAAAAGTCCCTGGGTATCCAGAGCAGAAATAGAAGGTTATTTACCTTAGATTATTTTTCCCTATAAAATACTCTGAGAAGCTAGAAAATGAAAATCATTCCATAAAGTAAAATGAATCAGATACTGCCTGCCATTCATAAGCAATGTAATCCACGACACAAAATTAGCATTGTTAAAATTAGTCTCCTTCACAGGTGAGTGAAAAAAATCCAGTAAAATGTAGGAGACAAAGACATATAATAAAGCAAATACTGAAGGCATGCCTGTTGAGATTTTAATCATCTTTTAAAACCATCTAAAATATCTACTCACTGAAGTGTTCCGCAATATAGCCAGATAAGAATGTACCATATACCTAACTATAACATTTCTTCAGCGTGTATTTATTTGAATAACATTCATTAAGCATCGACACCATATAAGATATTATGTATGTAAGAAAAGCCAAAATGTAGGAGGAAAGAAAAGTAGTTTGATTCACAGTCAACTCTTCCCATTCTGGTGGCAAGGTTCAAATAGTTCCTACTTGCCTCATCATCGTTTGACTTGTACCTCCAGGCAGTTATCACTACATGAAATTTGAGAGCTGTCTCAGTAACCCAGGAAGGATCTCACCATGATTTTCCTCAAACCTCCCTTCTTCTGCCTCATCCAAACACCCCCTCATGTGCAGCACGCTGAGCAAAATGCATGGTCATCATCAATAAAGAAGTCAAGCTGGAAAAGCAGTCCAACAGTCCACAACTACTGGTTCAATCCAAGGATGAGAGTCCATAAAGGCTACTCAGTACCATTTGGAAAAAAATAATTTCTTTTAAGTTACATCTAACAAAGAAAAAACGGACCAGATATTAATTTAGATAAATCATTTAAAATGTCAAAAGCAGATACTTAGATCCAGCTTCTTAAATGATTTGCATCATACTTTATTTTTGTGTTTAAAAATAGTTCACTCACAAATGTTAATTTTATATTCATTATATGTGACAAAGTTATGATGAACTAATTTGCCGTTAATGCAGTTATTATGCTGACTTAGAGAAAATTTCCACTATGTCATTATTTAATGTAGCATAAAAATAAAATATGGCTAAGATTTTATTAATTCTTCCTCTTCCACATATGTAAACAGTTATTTAGCAAAGAAAACTATGTATAATAATAAAATAATTATAGGCTAGTTCTTGTTACACAGATTAATTATTTTCTATGTCAGTTTATCCAGTTATCTCAAGTGCACAGATATGTATGAACAAGAGTTATTATATTCCTGGCTTCTCATGGATTTGTGACACACTGAACTGTAATTATCGCTTGTATTTCATCCAACCTGTTGTTTCACCTACAGTAAGATACATCATGATTTTATTTACCACTAGGAAAGAAAAAAAATGGTCAAATAAACTGTAGCATAATGCTTTCTTATCACTAAGATCTATTCAAGACATACACAGAACCTATAGAAAAAGCTTTGAAACTCATTTGGACAAAGATTTCTATCAACATTGTCAGGCTTGCTTATGAATCAGTCACGCTGATTTCTTGTTGCTTTCAAATTTCTTTCATCTATTCTAATGCGACTTCTCCAGCTTTAGGTTGTATTGTTTAACGTATGAGAGGCAAACATCTGGCACATACCTCAGTAACAGAATACAAAACAACTTCATTTTCTTGTGAGCATCTTCCTATATTAGAAAGCTGTGCCTTTCAAACTTTAAGGGGCAAAGGAATTATGTGGAGAGCTTGATAAAATGCAGATTCTGATCCTGTAGATCTGGGAATGGGCCCAAGGCTCTGCATTTCTAAGAAGATCCCTGGTGATGTCAGTATTGCTGGTCCTGGGTTGACATGATAAGCAACAAGGCTATATAATCAGTCAGGTGTTCATTAACAAGAAAATACAGAATTGTTGTCATTGCTCCAACGGTAAATATTGGCTTCCTCATAAGAAATTTAATTTTTGCCACTGCTTCCTTGCCTTTCTTTTCAGATAATAATTCTTTGTTCTAATACTGAATCATACTATAATCTTTCTGAAAAAATGTTGAATGACAAGCAAACTCTACACATATCGTATAAATACTGCACGTACTTAGTTGAAGCATGACTATGTGAACAGCCGTGACTATGTTCCTACAAGCTTAAGAAACATTGCCTACATCACAGCTGCTAGCTGGTAGACAAGGTTTGTGACTAACCATTCATGTGAACTCATCCTGATTTCAGACACATTAAATGTAAAAAGGGTACACTTAAAATAGGTGAATGAAATAATTTTTCCTTTGGCCACAGAAAAGTACTGAAAGAGTTCGGTTTTTTTTTTTTTTAATGCCTTTAATATCTAAGTTGGCAGAATTTTTAACTCACTGATTTTTCCAGAAATTATAAAAACAAAACAAAACCAGAAACCTGTATGATAGAGGTGCGGGTGAGTACTTAAAGCAGATACATAGATTGGACTTCTCTAGTAATCTCTTCTCCCTGACACCTGGCAGACTTCTTCTTTGTAGTAGTACTGGGAAGAACTTCACCACTGTCCACCTCAGCTTTTGTATCTTTTACATAATAAGATCAAAGTATGTAATGTGAATCATGTGGTAGACACTGTGTGGTCTACACTGCAGAGTGAAGCTCAGAATGGCCAAAGGGTGGAATTGGAAAGGACCTTCAAAGTTGACTAGTTCACATATTTACATCACAGAATACAAGTCTCAAGTCACAAAATTAGTTCAATATTCTGCATAATATAGTAATAAATAGTAGTAATAATAAAGTAATTTGTTATTTCATAATATTAGTAAAGAAAATGACGTCTGCTCCATATTATACACTATATCAAATGTCTTAAATGATATTGTTGAAAAATAGAAAAACATTCAAAGTATTTAAAATCATGCCTTTTTAAATAGTTGATATCTTATAACTATATATCTTTAAATCAAAATGAGAAATAGATTCCCCTAGGATCATTGCATTAGCACTAAGCATAGAAAGCCAGCTTTCATTGAAATTATGTACATATAGACTAAAGACATTTTTAGCGCTCTGCCTTTTGAAGACATTGTTTTTCTTTTATGTAAATATCTAAATAGAATTGGAAAAGTTGACATTATTATTGTAGGAATACAATATATATGTATTTAACTTTAAGAGTAAAAGTAGCAGACTGCAACAGCAATTTTCATCAATTTGAAAGGAATATTTAATGCCCACTACTCAAATTAAGCCCCCGAAATCTAGTATTCCAGTAAAATCATGCACTTTATTATAGCAGCATTTCATATTTGCACTGTATTTTGATATTTCAAATCTACACTACCTGAAAGGAAGTAAAAGTGTATTTCTTTTAAATTCTTTAATAATATATCTGTGGCTCTTAATCTTGGCTGCACATTGGAAAGCTTGAAAAAAAATATTGATGTGTGGGTTTCAGCCACAAAGATTCTGATTTAGGTGTGGCCATGGGTAATGGGATTTAAAAAAAACCAAAACTCTTCTGTGAATTTGAATGTGCAGCCAAAGTTGAGAACTGTTACCTAAAGTTATTTAACAGAAACATTGATTTTTTAAAAATACATACATATATACGTATATGTGTGAAACCTTTTTGCTTATATCAACATTTTAAATTAAGATGTATAAGGTTAGTATTTCTTTCTGTGTTTATATGAGATAAAATTAATAAGGCATTATTTCTTGTAATAATAAGCACTGGAGTCAGAAAGTCTTCTCCACTTCATTTACAATCTCTTCGGTCATCTGCATATATGCTAATGTCCACCCAGTTTTCTGTGTATCAGCTGTTGACTTAAATATATGAGAAATGAATCCAGCTGCTCTTCTTCGGAGAGAATACGGGGCTAGAATCAAATTTCCACTGTCTGGAACTTGGAAATCCAGTGAGCTAGTGTACCTATTTACCATCTTTCCCCTTGGCTATGCACACATTATGGGAATGTAGACTGTTACAATTTGATTTTATCCTTTTCAAAACCATATTGATGTTTTCAGATAAGCTACTGAAAACTGAACACAACATGCCACATCAAAGAAAGAAAAATTGACTATTAGATGAGAATGTGAAATCACACAGGATCTACAATTACACAGTGGTTTAGTTAGACACAATCCATTTAGGACTGCAAACAAAGGCTGTCAACATTGTAGTTTGCATGGGCTTGTCAGATTGCTGCTCAGTGAGTCAGCGGCTACCTTTTGCTGTCTCAAAGAAGATTAATAACAGCAATTAAAAACAAAGACTTCTGATACAATTCCTCTATATACTTTTTATTTTTAAGAGCTGTGGGAGTTGCATTGGACCTGGCAGAATTATGTGTGGTTTCCCTGTTTCCCAATCATTAACATTCATATTCACAGAGAGAAATTTCGTCATTTTCCAATGCATCCATGCAAGGAAAACTTGGGTGACAGGAAAGTGATTCTTTTATAATAATTGAGTAGCTTAGGGCCTCAAGTAAAATGAAGCACTTAATTTTGCATGGGTTTCTATATGTAGATTTGTATTTACACGGTGTTAAATTCTCCAAAAGTAAGTTCCTATAAGTCATTACTACTTAAGTAATCCAAATTTTTTACAAAAGCAAATTCTTATTCATCTGCCCCAAACATTTTTATTTTGAAATCCAGGTAGATCCTGTACACACCTTGGCCTATTTGCTATCAGACCCACTCCCTGCTCCTTCTGCTCTCTTCTAAGTGTTGGGGTGGGTGGAAATGGAGGATTATTGGACAGGATGATTTCCCAAGACTCCCTTGATTATTGCTTTGTTTGAAATCTGCCATGAGGATGCTGGGTGGGAGAGTGCTGTGCCTAGTGAAGGGAGGAACAGGAAGCTGGGGAATTTCTTTCTCTACACTTCCCTGACGGCAGAGAAAACAATTCAGCCCCTTTCCTCAGCCTCGTACTTCATATATGCCTCAATCTTTTCACATATTTCATTCTCTCACAATAAATACATCTAATCCAAAAGACTAGGGGATTCTTAAAAAGAAGAGGGAAGGTTAACCTTATTCATCTCTGCCTCCCCAGAAACGAGCCTTCTGCATGTCACCAAATATATTTAATAAGAGGTTGATGCGTGGAAACTTCACAATGAGGTGGGCTGTTGTATTATCAGATCAACTTCCCAATCCTAGTTCTACATCATTATCATCTGAACCAGGGGTGTAGAAATACTCATTTTCCTACATCTTTTTATATCTTTAGTTGGTGTGGGTTTTCAAGCTTCTAGAGCCAAATAAATAAGCTAGAGGTAGGGAAAGGATATAGTATCAGAAAACTAGTCTGTGAGTCATTCTGTTAGAACACATGCCCCCCAAACGTAAGTAGCATCGTTCTATTTTGACATATAGGAGAAGGTTCTGTGTCTGGATAACCTATGTTTATCTCCCCATTCTGCCATTTAGGATCCGTGAGCAAACTCTCAGTTTCAGTTTCATCATCACCCAAATGGGGGTAAAACTGCCTGCCACATCTATATTGCAGGACTTCCGCAGAAAACAAATGAGATTATTAAGGAATTATATGAATGTAATTTATTATTATACTATTCTTCTATTGTAAAGCATTATATAAAATACGATTGATAAGGTCTTAGAATTATTTGGGTCACCCTTGAGGCTGATAGGATTCTGACGATAGCCATGTTAACTTGTCTTTTGTTCTTAGCTGAATATCCATGAATTAAGTGCCTACCAACATGTTCCCCCTCCTGCTGACTCAAGCTGGAATAGCTCCCCACTACTTGCTTCACCCTTTGGGTCAGTCTGATTATCAAATCTTGCATTCCTCAGCCAGAGTTAGGTCATTTCCTCCCACAGCCAAGCCAAGATTTAAGGAACATCATAATAAGAAAGCCAGTACTAAGTGGCAAACCTTGACTGAACTCTTAATTATGTAGCAAACATTGTACTATATGTTTTCTACAGATCATCTCACTTGACCCTGAGAACTGAAATCTCCTGCAGCCATATAGGTTAAATATCAAAACTTTGATAAGACTATGAACTCATAAACTAGCTTCAACACTTGCTTCAAGAACTTCCAGGAAATAAATTTATTCAAACAGTTCACTGCTCAAACAATCCCCCTGAAGGAGAACAGGCAGCTCAGCTGTCTTCTCACGGCCAATTCATATCTTAATTAGACAAATTGCTTGCTTATCAATTGACCTCAAGGCTCTTTCCTCAATATGTCCACAATCCTAAACTGTGTCACCACATACTTGACCAGTCTCAATAAGATTCCTGCATTAAAAGACCACTTTTAAGCCACTTAAACCCAGAACCCCAATTTCTATAAATATCTACCTTGGCCACTTCTTTCTAAGACTACGAGAATTATCTGTCAAGGTGGTGGTTACTCTGGTGAGCTTCCATGGAGTCAGCAGTTAATAATCTTTATAATATTCTAAATTACTCCCATGAGATAATGATAACCTAATGTTCAGAGCAGTTAAGTAACTTCCTTCTTTGTTACAGAACTGGGTTTCAAACCCTGGAAATCTGACTTTAAGAACTGCTATTCTACCTCTTTCCTGCTAGGATAATATCCTTTCTCACTTAGGGAAGAAACTGCCTTTTTTAGGGAGAATTCTTAGAAAAGGCACTAGAGGCAGCAGATAGGGGTCTGAAGGTATGCATTCTCAGGAGAGATCGGGGAAACTTTGCTTTGCTCCAGGAAGGCAGGGGCTTAAAGTAGGAAAGACTAAATAAAGGAGGAGGACAAAGGGACCAGGGAGAGGAGATGAACAAGCAAAGTGATGAGGGGCTGAAGTGGCCGATTGGCTTTCCTCAGTGATGTGATAACTGCAGGATATTTTAAAGATGAGTTATGTCTAAGATTCATATTTGACTATAGTGTTGTAATGCAACAAACCTCCCCTACCATTATCAATTACATTCACCCTACTCATAAATGCACTGCATTGGTGGTTACATGAGTATGTGTCCAACTTTGTGAAAGAAGCCAGGTTTAGTATCTGGATCACACTGGGAAGAAAAGAGAAAGCAGGCACAAAATAGTAAGTCTACCAGGGAATTGAATAAATCTTGGGAAGATGATTCTCTGGGGTTTAAGCTGACCTATCTTGACTTTAACAGACTGGGTACGCTAAATTGACATCTGGTTTATATTTAAAAAAAAAAAAAACTTATCACTGATCTAACTCCTACCAAAATAATGGCAATTATATATTTCCATTAGAGTTACTTCCATGATGTCAATAGTTACTAAACAGTCTCTTTTTTCCAGGACATAAAAATGAGCATTGTACAGACAAGTTTTATATTCTTTCTATTGTGAAGAACTCTACTTAATTCTGGAAATGAACTATAATTCAACTCTGCAGCTAAAGGTAAAAGAACACCATTCAAGTAACTGTTGTGGCCTTTGTTGTTTTGGAACATGAATTTAGGAGGCTGTTCCCTTTCTGTTACCTCTGAGTATAATTCTTTCATGCTTTTGAAAGTACTTAACAATAAATTGTCTAAAATAAATGTGTTTATTGAATGTGGTAACTATAATTAAAGTGACTTTGCAACAAAATTATTCACTATTGTCATCTGTAAGTTTAAACTCCTACATTTGTTAGTGAAAATAACACTGATTTCAACAGGCTTGGAATCTGGCTTTTCTTCTTCCTTCATTTATGGTCTCATTCAAGTCAACTGACCACCCTCAGAATTATGTTTTTCACCTCTCTGAGATAATAAAACCACCACACAGGATCAAAGGCACAAACTTTGATGTTGACACAATGATGGTGATGTTGACATCATGAATCACCAAATCCTGATGATACTCCATCAGTATCTTTCCTATCTTCCTTGCTACTATGTCCTCTACGTTCACTGCCACCTCTTCTCTAAGTTATTGCATGGCATCAAAATGGTGCATTTGTGGAATATTTTTGATCCCCAAAGTATGCCCTTCTCATTGCATTCCACAACGCAGACCCAAGCAGCCACTCCTCTATTCAAGTGTTTTCATGGCTCATCGTTGTCTAATGCTGAAATAGAAAGGCTCCTCCCAGCTCAATCTTACTCCTGTCACCTCTTTCACCACGGCACTTAACTTTTCAGTGATACTGAACATCTCCAGTTTCCTTCAGGAAACAAAGCTCTCTCATGCCTTTATCTCTGTCCATCTAGAGAATTCTTTGTATCTGAAAGGCTTTCTTCCCTGAAGAGCTCACACATGTTATTCACGGTAGGGCTCCAGCCACACTTCCTCTGTAAAAACATTTCTTCCAGGGTTAGTCAATTGTTCACTCTCCTAAACTCCCAGTACATTTTATATATTTATTCCCCTTCCTTCTCCTATCAAAAGGTTGCTAGGTAATTCAACACACTGAGAGAATGGAGTCCTTCTGAAGTGTCTGGAAAATTCTCTGTCATACTGTAACTACTGTTTCCAAGAAAAGATCTGAAAGGTTCCCTGAAAGGATCTGTTTCCTCTCAGTATTCTCATAATAAGACTTTCTAGCTACAGAATTCTCTGAATATAAAATGTTTATTTCCTTATCAAATACTTAAGAATATATATGTGTGTGTATATATACATATACATATGGTTGGCTGTAAACCATGCATTCTTCAGGGAAGATGGAATTACAGATAATGAAGGAAAGTTCAACTGGCCAGAGTGAATTGTAAAGATGTTTTGGAGTAAAAGTCTGTGTCAAGAACAGTGTGGTGTTTTGCAAAGGGTGAAAGCATTGCCATGGAGTGTCTAGCAACAAGCAAAATAAAGATACTGACTGAGAAATTGGTGGTGTTTGTGGGACCTAGTGTCGGTCACAAGGATCAAATCCAGGGGATGAATTCAGAAATAGAAGATCACAGTCCCTGAAAGATCAGAAAAAGAAAACAAATCACTCATGAAATAAGTGGGTTTCTGCTTTATCGGATCAAAGACATGGATACACAAGTACAGGAAACATACTCCATTCATGGATCATGGTATAACACAGGGAGCTAGATCTCAGGATCAAAGCAGTAACTGGAAGAGATACACAGGACCAGGCAAGATGTGAATGGGCTTATTGAACTAGAGTCATGGCCACAGCTAGCCTGTACTTACCTTTGTATGATTAGAAAAATATATCCCTTCTGGATAGTGGTGCCCTGCCACCACAAGCTTAAAAGCAAATCAGGCTTTTGCGTCCAGAAAAAGGCACTCTTTCTTCCAGTGAGACACAGCCCCTCACCAAGGTGCACTGCATCATTAAGAAGAGTAAATTGTGGGCAATGCACACAATGGACAACTCTACGGGGGTGCCCTAAGCCTTGAAATATCTTAATTATCCTGACTACAAAGATGATTAGTTCTGTTTTCAGAAGCACAGCTGTATCTCTAGATTAAGAATTGGGGATAGAATGAATAGTAGGGCAAACTATGAGGCAGGTCATTGTACCTTATTTGAATGGGGTCAATGTGGAGAGCCTATCTGTATGGAGTAAAGTTTGTAGGCTCTGTGAGAACTCTGTTTTTTTTTTTTTCACTTTGGCTCAGATGGTGTTTTCATGTACTTCTAGCTTCGTTTACTATAAAGCACTATATATCTATATACCTATTTATATCTATATTAATATTTATTTGTAAAATATGTAAGTAAATCAATATAAATTATACTCAATACTCTATGAAACTGAATATCATGGATTTCTGACCCTAAAGAAATGCTTCAGGGAATAACTATACTTTGTCATAGAACTTAAATACCATCATATTTTGTGCATTTTTACAAAAATACTTTAAATCTGTGAATGAGAACAAAATTAAGATCAAAGTCTCATGTGTGAAGCAAGTGAAGAACTTAAAGCACAGAAACCAAATTTCATTACCTACTAAAATAAAAATTTGAAAATATCAAATAGTAATTGCAAGGCTTAATTGCTGCCAAATTAAGTGGCAATTAAGAGACTATATGCATCATGAATTTTCTCTTTTATATTTCTCCTACCCAGTTTTAAATAGGAAATAATTTTGTTCTCTCCAAATTCCTTCCCTTTAAGCACAGCCATTCTTATCAATGGCAACAACAGGCACATCATTTTGGGGGAAGGGAGATTTGTCCGACGTTTCCACATCGTTCGATTCAGGCCACATTTTGGAGCAAGAATACAATAGAAGCGATGCTGTGTCATCTTAAGTGCTCTGTGACAGGAGGCACATGATGTTGATTTGTGTCATTACTGCCAGGTTTCTCCAATGCAGTCTTTTCCCATTGTAATAATAAGTACCTTGTGAGGAGATAACTTGGGATTTTGTAAAATATTCTATTTTTATCAAAATTTCACTTACTAGTTATACCATCCATTGATGATTACTGCTTTTAATATATATCTTGTGCATGCATTTTTAAAATACATTTTGAGGTATATTTTCAGTGTAAATTTCTAGATATAGAATTGTTGAGTCAAAAGTAAATGCATATACAATTCTATTACATATTGACAAATCACTGACTATAAATGTTGTACCAGTTTGCTTTTCCATCATCAATGCTTGACAGTTTTTGTTTTCTCATAGGTTTGTTGTTTACACATTGTTTGAATGTGTTGTCAAATTTTAAATTGTTACCTGTCTGATAGGTGAGCAAAGACGTCTCAAAGCAGTTTTAACTTGCACTTTTCTATTAGAAATGAAGTCAAATGTCTTTCAACATGTTTAATATGTTTAAAAGTCAACTTTATATCTGTGTGTGTGAGTGTGAGTGAATGTCTGTTCTAGTTTTTTGTCTATTTTTGTTTTGGAGGTTTTTTTCTTTGCTTGTTTGTTTTGCTTTGTGCCCCTGGATTTTTTAGAAATCTTTAATTATAGCAATATTAGTCCATTTATCTGTGATATGTTTGTCAGTATTTTCCATCAGTTCTATATTTGTCTTTTTATTTTACTTGTATTTTTCCATGTGAAAGGCTTTTTTATTACATGTTTTCAAATGTATCAATATTTTCTTTTATGCACATGCATTACAATTACAGATAGAAGAGCATTTCTTATAGAGGAACACAGCTTTTTAAAAAAAATTAGATTGCTGATTGATGTGGTCCTTATTCTTTAGTATGGTGTGAAATATGGATCTATTTATATCTTTTTCTAAATGACTAACCAATTATTATTACTATTGGGACCAGGACACTGATTTGAGATGTCACCTTGTTATAAACTTCCATTTATTCTTGTTATTTATCTCTATACAGTTCTATTTCATTTCATTGTCTATGCTCCACTATCACACTGTTTTAATTATAGAGCTTTATACTGTGTTTTATTGCCTTATGTGCCTAGTTCTCTCTTACAGCTTTTTTCTTTTTGCATAGTTATTCTGGCGTGTTTATTTCCTTTGCGAGACCCTCTATTTCCATCTTATTTTAATGCATTTCAAAGCATGAGTATACTACCCCTCTCCTAAATTCCACAGCATGATTATTAACTAGAGTTTGATTTTAATCAGTTTTTCTTTTAAGGTAATATTTAAATACAATGAAATATATAAATCTTAAGTGTACATTTCCTAAGCTTTGATAAATGTATGCCCCCCTAGAATCTAAACTCCTAGCAAGATATGAAACATTATAACTGCAGAAAATTTCTTTGCAAGCAATTTTCCCCAAAGCAACTGCTTATCTCCTTTTTCTTAATCATATTATTATTATTTTGCCATTATATAGTATGTGCTCTTTTGTATAAGACATTTCATTCTCTCAGTCTCTCTCTTTATACACATACACACTCAATAAAAATGTAAACTTCTCTTTTTACCTAAAAATAGTCTAAAGAACAACCTTATTACCAAGCATTTTCTGAATTGTAATGAAAAACTGAAGTCAAAGCAATCTCCATATATCAACTCCTCCCTTCCCATCATTAGTATCTCACAAGTGCCCTGAGCCTCAAACGTGATTGCTAAATGTAACATAAAATATCATGCTTCAGTGACTGCAAGCAATATCAAAACTGTCAAATATATCTATTCTTAATTTCCATGTAATGTTAGTTAAGCACAGCTATTACTATTGAAGAATGAGAATCCTGGGTGATAAATACTTTTACCTGTAATAAGATAATTTCTAAACGATTTTTTAAATATGAAGTAATGAGTTCTAGCAAAGTAGACCACTATTCATCTGCAATTACTTAGTGAAGAGAAATAGTGACTATAATTATTGCTAAATAGGTTTGGTATCTGTCCAGAAGCCTTTGCATGTTGCTGATGTCTACTGCAGTGAGCGATCTAAAACACATATCATGTGTTTCATTTCATATTTCATTTTTCATTTCCTATTTGCGCTTCATTTCATTATTACAAAAATTCAGATCTGTATTGCATATTGACTGAAAAACAAACTGAATATCAGTATAATGGGTTTCTCTTTCAAATGATATTTAAGATTTAAGACCACCCAATTAAATGTTTAAAGGTGAATACTTTTATAGTTTTATATAGTAAAGAAATTATAAATATTATCTTCAATTACTCAGGAGCTATAATTTTATATTTAAAAAATAAAAATCACATACTTAAAAGATGTATTTCTCCTCTACTATAGGTAAGCTCCAGGCTAGACCTGGAAATTTAGTTTTCTTTATGATTTATTTAATTGAAACTCTTCTTTTGTTCTTAAATCCTTTGGGAATAAAGTTGAATTAAAAAAAAACAACCCTGTTTGCTGCTCTCTTCTGTTCACACCTGTAGCTCCTACCCACTCAGTGATGCTCCCTTGCTAATTTAACCTACTCCATGCACTCACACTTGCTTGATCAGTCCCTGCTTGAAGAGACAAATGTGCACTGATTCTTTTTTCTAGTTTCTCCTCCTGAGAGATTACCACATTGGGGAGATTTAGCATCTAGTTCCTCATTGCAACCCCTGTTTCATTTAGTTTCCAGGTGGTTTAGACTCCTGGTACCAGCACTGGAATTTACTCCTTGGGATAGTTAACCCAGTTTCCTTTCTGGAGAATTATATCCATAGAGACATTTAGCACCATGATGCAGGGAGCACAGGTGGCAGCTAGGAAAAGGAGAAGAGAAAATGACTGATACTAAGACTGGGACTTACTAAGGAACCAAGACCCTTAAGAAACCACGCTTCTTGCCACATGAGCACAGGTATGTGTGAATAAATATTCCCATTCCCTTGTTTTACGTTATATTTATAATAGTATCCACAGAATCACAGACAAGGAAGGTGCTTACAGACCATCTAATAATTTTAATTTTATGGATGGGAAAACTGCATCACAGACAAAGAAAATAACCTGATAAAATCTCTCAAACTCCGGGTGACTATGCTGTGACCAGAATCTAGGTCTTCGAACTCCCTGAACAGTGACCTGTCTCTTCAGTGTGTCTAGGAGGTAGTGGGGGAAATTGGTGCACCCATCTCTTGTCGCCCAAGGGCCAGGGGCCAGCTGGCCCCAGGGTAGAGTCTGGCCTGGGTCTGTGGACTCCTCGCATAGGCTGCAGGATGGCAGTTCTCCTGCTTCTGGTGTTTGCCTCCTCGGTGGGTGAGGCTGGTCTAGAGGCTTCTGCGGGCTTCCTGGTGAGGAGCGCGTCTCTGCCCACCGTGGAGCTGGGTCTTGGCCCTCTGGTGAGCAGGGCTGTTTACAGGGATGTCTAGAGTTGGCTTCCTGCTCGGGAAATTTTCACGCAGCTGGTCTGCTGATGGGCGGGGCTACGTGTTTCAGTAAGCTGTTTCACCTGGGGCGTCAGCACCTAAGCCTGCGGGCCGCGGGCGGGGCCGGCCTTGGTGCTGAGGAGCCGAGCAAGATGTCTGCCCCCGGGAAGGAGCGCTCCTGCCCAGGACTGCTTCCCGCTATGTTTGCCACCAGCTTTTATGCTCCCAGGGTGAGAGACAGCCACCCCACAGCTCCCTAGGAAGCCCTCCAAGAACAGAAGGTAGGTCTGACTGTGGCGCCTACGAAAGCACTGCTTTTGCCCCCGGTTCTGGCGAGTACGAGATTCTGTGCGCAGCTCTTCAGAGCGAGCCCTGCGTCCCCCCCGACCCCCGTCCCGTGCAGCTCGTGCGGATTATGCTCGTGGGCCTTCAAGGCCAGGTAGCCTGGGGGCTCCTCTTCCCGGCGCAGGACCCCTTGGGCTGGGGAGCCCGATGTGAGGCGCAGAACTCTCACTCCTGTGGGAGAAACTCTGTAACGCGGTTTTCCTCCAGCGTGTGAGTCGCCCACCTGGGGTGTATGGGCTTTGGTTATGTTGCGAGTCAGCCCCTCCCACCCGTTTCCTTGTGGTTTCTTCCTTACGTTTTCAGTTACGGGAGAACTTTTATGTTAAGTTTCAGTGTTTTCTGTCGGTAGTTGTTCTGTAGTTGTTGTGATTTTGGTGTGTTCGTGAAAGGTGATTTCTGGCTCCTACTCCGCTGCCTTGGCCAGGGTGATTTACTGATTGCCAATGTTACAACTTGCTTTTTAGTGTTATTAACACCCGAAATAGTAGAATTCATAAGAGATTCAAGTGTAAAACTTTGTATAAGAGTAACATTTTAAGAACTTCTACCCCAAGGCCATTAATATAAATATTCAAGTTAAAATAGCACTTGATTTTTCAGAAATACATATACGTATGTTTATATGCACATATATATGTATGCATATGTACACATGTATTTTTAAGATTTGGAGTGCATAAATAAACTAAAGGAAATCAACATAAGAGCCTGTGGTCTAGAAGAAAATGATTTTAGAATTGTTGAGAGAATGTAAAGTACTGGAAAGTGAGTGGTTCCTTTTTTGGTAGGTCATTGAGTAACTTAGCTTCTCAGTTTTTTAGGCTTCAAGATTTATACTAATCCTATTTTCAGTTTCTTATTCTACTTTTCTAATCTCTACAAATCACTTCGTCTTCTTTTTTTTTTCTTACTATACATTCAAACTTTTCATTTATGGCTCAGGATAGAATTTATACTTGGAACATATGGGAACATTCACTCATGGGGGGAACTGTTGAGTCAACATGATTCTGGTACTTAATGAAGTGGATCGAGGCAGATGTACCATAAAGCCAAGGGGAAGGTCAAGCCTCAGAGCCCATTGCACAGCTTACTCAGCACACTAGCTAATCTCATCACCTCAAATTTTAGTATTTTGCTCTGAAAGAAGACCCCAAAATGGTTTAAGTTTCAAGTCCCACAAACACAGATCTTCCCTGGAAGTGGAGTACAAAGTATTTGCGATACTTTTTCATTCCTCACTTACCAGGATTTAGTTTGCTGCTTGCTGAGAACCTTTTTGTCTCAGTGTATCACGCTCCTAGAGGTCACACGTGCCCACAGACTGAGATTTCAGTACGAAATATTTTAGAAAACCAGAATTCTGCTAAAAACCATCACTTTCCAGCAGGAAACAGGCACATTCAGGGTCAGAGACCATAAAGGTGTGCTGGCACTTTGATAGCTCCAATTCCCAAACTGCACCCAACGCCAAGGCCATCTCAAAACGGCTCAACAGGGAGCAGGCTTGGCTGGTGGGGTATGGCTTCATCATAAGCAGAAGCTGAAGTAGTTTATTTGTAAGAGACTTCCGAAATAATGAAACCAAACTTGAGACATGCTAGCAGCGTACAAAGTACTGTTAATGTGGATCTCCAACTGGTAATACCTAAATAATATGCATAGAGATATTTACATTTAGATTTAGGTTTGGAAAGTGGTAATATTTGAAAGCTAGAGACAGGTAAGGAGATTCGGAGGCAAGCTCCAGAATCAGAATAATCAGAATGCCTAGACTCAAACCTTGACCCCATCATTTACTTGGGATGGGACCTTGGTAAAGTGATTTAATCACCTTTCATTTTAATTTTCTCATTTTTAAATGGAATTAGTTACAACACCTATCTCTTAAAGGTGTCAGATCAAGTAAATTGATCAGGTAAAGCGCTTGGCACAGTGACTGCATCATAGTGAGAACTCAGTAAATGTTAGCTGTTATTATTATTATTATCATTATTAAAACAGGCTATGAAGCAGATAAAAATTAGACATACTTAATAGATATTTGACTTTTGGTGATTAATTTTGATGTATGGGGAAATATATACAGGAATTTGAGATGACTCCAGATTTTCAAGCATCAGTAACAGAGATAAGCACCCTAAAAGGAACAGGTACGGGAGAGGCAAAGAGAGAGTTCATGCATCATTTTAGGTCATAAGCTGACTTTGATAGATGCCAAAAGATATGGATAGCAAACGACAGAATGTTTGACTTTGAAGCTCTGGGGTTAGTCAGATGTTAAGACAGACAATGGGAGATCATCAACAGATAATTCCTCACAAATTGGTAATAATGTATGAAAAAAATACGTGTCAGGAATGGATTCTAATGTTCAAGATGTTAGAGGTAAAAGAAAAATTCAAGGAGGGAGGAGCCTTTTAAGAACTCAGAGAATTTAGAAGAGATTCAAGATAAAGTGATTTCTTACAACCAATGTTAAAGGACCTTCTCTAGTCATCAAACCATAAGAAAAGAGCAAAAAGAAGAAAGAGGGGAAAAAAAAAAGACCTACAAAAGATTGCTTTGGCTGTTCGGGGTCTTTTGTGGTTCCTTATAAATTGAGAAATTGTTTGTTCTAGTTCTGTGAGGAATGTCGTGAGCATTTTTACAGGGGTTATCTTGGATCTGTGGGTTGCTTTGGTATCAAAATGGTAGAGGCCATTTTGATAGTGTTGATTCTTCCAATCCAAGAGCACAAGAAATCTTTCCATTTCTTTGTGTCATTTCAGTTTTCAGAGTATAGGTAACCTCCTTGATTAAGTTTATTTGTAGGTATTTTGATGTTTTTGATGTAATGGAAATGTTTATGCCAGTTATAAAATTCTGGTTTTTGAAGTGAAAAAAAAAGTGAATGAAAGGCTGCAAATGGCAAAATATCCTTCTTTCTTATGGGTGAGCTGTATTCCATTATATATATATATATATATATATATATATATATACACACACACTCCATCTCCATTATCTATTCAACTATTGATGTGCAGTTAGGATGCTTCCATATCTTGGCAATCACAAATAATGTTGCTGTTAATAGCAGGGTGTATGTATCTTTTTGAGTTAATTCTTATTTTGTGCTTGCCTTTATTCCTTAGATAACTATGTAAGTTTAAAAATTAAAGCTCTAAACATTCTTAGAATGAATAGTACATATATGTAAATTTAAAAATATATGTGTAGTAAAAAAAAGAAAAAGATGTATCAAGCCATGAAGGACATGGAAGAAACTTAAAAGACATATTAATAAATGAAAGAAGCCAGTCAGAAAAGGCTACAAATTGTATGGTTCCAACTAAGTGACATTCTGGAAAAGGCACAGCTACAGAAACAATAAAAAGATCATGGTTTCCAGGGGTTTGGGGAGAGGGAGGGAGGGAGGAATGAACAGATAGAACATGAGGGATTTTTAGAGCAATGAAATTATTCTGTATGATACTATAGTGGTGCCTACATGTCATTATGCATTTGTCAAAACCCATAGAATGTACAGTATCAAGAGTGAACCCTAGTGTAAACTATGGACTTTGGTTGATAATAATGTGTCCATGTTGGTTCTTCGATTGTACCAAATATGCCATAGTGATGTGGGATGTTGATGGTGGGGGAGTATATTTGTGTGGGTGGGGAGGGCTATGTGTGAATTCTGTATTTTCTGTTCAATTCTGCTGTGAACTAAAATTGCTCTAAAAAAAAATAAAGCCTGTTAAAAAACAAAAGATAAAGTAATTTCATGGAAGGCAATAGTCAGTAGCACATAGTAAGGAAAAGATTTAAAAGCCTCTGCTGGATTTCCCAACACAGCGGCCCTCTGTAACCCTAGTAAGAGGAATTTCAATTCTCAGTCTTGGGGGAACAGAAAGATTACACTGGATAGGATAATAACTTGGAATTAAGTAAGTGGAGACAGTCAGTAAAGACTTACTCTAAAATTTTGGCTGTTAAGAGAAAGTGAGAAATAGTGCAACATATGGGGGGTTGGGGTCAAATGAGGGCATATTTCTTGTATGTAGGTTTGTTTACCTGGTTGTTTATATAATAGAAGTGATGTCAGAGTGGTTATAGGCCGAGGAAAGAGTCAGTAGGAAAGAAGCATCCGCAGAAGAAGGAAAGACATGTGGTAACTGACACATCTCTGTCTATGGCTGATACTAAAATACATAGAATCACCTCTTCACAATCTTTGAGTAAACTCAGTAAATGTAATCCTGTTTGAACGCCAGTGTCCCAGGCTGACTACCGAGACCCTACTGATGAAAGTCAGACCACTCTCTGTTTGGGTTCACTGATCTATGTATTTGACCTTTTACTGACTAGCTCCTTTGTCAAATTTCTTTGACAAAGAATCCGGTATCTGGAATTTTCCTGGAATCCAGGAAAATTTGATCCATATCTGATGTGATAATCTGGTATTCTGGAAATTGAAATGTCCTCCTGCCCCACCACTATGTCGTTGTTAGATGCTTCCTGTTTCAGTAAATACTCCTGGTCTTTCCTTGCACTAAATACCTCCCGGACTGCTTAGGCAGGATCTTATTCTGGGTGACACTTATATGGTCAACAAAGTCCAGAGGTGATTAAGGACACACAAATTCTGTTCATACAGACTTTTTTGAAAGTAAGTCTTAAAATGTTTTTCTGAAAAGGATTTTTTTTAAAAGCACTTCTATGCAGTTTTATTGCTTTTTTCCCTTTTTTTAGCCATAAGCATTCATTTTGCTTAGAATTATGAAAAGTGAAAATTATTTTAATCTTAACATTGCATAATTTTTACATTACAGGAATATTAATTCCTCAGCAAGGGATTTTTTTTTCTTTTTGATAGCTATTTCTAAAGCTTTGTATACATAAGGGAATTATCAGAGTCAGCTTGGTCTATAAAATTCTTGGGGCTAACAGCTGCCAGAATGTGCATGTAGTATCAATTTGATGCCACTGAAATCAAGAGGTATATACATTAGAATAAAACATATAACACATAATATTAAAATACAAATTTTAAAATGTCAATAACCTTTCTTTACACTAACTTACACAATTATATTTTCTCTTCAAACACATTAGGCTGGTTTCCAAATGTACTGCCAGATATAATCCCTGCCAGAAACAGGGCTTTGCTCAAATTTCTGTTTCGAAATAAGAGGTTAAATGTGAGTTACATATTAAATAGTGAGAATTTCATCACTGGAAACTGAATTTTAAATTTTATTTGATATTTGTCATGTTCTTCATGGATGTTGTTCATAAGAAGTAAGACAAATGTTGAAGAACCCTCCTACCACCCCTACCCCCCAATAATATAAAACATAGAAGTCTTTCAGGAAGATAGAAGCAACTTGAATGATTTAATTTAAAAAATATAAATAAAAATGAAGATATTTAATACAGCTGCCATTTATAAAGCATTTTAAAGAGGAGGACATTAATTATTATATTTTCTTCCTATTAAGTATATGCAAAAACACTGATAAAAATCTACGGAAAGTTGTTATCTTGAAAGTTCTGCGTATATACAACTGCAAAACTTTAAAACAAAGAAAAGTGAAATCCTATTGTAATATTTTGGACCTTCCTGTTTTAATCTCATTTTAATAAATAGAAGGGTAATACTAGGAGTATTTTTGAAATGGAAGTCATTTATATTTCAAATTCATGACTCATTATAACCAATAATCAGAAAAACAACAAAAATTTGCCTCATATGGAGGAAATAGGATCTATAAAATAACTACTTCCTAAGTTTTTAGTTTTAATATTTTTATTTAAACTAGTATGTCAAAGATTATCATTTGTTTAAATAATAAAAATTATTGGGATATTTTATATACCTTTTTTGTACTGTTTTCAAAGTCAGAGCATGCTTAGCACTTACAGCACATCCCAGTTAGGACTAGCCAGATTTCAGGTGCTTGACAGCCTCCTGTGGACAGTGGCTACTGTATTTCACTGACTTTTTGAAATGTATTGAAAAAAATGCTTAGAAACCAATGAATTTTTATACCTAGAAAATGATGAATATGGAAATATGTAAGGAAAATGGCTCTCATGCTCCATTATGCAGTATAAATAGGTTTCCAGTCTGAGAATGAAGACCTGTCAGCCACACCTTCAGCTGCCACAGTGTATAATAATGGCATACTCTGAATTTAGTCTTGAATATCAAACTGTAAAGGAAAAACATTCCTCCCGTATGTCTTCTCTACTCTCAGTATTCAACTTCACTTTTGTCATTTTTGATGACTTCGGATCACCAAATGTGGGAGAGTTTTTCACACATCAAGCTATCCTGGGACACAGCTTCGGTATCCTACAATTTAACTCTAGGCATTTAAACCTGCTCTAATAGTATCTATTGACTTAAAAAAAAAAAAAAAAAGAAGAAGATGGTGAGGGCAAGGAGGAACCATGTGTTTAAAATGTTTTCTTGATTGCATATCTCCAAACGCTCTCCCCTCCCAAAACACAGCGCTCTTTGAGGCAAAGGTTCTTGAAAAGTTGCCTACATTTGTTGTCTCCATGTCTTCATGTCTCATTGTCTTTTAAACTCAATTGAGTCTGGCTTCTGAATCTAAAATTTTAGAAAAATTGTTTTGGAAAGTTTCACCAATGACATATATTTTCCCAAACTCAGCAGTTGTTTTCCTGACCTCACCTTGATAGATCTTTCTCAGATTACTATTTTCTCCTGGCTTTCTTCGCCTACCCTCTCTGTGGGTTATCTTACTATTTTTCTTCAGTTTACTTTTATGGACTGTTTTCTTTGACCAATGCTGTAAATGTCCTCAAAGCTGCCTCTGAGTTCACTTTTCTTCTCCTACCATACTTTCATCTTAGGGAATCTCATTTAGGACCATAATTTTAAATACCATTTATATACTGATGACTCATAGATTTCTTTTTTTTTTTTTGAAGTACAGTTAATTACAATGTGTCAATTTCTGGTGTACAGCACAGTGTCCCAGTCATGCATATACATACATATATTCATTTTCATATTCTTTTTCATTAAAGGTTATTACAAGATATTGAACATATTTCCCTGTGCTACACAGAAGAAACTTTTTAAACCATCTATCTATAGTGGCTAATGTTTGTAAATCTCAAACTCCCAAATTTATCCTTTCCCACCTCTTTTCCCTGGTAACCATTAGATTGTTCACTATGTCTGCATGTCTGTTTTTGTTTTGTGCTTTTTTTTTCTTTCTTTTTTTTTTTTTTTTTTCGATTCCACATTTGAGTGACATGATATTTTTCTTTCTCTTTCTGGCTTACTTCACTTAGAATGACAATCATTAGGTCCATCCATGTTGATATAAATGGTATTATTTTATTCTTTTTATGGCTGAGTAGTATTCCATTGAATAAATATACCACAGCTTCTTTATCCAGTCATCTGTCAGTGGACATTTAAGTTGCTTCCATGTCTTTGCTATTGTATATAGTGCTGCTGTGAACATTGAGGTGCATGTATTTTTTTGAATTAGAGTTCCCTCAGGATATATACCCAGAAGTGGTGTTGCTGGATCATATGGTAGGTCTATTTTTAGTTTTTTGAGGAATCTCCATATTGTTTTCCGTAATGGCTGTACCAAACTACATTCCCACCAGCAGTGTAGGAGGGTTCCTTTTCTCCTCACCCTCTCCAGCATTTATCTTTCATGGACTTTTGAATGATAGCCATTCTGACTGGTATAAGGTGATACCTCATTGTAGTTTTGATTTGCATTTCTCTGATAATTAATGATATTGAGCATTTTTTCATGTGCCTTTTGGCCATCTGTATGTCTTCATTGGAGAATTGCTTGTTTAGGCCTTCTGCCCATTTTTGGATTGGGTATTTTTTGTTGTTACTAAGTTGTATGAGCTATTTATATATTCTGGAAATTAAACCTTTGTCAGTTGTATCATTTGCAGATATTTTTTCCCATTCTGTAGGTTGTCATTTTGTTTTGCTCATGGTTTCCTTTGCCATGCAAAAAGCTTGTAAGTTTAATTAGGTCCCATTTATTTATTTTTGCTCTTATTTCTACTGCCTGGGTAGACTGCCCTACAAGAACATTGCTAAGATTTATGTCATAGAATGTTTTGCCTATGTTTTCTTCTAGGAGATTCATAGATTTCTATATCAAGCCCTAATCTCTCCCCTGGGCTATTAACTTAGTATATCCACTTGAATATCCCACAGACATCTCAAAATGAACATATCCAAAATTCAAACCAGCCAAGCTTCATATTTCTAGTTTCCAACATCTCTATAAATGATTCCCACCTCTATTATTAAGTTATTTAAGCTAGAAATGTGGGAATCATTTCTAAAACTGCCCCCACCTTCAGTCTGTCAACTATACTCCCTAAATATATCTTGAGTCTATCTCTTCCTATCATCACTATAACTTCTTAATTCAAATCACCATGATTCCCTTACTGGTACTAAAAAACCAGCCTCCTAAATGCTTTCCCTGCCACCATATTTGCCCAGCTCCAATCCTTTTTCATAAACCATTCAAATGATACTTAAAAAAATGGAATTATGATCGTATAATTACTCGGTGTGAAACCATTAAGTGGTCCTCATTACACTGAAATGAAATACAAACTCTTTAAGATGGCCCTCAAGATCCTGCATAATCTGGAGCATGCCTATTTCTCAAACCACATTGACATTTTCCAGTAACACATATGCAGGCACACTGGCCTTTAGTCAGTTCCTTATGTGCCAAGATCTTTCCAGCTTCCAGTCAGGTTTTTATTTTTTGATGTGAATTTTATTCCCTATTTTAATCTGGCCAGATGCTGGTCATTCTACTCTCCTTGGCTTAAATGTATATATTCTCCATAATGTCATAAATATTTATTACCCTAAATATATATTTGTCAAGTGGACTCCTTCACAATTTACTTTATCTGATAATGCCCTGCCTTTTTCCTCCTTTGTACTTATTATAAATTATAATTACAGGTTCATTTTGTTGCTTAATGAATTACCAGCTATCTTCATCTAAACTATAGGTTTCATTGGGGCAAAGTCATTTGGACCAATCACTTTGTATTCCAAAAATCTAGCAAGTTCTTGTGCACATATATTCAAGCAATACATAAATGAATAAAATGTTATTTAAAGTGGACTTTATACCTTACCACCAAAGATTGGTGGCAGTTTTCAATAACTAAAAATTTATAAACTTGAAGAAAATACAAAAAACATAAGAAAAAATACTATGAACACTATTGTTAAGATATATGAACCAAATATTCAAGGAATTTCAGTGATCTAAAGTTTTTACATGAACATGTCAGAAAGCTA
Organism: Camelus ferus; assembly: GCF_009834535.1. Taxonomy (NCBI): domain Eukaryota; kingdom Metazoa; phylum Chordata; class Mammalia; order Artiodactyla; family Camelidae; genus Camelus; species Camelus ferus. Next base: position 32,162,222 of record NC_045700.1, on the reverse strand, counting down.
AAATATAGGAAGATTGTATATCATTCTAGTGTAAGAACTAGTATAGAAGGTTATTATAATATCGTTCAAGAAGTTTAAATTACTGATTTTGTCACTAACAACTGGAATTAAACACACAATGATCATGCTGAGAAAATGTTCAAATCTATGAGGCATGTAGGACAATATTTGAAAGGCTGGATTTATTCTAAAACTTTTTACTGGAAACAAACTTTCTAGCAGAGTTGGAGAAATTAGCATCAGCATTATGTAAATGATGGTAGGAATGAGTGCTAAAGCAGTAAAAAATGTTACAGCGTATGAGGAAATAATCTGTAGCAGGAGACAGTGGAAACAGTGCGCTTCAGTAGAGTGAATCCTAATTTATAGATTCAGTCAGAAATTATTAACCTAAGGTCCATCCTTTGGGTCCTATTCCCTGAAATTATCTGAAAAAAATTTGTATTTATTTGCATACATGCATTTTGCTTTTAGAAGAGTTTGAACTTTCATTAAATTCTCCATCGAGGTTTGTGACCTAAAAACAGGTCAACAAGCATAACAGCAAACCCCATGTATCCTGTGATTTAATTAAATTGGCTTTTATGAAGGATTTGGGTAAGCTCATTTTACCCAGTCAGAAACACCATTTACTCCCATCTGCAGACTTTTCCCCCTGAACTTTCACAAACTCTTTTTCTTTCCTTTATTTTTTCTTTTAGAAAACCAAAATTCTTCTGTTTTTGCTGCAACACACTGAAGATTCTCACTCTTCATTTTGGAATTAGGACAGGTTGGAAGGGACTTGATCGATGTTTTTAAAGTCACATAGAAAATATAAAGGGGATTTTTGGACCCTATTCATCAAATTCTTAAGTACTGTTATTGTGGGTAGTCCCTGCAGCACAGCAGAGAACAAGTTACTTGAAATAAAAAGAATTTCTCTTCTTTGTAGTTCAGTGCAGTTAACAAATTCATAGATCTTGTTATAAATATATTCATATAGGATATAAAATATAGAGAGATTCAAAGAGATCAAGAAGTCAAACTATGATAAGTGATTATGATCAACTATAACACTCGAAGGCATTTGAGGTAATAAAAATATATCTTGCTCATCTACCATATGAGTAGACCATTCTGGGCATAAATATTCAATAAGCTACACACACACACACACACACACACGTAACTAAAACAAGACAGTGCAGTGATTCAGGTATCAGACTTCAGGGTCAGGGTGAGGGAATGTAGGTGTATGGCTGCTAGGGCTGCAAGAATGAATGGTGAAATGAAACAGAAGGCAAAGAATCGTGTAAGAGTTGCTTTATCCACTGAGAAGCCAGCCCAGAGTCATTCAACTAGTGTGGTGCCAGTGTACGGGACTGCTGAAAGTAGGCTGGTGATAACTGTGGCTCCTTAAAATGGTATTTGTCCTCAAGGCAACACGTAGCCTATGAATGCTGTTGCTATTACTGTGAATAATAGAATAATTCCGATGTTTCATGTTTCTAGAAAAGCATGAGATCCATAACACAGGCCCTGGCCCACTCAAGGAGATTTGGGCTGGACCTTGTAAGGTTTTGTGACTTCATGAATTCAGGAAACATACTTAACCTTAGCCACATACTATTGTGCGGATTAAATATGAAAACGAAACAAATGCTCAGTAAACATTTCCTAATATTAGATTTCACACACTATGTCATACATTACATATATAACAACATATATTTAATACTATTATATTCATTTCTATATAAATGTAATATACAGATAAATTTTCCTGACTCTAAGGTCTATTTTTCTCATAGTAAACACTCAAAAGCTCAGGATCTAGGTCCATCTTATAAGTCAACATGCTGTGTTTACCAAATAATATTATGAGTGACAGGCACAGGAAAGAACCAACTATTAATTAGTATGGAATTAGCCCTACTCTTTTTACAGCTTTTTCTGGAATGATCTTTTGGTTATTAATCTGTTTTCAGAAACTACATGATATATTTCCTCCTTCATCTAACTGAAAACTTAGTAAAAATTGCTAATATCTTTATTGGTTGCTTAAAAATTACCCTAACTATTGTTTAAGTAGAAAAGAGCCAAATTAGCAGTACAGAACTGTAGGAAGTAAATCAGGATATTGCTTTAGAGGGTACACTGAAAAGTCCCATTTCAGCACTACATATACTCCCTTAGTCTAATCTAACATAACCTAATACTTACTAAAGTCTCAGAGGGAACTTACAATGACTTTGTGAAATATGGCTCCCCAGGGGACAGTCAAATTGAGTGATCAAGGTTCAGACAGGGTGGAGACATGACTAGTTTCAGGTGGAGATAGCTGGCCTTAAGCTTTCTTTTTCAGTTCTGTCTTTCTTAATTCAGTCAGTTCTCTTCCTGTCCCTTACTCCTGGGTTCCTCAGTGAAGTTGATTACCTAATCTTTATTCAGCCTATGCACATTTACTGAGTGCCTACTGTGTGTCAACAATGTGATCATAACAAACTACTACTGCTATTGATAATTGTACTAATGACAAGAACAACCTCAATATAACTAACACTTAATGAGCACTGACCATCTGCCAGGAGATGTATTAACCCACTCAGTCCTCCTACAAAGTGAGTCGGGGTCATTCTCATTTTTCTGATTAAAAAAACTAAGCCGCAGAAAATAAGAACAGTCAAGTGGGGAGATGTATAATAAACAGACTCATAATAAGATTGGAAGTGTTAGATGAGTTAACAGGTTATTAAGGAGAGGGCAACGGAAGGACTGAGTGATGGCAAACGGAGGAGCAGAGTGTGGAGATGTGACTGAGGAAGACACGATTGGGGTTGCTAGTAAATCTGTCAGGAAGTAGAAAGCAGCAAGCAAGACAGGATGCTGGAGAGGCAGCCAGAAGTTCAATTTCATGGGGGCCATGAATGCCCTATCAAGGGGTTTGGACTTCATCTCTGTACTTAATGGGCTCATAGTTAATGATGAATGGGAGCTCTTGGAAAAGTGATGTTTTTAGATTATAAATATTTAATCATCTCTCTGGTAGTTGTGTGGAGGGACAAGAAATTTGATGGAGATAATAGTGAAGGAAAGGGTAGCAGCTAGATTTTTGAAGTCACCCAGGTAAAAGATGGGAAAGATCAGAGGTGAGGAGGGTGAACAGATTTGATAAATAAATCCCGATGGCTATTTCTGCATGGTGAATGAAGTAGCCTCTTTACTCGTGGCCTTAAACGTACTCCTTACCTTAAAATCCACTTCCTCTTATACCCCTAGACAAATGTGATCCTAAACTTGCAGATGTTTTGTAGGTAAATATCTGTGACTGAATAAGCAGACTTATTTAGAACCATAACTGTCACTCAACTAAAGAAAAAAATACACACAAGTTTTCAAAAACTGAACTTGCCTTACTGTAAATAAACAGTAAACATAGAAATCATAAATGTTTCACACTGTGTAAGGCAGAGCTTATACATAAAACACAATGCAACATAAGATATTTAAAGATAAAGCTGAATGAAATTTAAATAAAGAAAACTAAAGCCATGGACTTTTCTGATATTTAAGTTAGGCATATTCTAAAATTTTGGAAATAAATAATCTCTTGATTTTTCAGGTGGTAGAGGTAAAAAGGAAAACGAGTCACTTGATTATTATGCCTTGAGAGAGTTACTGACAAAGCAGAGACACAAAAAGATATGTGACACTCATCTGACTTAACTATTTAGTCTTGAAAAAAAAAGAAAATATTATAAAAAGAGGAGCTCCTAGAAATAGAGTAGCATTATGAGCATTAACATTGTGTGAGTTAGTTAGAAATAATAGACATGTTGGAAAAAAGACAACTACAGTTGTAATAAAATAAAAATAAAAGACAAGTCATAATTTATCTTTAAGTTTTCTAGTTGCTACATCAAAGAAGTAAGAGGAAACAGATGAATTGATTTTAATCATATAGCTTATGTAACTCAGTATATCCAAATGATTAACATTTTAATATGTAGTCCATTTAAAATTATTATCTTGCTAATTTACACTTTTTTTTCTACCAAGTGTATTCATGCATTTTATACTTATAGCACATCTCAGTTTGAATAAACTGCCTTCCAAATGTTCAGTAGAATCCAGTGACTAGTGGCTACTGTATCAGGAAACACAGGTGTAGGACATAGGACAATATACTTTTTTAAGAGAAAGATAATTCTCCTTCAGACAAAGGTATGAGAATACCATTATTTTAGACATTTACTTAATGATAAGTCAGTTATTTTATTCACTCATTTAATAGTATTAAGTCCTTAACCCATTTAAAGCCCTATGTCAAGGCAACACTCAGATGATTTAGAAAGGATCCTGTCTACATGATGATTATGGATTATTTGGAAGATATCTTCCTTCCATCCATCCATCCATCCATCCATCCAACCTTCATTCAGTTTACACCTTTGGAACATATGCTGATCACTGTGTTAGTCTCCAGGGCTAGAATTGCACATAAAGAATTAATTTCCATGTTAATTACTGTATTGTATAATGAAAGCTAAGAGAGAGACTTACGTAAGGCACCAACTGCCCATGAAGAAGGGACATGAGGTGACCTCCAAAGGAATAGTGTGCTCGCATGGGAAAAGGCATGGATCAAAAAGTAACAGGGTATGTCTGAGACTATATGTAGTTTTATGTGATTGGGTAGTAAGGATCACAAGAGGGAGTAGCAGAAAGTGAAGGTAGAGATAAAGATGGAGACTAAACTACAAAATGCCTTTAGGCCTTGCTTGGAACTTCTGACTCTATCTTATGGACCTGAGGATCTAGAAAAGTCCATCTTACTCGTTTAGAAATTTAACTTTGGCGACTCTATGAAAGGTAGATTGCAGTGAAATCAAAAATGGGGAAAGAAGAATTGTTAGAATATTATAATTGAGAGTTTAAAAAAAAGAAAACATACTAAAGTCCTCTCAAAATTTGGAAGATTATAGAATGGGAAAAAAGTCAAGAATTCAGGTTATCATGAATTTAAATGTATTAATTTATTTATTCAAGTAATACTTACTGTGTACCTACAATGATGTATAAGGCACTTTTCCAGGGTGAGGGATATGGTAATAATAGGACAGACAAAATCTTATACTTTGGGGGAACAAGTTTTGATTAAATCAACAGTTAAGAAAAATTAAGTTCCATGTAACAGTTAGATGGGGTAAAGTACTGAGAGAGAGATAGAATGGGAGCAGCTCTAGTTAGGCTGATTAGAGAAGGCTCTCTGAGGTGGTTGATGTTTGAACTTAGACTTGGTTTACAAAAAGTCAGTCAGGAGTGAAGTTCCTCAGAGGATAACAAAGGGCAGTGATCCAGAGGGTATGAGCTTGCATGTCCAAACAACAGTATTATGTCCTCCGTGTCTGAACAAAGTGAGAATGTGGTATTTTCAGTATGGTCAAAAAGGTGGGCAGAATTCGTAGTGCCAAAGGCCTAGTAGGGAAAGTAAGGATTTTGTGTTTCATTTAATGCAATCACAATCTACTGGGAAGTCGCTGCTGAGCAGTGATGTTATCATACATACTTTTTATGAAATCCCCGCTTGCTACTCTCTGGATGTGTGAGTGAAGATAAGCAACGATCACAATGATGTAGGTGACAGCCTGGGAGTCAAACAGAAGTGAATTCACTCAGGCTGCATTACACGGTTGGATGAACAAATGTTTCAGATGGTTGAAATTGAGGGTGTGGTACAAATGAAAAAGAAACATCCAGAAAGACTCCTAGAGTTTTCTCCAAAGCACTGGGTGGAAAGTGTTGTCACTCACTCCTTCAGGGAAGACTGAGGGAGCAACGGATGAAGGGGGTCCCTTAAGATTTAGGCGTTAGGGCAAGCCTCAGGCTTCTAGTATGAATGACTTTGAAAGAAATTACAAGAGTAGGAGGAGGCTTTGAAACAAAAGGAAAATTGCCATTAAAAAATATACATCTATATAGAAATGTGATGTGAGACATATCACAGAGAAGACCACTGAGTGACAGCTGGGGATGCCAGTCCTGATAGCTTGACAGCAAGGCTTCCAACCTTGATAAATTAAGAGCTTCCTATGGCAGAATATTAATAAGTTATTAACCCATCCAGATGTTGAACATGAAAACAGAATTGGAAGTGAACAAGGAGGAATATAAAACAGATTTATTCCCCTATCAACTTCCGCCAGGGCTGCTCAAGGCAAAAAATGGCTGACTGGTTACGAGTGCTCCTCATGCATCTCATTATGAAGTATTCCCTCACCCCAACTGGGCTGCAAGTTCTGGGATATTTTTGTCTAGGGGCTAATTACAGCCCCTGAGAACAAAAACATAGACTAGAAAGTTTAAGAAATACGTATTTCACTAGCTGGTATACAAAATCTAGGTTAATGGTTTCCAGGCCCCATTTCATAAACAGACAACCAGAATCACCTATATTACATATGAAAAGTCTTTGTCTTATTTTTCTTTCCCAGACGTACTACAGCAAAATATTCAAAATTAGGCTGAAGATTCTGCATTTTTATTAATTTCCCTGGGTGACCCTGATGCCCAGTTAGGTTGAAACCACTCATGGTGTCCAATAAAACTTCTAAATTCTCTCAGGTTAATAATCTATTACTTTACCGTATGGTTTTAAGTTACTCTGGGTTTCCTGGACCATGGGTGAAGAAAGAGGATACTATTAGCCATCACCCTAATCTGTGAAGAGTCCACTGGAAGAATCTGTATTAAAAAAAAATGCTGCCTCCATTCATTTTTATACTAATCCAAAAGCAGAACTGTGTTCTCAAGGACATTCAAGAGAAGCAATATTCCCTGAAAACAGAGCCTTAATCAGGGAACATACAGTACTTACTATATGCAGTTAAAATACATATATCCTTCAAATCTAGTCAAACATTACCTTACTAGGGTTTCCCTGACTACTCTGATCCAGCTCTTCCACTAGAAGGCAAAGTTTTCATTTTTCCACTATAGATGCTCCATTAACACTTCATGTATGTCTGCATTTTTCTTCTGTCATGGAGTTATCTGTCTGTCTTCCCTGCTAGACCTACAGCAACTTCTCCTACAGCCAGACATATAGTAGATGTTGCATAAAAGTATTTTGGATTGAATTAAGTCTTATAGTAAGCAGTATCAGCAGGTTAAATGCCAGAAGGTCACTTTCCTCAGTGTAGCTTAGTTGTGAAAATGTGATTGTCAAGAGACAAATTGTAAACAGCAATAATAAAGTTAGATGAATCCCTCAGAGTCTTTGAGATGTCAAGGACGAATCACAGACAGCACCAGTATCCATCAATATGAGTCACTCCAACTGAACAAGAACTTAGGTGAAGGGAAAGCACTGCCAGACAAATCAATCTTTTTGGACATATATGCTCAACTGGATGCCATTCTGTAAGTGAAAAGTAAAGAATTCTCAAAAACACATGCTTATGGCAAAAAAAAATTTTTAAATTGACTCTTACCATTATTAGAATACAAATGAAGACAAAGGAAGCCTGTGAAAGGAGGAGATAATGAAGGATGCTTAAAAAATGTGGTCTAAAGAACAACATTTTATGGTTTATGATTTTGATTGTCTCTATATTTAAGTGGCAAAATGATCCAAGCCCATTTGGGACAGTTATTTGAGGTGTCCCACATCACTCTAAATAAAGTTAGTGGGTGATGGTATACGGGTGTAATCATCACTAGCGTCTTCTCATCATGACTGCTAATAAGTGTGAGACAGTTTTCAATGCCGTGCTTCACAAAGCAGGTAACAAGCGTTGGTCTTAGGACTTCCTTCCTAAATTGAATTTCTGTCAAGAAAGCAACATGAACAAATCAGAGAAAGCTTCTATGACATGCCAGGATTCCAAAGTGCACCTAGGGATGATTATTCTCCCACACTGTCTTTGCTGTACATTCATGCAAGACTTTCTATTGTCTTTATTAACTATCAACATTATAATTTCATCACTGCACAGTCATTCAGATTAAATTGTTCATACCTACAACAGCTCTTCACAGGCCAACCATGCATGATTCCTTCAGTTAGGCAGCTGAACTTGGTAATAGCTTTCAGGAACCAACACAAAACATACTATTTACACATATACCACCCAATGTGACAACACACATACATGAACACACATATAAAGTGACTTCAAATATAAGAACTGGTAATACTCTAAAACATCTTTTTAAAGCTCACTTAGTCGTTGTAAAACTGGATCGCATTTTCTTAGAAAAACAAAATTATGTAAGATGTTGAACTTGCCAGGCTAAGCCTCTAAAGCCTCTTTAGCTCACAGTATAGCTAAAAAGATGAGCAGTATCATCATATACATTAGCCAAATTGTGTAGCAGAGTTTCCATGGAAAATGCATTTCAAAGTAGTGTAGTGGCAAATGAACTTATTTATAAAACAGAAACAGACTCACAGACATTAAAAATAAACTTCTGGTTACCAGAGGGGGAAAAGGAGGGGTAGTAGAATAAATTGAGAGTTTGGGATCTGCAGATACTAACTACTGTATATAAGATAGGTAAACAACAAGGTCCTACTGTAGAGCACAGAGAACTGTATTCAATACCTTGTAATAGCCTATAATGAAAAAGAACATGAAAAGGAATATATATATGTATAACTGAATCACTATGCTATACACCAGAAATTAACACAGCATTGATACTTCAATAAAAAATGAAATTTAAAAAAGTAAAAGTAGTGAAGTGGCATTCCTCCATTCCCCCTGCCACGCCGCCACCAGACCACACGTTCATATCTTTGGTAGGATCCTCTCCTATTCACCACACCCACCGCCATGGCTAAAGCAGCAAGAGCTTTTAATTAGAAGTAAAGGAGATAAGAAATTAAGAATTCTCCAAGGAAGACATACAAATGATCAAAAAGCACATGAAAAAATGCTCAATATCACTAATTATCAGAGAAATGCAAATCAAAACTACAATGAGGTATCACCTCACACCAGTCAGAATGGCCGTCATTCAAAAATCCACAAATGACAAATGCTGGAGAGGCTGTGGAGAAAGGGGAACCCTCCTACACTGCTGGTGGGAATGCAGTTTGGTGCAGCCACTATGGAAAACAGTGTGGAGATTCCTCAAAAGACTAGGAATAGACTTACCATATGACCCAGGAATCCCACTCCTGGGCTTGTATCCAGAAGGAAATCTACTTCAGGTTGACACCTGCACCCCAATGTTCACAGCAGCACTATTTACAATAGCCAAAACATGGAAACAGCCTAAATGTCCATCAACAGGTGACTGGATAAAGAAGAAGTGGTATATTTATACAATGGAATACTACTCAGCCATAAAAACCGACAACATAATGCCATTTGCAGCAACATGGATGCTCCTGGAGAATGTCATTCTAAGTGAAGTAAGCCAGAAAGAGAAAGAAAAATACCATATGAGATTGCTCATATGTGGAATCTAAAAAACAAAAACAAAAACAAACAAAAACAAAGAGTAAATACAGGACAGAAATAGACTCACAGACAGAGAATACAGACTTGTGGTTACCAGGGGGGTGGAGGGTGGGAAGGGATAGACTGGGATTTCAAAATTGTAGAATAGATAAACAAGATTACACTGTATAGCACAGGGAAATATACACAAAATGTTATGATAACTCACAGAGAAAAAAATGTGACAATGAGTGTGTATATGTCCATGAATGACTGAAAAATTGTGCTGAACACTGGAATTTGACACAACATTGTAAAATGATTATAAATCAATAAAAAATGTTGAAAAAAAAAGAATTCTTAATGCATAAGTTAAATAATTATATCTAGAAAATTGACTTCAGTATGCAAGGACAACATCTATTTTTATGCTCACTGTCCGACATATTATGATTCCTAAAATAAAAGCTTTAGGGATAACAATTTAGAGAAACTTTGATGCCTTAATATTTAAGTTTCTTTGAGTTAATTCCTCCACCATCTCCGGCCAAAAAATGTCTTGCTTGTGGAAGTAATTTTACATATGTCAAAGGTAGGATTTCTGAGAGGTCTATGTAGACGGTGGCAACTGGGCAAATCTCTAGGATTCTTGCTCTGCAGTTATAGATCGAGGACATAATGCATATCTGAATAATATATTATGCTTTCAATACAAGTCTTGATTATGATAAGCCTTAGAAAATTCAAGACAGAGTTCAGATAAAAGACTTCTTACCCTAGTGTCAAAAAAAATCCTGCTTTGGAATCCAAAAGAGACACATTCCAAAATTAGATTAAAAAAAAGGCTGAGCACCTTTGGGAACAACATTTAAGGGAATGTGAGCACAATGCAAAGTGTCTTTAAAAGCATATTGTGATGTACACATTTTGTAATTACCTTTTTTGTTGATATAGCAACCTTTTGTAGAACATTCCAGATAACTCCCCGTTCTGAAGCAGCGGTCTAATCCCTTTCTCACTTTTGAAAGGTAACATTTCAGCTTAATGCATCTTGCCCTCTCCATAGAGGAGGGAAGAAAGGTACGGGCTTGCCTTACTGAGAGCCAAACAGCCCAGAGAAAGATTCCATTACAGGAAACCTCATTGCTCTGTAAAAATTACCCGCCAAACCAGAAAGGTGATTCCAGGAGGAGCTAGCCAGAAAAAAAAAAAAAGGGCTGTTCAGGTTTTCAGCTTTATGGTATCTTTGCGCAACTTTATTTTTATTTTTTTCATCAGAAGTGACCAAACAAGATGGTGAGACCTCTGTCTGAGACCAAATCCTTGTCCCATCTCTACCCTGTTCCCAGCTGCTCACAGGATCATCTGCCCCTTATGTTGAGGTGACCACTTATTTGCTATTCTGCCTCCTTGAAAGGCAAAAAAGAAAATCAGTTTTGCCACTAATTTAGCCATATGAAACATCTCATCACCCTTTTCTAGGTCTGAAGCTGCTGTCTCTAAAAGTGCCATCTCATTGTGCTTTGTATCAGTTAGTGCTGGAGAAATCTTGAATAGCTTGTGTACAAAACTGTTTTTAAATTTTATATTATTTTGAAACTTTGCTTCTTTGGGGTTGGGGCACACCGGTCACCCTTTCTGGCTGTGAGAGCTCTCTACAGTCTGTGGGCTGGCAGTGTGATGATCTTTTAAAGTTTCTTTCCCTACCCAATCCCCCCTTTTTGGTGAGGTTTCAGTGAGGTCTGTTAGGTGTGCATCCTGCAGCTTAATTGGCTTAAAGTGTACTCTCCTTTGGTGTGGTCTCTTTGGGAGCCAATTGGAAGAAAGAGAAACCAATAGTGTAACTGTTTTGATACTGAAAATTGATAAGTGTCTTTTTTAAATAAAGAACCAGTCCCTCCAAAAAAAAAAAAAAAAATCCTGCTTTGGAATCCAAAAGAGACACATTCCAAAATTAGATTAAAAAAAAAAAATTGTGGAGCCTCTGAACTCTAATAATACTATAATCTCCAGTTTTATGTCCCTAATCAGATTTTATGACAAAATTATAAGACTGATTATTTTTGCACTAGTAAAAATTTTTAACATATGTATAAGCACAAATTACTCCACTCAGACATATCTTGTTTATCTTCCACTGTTAAACAATTGCAAAACCTCTCACTAACTACTTTGTCTTAGAGTAAATCACATAAAAGTAAAAAAAAAAAAAAAAAAATTAAGGAAACCACTGTGATATTGGATAAAGTGTTAAGGAAAGAAAGGTGACTACATCTCAAGCTTCCTGAAGTTTAATGTACACGCTATGCTGTATATGATTATAAAGAAAGAAGCATAGTACTGTTTAAGATCTTCACTAAAATTAAGGTTGAATTCTATTTCAAGTATACTAAACCTAAAAAAAAAATTGTAATGTATTTTATTCTACTTCTTAGAATGAAAACACTTCCCCTTTCCTCTTGCATTCTATTTTTTTACCATAATCCTATAATAGGTATACAGTTCCATTCAGAAAAAAATGTTAAAATTTAGATATAATGTGCATTTAAGAAAGTCATTAGCAGCAGAAGAGAATCAATTTTTCTGAACTTAACAGGATGATTTTTTTTACTAAAAGCGATACATGCAAATGGTTGAAGAAGTTACAGAACTTATAATTAAATGCCACAATCTCCCAGTTAACCTCCCCACTCAGTCCAGCTCCTCAGATGCATTAAGGAGATACACTTGTAGCCCCTTTCTGTTATTTCTCCATAGCTATAAACAATAAACTATTATTTTTTAAAATTTGAACATATACACTCATTTTTATTGGGTTATTTAACAATAGCGATTGAAATTCAGCTATGCTAGGTTAATATTTAATTCATTTTTATCATGCTCTTCTTCCCAGTATATTTATAATACTATTGGTAATTATTCTGTTAGTTGTATTTGTATGTTTGTAAATATCATACCTAAATCCTTATTTCTTGTTCTGTCAACTACAGATAGTATATCTTGATTTTCCAGTTTTAAGAAAGGTGTATTAACTTCTCAACCCTTGAGCTCTTCCCCTCTTTCATCTTCTAATTCTTTGCTGTCACTTTACTTTCTGTTTTGTCAAGGTTAATACGTTTGTATTCTGTTCTGTAATCTGTAATCTCAGCTGAAAAGGCTATATGCTCAGAAGTATCCCATAAAAGTGGAGGAAGTTACAATCTCTTTCAGTTACCTTCTCCATCCCAATTTCCTGTTGCAAGATGGTAGTCACATTCTTAAGGGGAAAACACCTTGTTATATTTGTATCACATTGAAAAAATAATTAAAAACTTGAGGATGTTGAGAGAATTTATCCTGAAGAAGATGTTAGAGATTGAGGAGGGGGTAAGTTATGAAGGCTATCTTCAAATTTCTAAAAAGCTTTCATATATAAATAGAATTTCTATTGGGCACCAAGGGAATGGAATAGCAATGGAATAATTCAGGTTTTGATGTAGAAATCAGGAGAATAACAGAATGAATCAAAATTGGAACTCATGGGACTTAAACTTAGGCTGATGACCACTTAGCAAATACATTGCCAAAGGCATTCAACAGAAAGGTCATGAACGCAGAATTTTAAGAGAACCTAATTATTCAAAATCAGAATACAAAGAGCACCAAAAAAACCCAATAACTTTTATTTTGAAAGCCCACATCTATAATTACAATGTGACTATTCAAACATAGTTTCATTTGTAATTATCACAGAATTGATATAATTAAAAATGAACGGACCAACAACTACCAGCAGTAGCCTCCTATCAGCAGCACCGTTGCTTTCAAATCTGCATTGATCATTATGTTGATTTAATCAGACCCTGTAAACAGAAACTGAGTTATATTATACCTTGTTTTTTTTTTTATTTCTGTCTTTGTCACCTCTGACTCTATGAGTCGCTAAGAAATTCACTCCCTGTGTCTTTGGTGCAACTAGCACTAGTAGATTAAAATAAAAAAAAGGGAGAGAAACAAATAAAAGAACCACTGTAAAGATGTATAATTCAAGAATGAACTCTTCTCCTTCTCTCTTGAAGTATCATTAGGCCTTTTTATGTTGTATGGAATCAAAATCCCAGTCAGCACAGCCTTAAGTGTGAAAAGGGTTTGAAAAGTTCCAAGTTCTCTGACTTCACATATGGTGTGATTTGAATTCTCGGTCATTAGAGATGTTTTCTTCTGAATAGCATATCTTTTCTAAGGCTGGCTTTTCTCTTTCTGTGAGACACAGCTGCAACAGTCCCAAGCTTTACAGTCTTCTATCCCAGTGTCCAAAAGAAAAGAGCCGGTCTTTCCCCACAGCTCTCAGAGGAAAGAGGAAGCTGCTTCTTCAGAGGACAGCAGCAAATACTTGCCACGCACTATCGGTGCAAGCTGGCCCACAGACCGAGGCCTGATGAAATCAACGTGGGCGGGAGAATGGACTCCATAGATGGAGCTTCTAGCCTGCTTGGGTCAGTGTTACCCAAATCCTAGATCTATGAGTAGTAGTACAGTTCCTTAGAGTGAAGTTGGGGGTTGTGTTACCATGTAGGGGGTGTGGGCAGCAGGAAGGATGCTTGCCAGGGGCGAAATCTTTTCACTCTAAGAGCTTGGTTGTGCAGAGTTGGTTTGCATGTATAACTATCCACTGGTCTAAAAGTTTAGACAGAGTAATTAATTTAAGTCCATTTGCTGTGACGTTTTTCCAAATTTAAAGAGGTTCATGTTTAATTACCACTAAGAAGAAGCTTATCTGCTATATTCCCCATCTGTCAGAAGGCCTTGAGCACTAAACAAAGAAAGATATAAAAAATTCTTTGTCAGATCAAAGTGTTGAAAATCTGAGAAGTGCTAAGGGCAGAGAGGATTGCCATGAGATGAGTAAAGTTGAATTTGAGGTGAAGTATTTTATCTGGACAATTTGAAGTGAGAAGCAGCCTTAAAACTTACGAGAATTATGGTTTCTTAGGAATTCTTTGTTTCACCTGGTTGAGTGCATTTATGGATATAGATTACTTAATCATATCTAAAGGAAAGTACCCTGAAGGAGAAATGGCTCTATTTCTCCCATGGTAAGTTTTGGAAGAAAATAGAAAACAGTTCTCAATAGCGTTCAAACTTGAACTGCTAAGAGCAGCCATTTCAGCTAAGAACGTACAGTGATGGCTAAACCTGATCTCTGAAGACAACAGTCAGGAGGGAGAAGGTAATTCCCAGGGAAGAGTGTTTTTGTCTCTCAGAAACCATAGTCTACATGAGGGGTGTATTTATCTCAGAAGGATCTCTCTGGGGAAAGTGCAGTTGAGGGCGGTGGGAGCACTGAGCGGTGGTTAAGAACGTGGCTCTGGAGTTGACTCTTTAAGGTTAAAATGCTTAAAATCCTAGCTGTATCACTGATGAATTGTGTGGCTTTGGGCAAGTTGCTTAATCTCTTTGACCACAGGTCCCTTATGGGTAAAATGGTGATATTAATAGTTCCTAGTTCACTGCATTGTTACAATAAAATCATGCAAAGCCCACAGAACAAGGCTTGACTTTCAATAAATCAAGTGTTTGCCTTTAATAAATCTTAGCTAATAATAACCAGGATGGCCGGAAAAGTTTATTCTGAGTAGAATGCAGCTGTGCTCTGGATGGAGCTATAGAAATCGTGGGGCCAACTAAGATATAGGGACATTCAGATGTGCACTCTGGTTCAAAATGACCCAGATAGTTCACTGTCAGTCCCCCAGGAAATGGCTATTATTCTAAGGAGTTTAACAGAAATCTTGATTTCTCTCTTTGTCTGCATTTTCTTTTCGTGGTCAAACTTCGGTCCCTTGTGCTTTTCAATCCCACTATTTCACTGCGTGTGTATGGCATAGGTAAAGTCAGTCTCACCTTTTCATTTGGGATCTCCAGGTAAATAAGGACATTGAATAAGTGGTTTGGAATCAATAAAACACAGCATAGCCATTGTTAGTATATGATTAATTTGCAGGTACTCAAACTCGACACCCATTAGATTGATAATGGTCCTTAAAGCAGTCAGTCCCAAACTTGGCTACATAACAGAAACATTCGTGGAAATGCTTTTTAAAAAGAACACATGATGCGGGGTTACTTCTCAAGATGCTAATTTAGTAAGTCCAGGTTCAGGCTTAAATATTGTGATTTAAGAAAATTTTGCTGGATGGTTCTGATGTGCAGTCTAGAATCACTGCTGAGAAAAGACACTATTATCCTGCAGTGATAATAACTGATACCGACTGGTCTCCTACCAGGTGCCAGGCACTATTCAGTGTGGTTTACAACTGTTTGACTCTCAACTCATCAAATGTTGACAGTTAACCTAAGAAGTAGGCTGCTATTATTATTCCATTTCACAGATGAGGAAATTGAGGCACAAAGAGGTTAGGTAACTTGCCCAAAGCAGCATGGCTGGTAAGAAATGGAGCTGTGACTGAACCGCAGGAAGTCTTTTTCCAGAGGCCATCTATTGCCTATAAATATTAGAAAGCAAAGCAAACTTCTGACATTTACTGTCATGAAATTAGTGGAGGCAAATTAGATGAGGAAAATTATCATTAGTTATTATCTCTGTGGCAAAGGGGAATTCAGTGCTTCACTACAGTGGGAACTTCTTGGGACAGGACGGTGTGTTTCTGTCAGACTCTGTCAAGATAAAGACAATGATTGATCACAGACCAGGCATCTGGAGGAAATCAGGCTCCCAGAGGGAAGTTGTAGAAGGAGAAAAGCTTCTAACATTTAAGTGGTCCTTAGTCATGGTCATGGCTCTTCAGGAACTAATTGCCTATAGCAGACTGGTCAGCTCTGAGGAAGGCCAGCAAGTCTTCCAGAAAGATAGGTCCCTCATTCTCAAGATGCCACTGAAAGAAACAAATTTGGATGCCTCCCAGTCTGAGTCCTTGTGTTCTATTTCCTAATAATGAAAATAAAGCAGCTAGAGACATCAGTACCATCGAAGTTTGTAGGAGAGAAGATGGGGTGAATTGTATAGTTATATACATATATTTATGCTCATCTGATTCTGTGGGCAAGAATTATAAATTCTTTACAGGTATTTTCAAATAAAATTATTTGCCATCATTGTTCAGAAATAGGCAGAGATATTTGATTTATTGTCATGATCTGAAGGAAAGCACATGCATGCACACAATAATAATATTTTATCAAAATATTTTTATGAATGTGTGATATTTATTTTAATTAATGTTTGTCAATAGCTCTTTTATGCAAGAAAAGGAACTTAGGGCCAATTTAAAGGACTTGACAGATTTCAACTTTTGTTGTTAATGAGGATTATTAATGCAATTTTTAAGCTACATGTTTCTAAAATACTGAAACCAGCCCTTGTGACAAAGATATTTTAGTATTTTATTCAGGCTATACATAAGTCTTAAGTAAATCACAAAACAACAACCTTAAAACTTACAGAATTTGCTTAGAAATTTTCTAGTCTTCTAAGTTTTGCCTTTAAAAAACTTTAAAGAGTATTTCTGAAATTTTTATGTATTTGCTATATAAATAAGTGGAAATTATTTATTAGAAACCTCTATGAAAATCAAGCTAATTTCTGGCTAAGAAGGATAACAAAAAATCAGATTTTATAAAGATAAATGTAAAGTGTTGTGCCAAGTTCACTCACAAAGACAGAAAAGCAAAACAATTTTAATTCATATTGCTGTGAAGTATAAACAGTTGTGTACACTGTATAACTGGTGACAGGCAGATTAAACATTTTAAAAAATAAGGCCATGTCGTTGGTTACTTAACCCCTATGAATATAAATGTAACCCAAATAAACCTAGCTGGTTTCATAGTCCATCTAGATATCATGTCACATTGTAAAAACCATCAATTCAACATCTCACCAAACTGAAATGTGATTTAAATCTTTACCAGAGGCACCGGAATGGATAACCCAGGGCAATTACATTCCTATCTCATAACCAAATGCTCTTTTACTAGTCAGACATGACTTCAACTTCTCCTGTTACTCTCCCTAAATCTCATTCAACAATGACACTTTTCTTCCTTCCGACTGTCACCTTCCCAGATCTGTCTTTTCTTCTGAAACAGTTCTCTAGCCTTTAAGATCTAAATACATCTAAACTTCTGAATCCATCCGTTGCTCAAGACAAGAAAGGTCAGTGAGGCAGGGAAATAAGTGGTGTGTGTGTGTGTGTGTGAGAATATTTGCTATTGTTTCCATTGTCTATGCAAGAAAACATCCTTCATAGTCTTATCCTATTGAAAAAGCCCCAACTAAAGCAAATATCTTTGTCCGTTTGCCTCAACCATCCCACAGCTCCAGTGTCTGCCACTTAGTCAGGTATTCCAAGAACCCTTGAGTCCACACTGTTTTAGGATTTTAAGGATGATGGACCTGCACTGCCCAGTAACAGGAGCTTGCAACTACTGAGTCTTTGAAATATGGCCAGTGCACATTGAGATGTGCAGTTAAGTGTAAACAGTATCCCAGATTTCAAAGACTTAGTATGAAAAAATATAAAATATCTCATCAAACATGTTTTTATTGTGTTGAAATGATCATGTTTGATATATTAAAATATATGCTATTGAAATTAGTTTCACCTCTTTCTTTTTACTTTTAAAAGTGACTCCTTAGGAAAAAATATATAGATTTGGTTCGTATTTGTGGTCCAAATTAGATTACTACTGAACAGCTTGGTAGAGTATTACCATTTTCAGACTTGAGAGGCCTCAGTGACCATAAACATCCGCGCGCGCGTGCGCGCACACACGCACACGCGTGCGCGCACACACACACACACACACCCAGCACTTAGGGTGTTTGATTAAGTTAATGAGGAAAAAACAAATTGATTGTTTCCTGTGTAGCAGATGGTCAGAGAGAAAGCTGAGCTAGACTTTACCTCCTGTATAATTTTTAAACCTGGTAGAATTTTTTTTTATTAAAAATACCTCATTTATATCGAATGAAAGCATTTTGTCCTCAGTTTAAAAAAGTAGAACATCTTCCATCTGTGCTATAATCCGATCTGGTTCTTTTTAACCCAGAATGTTAATCACAGAGTGCTCAGATTCTAGTAAACGCTCTATATCTGTTTTCACCTTTTGACTATCTGAAGAGGCATATTTTCTTCAGCAGAGTATACAGAAAAGCTTAACTCTGATTCCGGCAACAATTGGTTGGGTCAACAGCTGTAATCACAGTAGACATCAAGTTTTTGAGCCTTGACTTGCCAGGCAAAGGGGATTGCTCTACATGAAGGAGGTAATTTCATGCCTGAATAGTCCTGCACTATTAAATCAGAAAATTGAGTTACAGTCCTCTCACATCACGGAACCTGCTGCAGGGCCAGCCTGCCTCTAAGCAGTGTTTGAGAGAATTTCACGGAGAACAAGACACTGAAAAGAAACACACACAAGAAGAAAATCAAATAAAGGTTTCTCTTATGATTGGACACTTTGGTTTAAAACTCTTTTATTTTCATACCTATTTGTGGTTTTGATAACCATGTGCATTTTCCATGTTAAAGCTAATGATAGAAAAACGCAAGCAGCACTATTGTGGTTATACAAATGTGAATTTTTTTTCTCTGAGGTGAGGCATTTTTTATTAACGCTGGTTAGTCATACATATTTATTGAGATGGAAGTTGACATAACTCTTATCTTTAGCATTTCAACTCAATCTATTTTTTTCTAAATTAAGTTCTAATTTTTATCCCACTTTTGCGTTTTGTATGTCTTATTTATGATTGAGAATGTCTCCATTCTCACTATGTATGCTACTGTCAGAAAGGTCAGGAGACCGAATTACACATGTAAGAGAAACACTTTAATTATCCTAGCTCAGAATGTTTCCTTTATATCACCTCATTCAAAAATTTTACTCCTACGAGATGGGATTATTAGATCTGTTTTTCATATTAGGAAACCGAGGCACACTACATTTAAATAATTGGCTCCAGACTATTGCAGTTAGAGAGTGGAGAAACCAGAAACCTAAAAGTAATTTCAATTTAGGGCAAGATGCAGAAAATGAAAGGCATGTTTTGAGTGTGAGAAAATGCTTTGTGTTTTAAGACTGAAATAAAATACACTTGTTTTCCCTAAGATGATTTTTGTTTCCAATGCAATGTTAAACAAAAATAAGAAAAGTCACATCTTACTGTTTATTATACGCAAATACAAATGAAAGTCACCAGTCTAATTTAGAAATAGTCTGCTGTTTATCAAATGTTCTTTGCTGTTCATAGATGAATGTGCTTATATTTTCTGCTTTAATATTAATAAGTACCAATTAACTTACATGCAAAGCTTTAGCTAGGCTAATAATCATAGCATTTTTTGTGTGTTTTGTTTTCCCCAGGTGGCAGTCAGTCTAGTAGTGGATTTTATTTTTATTGAAAATGGATACCTTTTATAGCCATCATTTATAGTAACTTTTAATAGACTAATTTTTAAAAATCTTGTAACAATGTGTCTCTGCTGTGCACACCTTTATTTTTTCTGAATAGTAGCTACTCCCTTCGCCAGGGACAATGCTGTTCTTTATGTGGGGATTGTCATCATTGTCATCCAAATGAGGACTAATATGATTTTTAGTTCTTGGTCATTAATCTGTGTGGTCCAGAGTGTTCATCTGACCAAAGCTGGTCCAATGAATCCCTTCCCTTTAATTTTTGGCATCTGTCCAGGGGAGTTAAGCTACTGTAAGATAAAAATTGGGGAGGCCATGTTTTCCACTATTTGGGGAAAATTGTACAACAGTGTGAGCAAAGGAAGCTAATGCAGAGAAAAGAGAGGAGATGAGAAACAGAGAAAGAAGCCCAGTTCCCAGCTGCATCACTACTCTTTCCTTGGCTTATTTATTCTGTAACATGAGGAAATTCTCGTCAACTCTAATAGAGGACAGCAAGGTACACTATTTCCCTCATTTTGATGAACTCGTATCAGTTGCGTTTCTGTTACTTATAGTCAAAAGAGCCCTAATAAAAATGCCATAGGAACAGTAAAGATTTTCACTCTATTTTTAATTGTAATATAAACAAAATTCGATATTTAATATCTTCAATATATACTTCAAATTAAATTGTACTTCTTTCCCTTATTCTCAGTTTTGATTGTAAGTGCCATCTTGGGTAGTTGTTCAAGTTTCCATTTGGTTTTGAACTCTATTTCTTTCTGTCCAATTACAGCAGCTAGATCTAGATCTTTGAGTATGGTTACTAAGTGATGCACTGTAGTAATTACAAAGTTATCTACGCTTATATGTTTATAAATGTACCACTGGACTTACTGGCCCAAACCTGCGTTTTTAAAAGAGGGACACATCCAAACTCACCCAGAGTGAGCTCTGATATATTAGCATGTTCACTGTGGCTCAGGGCCCTCAAAATTGACTCCACCAGAGATTTCCACACATATTTCAAAAATTTTTTTCTGTCTTGTCATTATTTATTCAGTTATCTATTCCAAGAATGATTAAACAAAAAAAGTCATTAAGATTATATTTTAAATAATCAAAACCACATTTATGTGGACAGTTTAAAATAACTTGAAATCAGATACATTTGACACAAAACATCAGGTTCAAGGGTTTCATTATGTGTTGATCAAGCAACATGGGCTGGTAGTCCAGAATTTGCTGTTTCCTCGTATAACCATGACAGTTTTCTATAGTGCAATAAATTTACCAATTCAGACGATTGTGGTAAAATGTATAAAACTAGAAATACTGTAAGACTACTTTGGTGCAATTTCATTTTTGTAATAGACTAAGTCTCTTTGGTCTTGTTATTTTTTCATGTTTCCTGAATCTACTCAGGCTAATATGGTGGCTAGCGAGAAAAGCGGTTTCTTAATATACAGTTTGTTATATTTAAATTTCGAAGAGGTATTGGAACACTTCTTTGACATCTGCCTTCTTACATAGTTTAGTTTAAGTCTGCAGACAGAGGGACCACAAGTGAATGCAACCCATTATTCTAAATTAACCCTTCTGTGCATTCAGGATCAAAGTCATGGCTTTAATCTGCAAATCTCTGTAAATTGTGAAAAACAATTTTACAACTTTAGCTCACCCATATCCGTAGCTAATTTCAAGGATAATCTAAGAAATGTTGATGGATTGGTGCAAGGCTTCTCACATAGTTTCAAAACAAAACTAAGACAGTATTTGCCTTTATTTCAGAGTTGACATTTGCACCAATGGTGTAAAATCAATGGTGAGTAAATCACTGGCTCCTTCAGCACCACATTGTATGAGAGATCATTAAAATCTTCAGTACACCTCCCAGTAAAAAGCAATGGAAACACATTTCTCAGCAGAAAAACAACACAAACAATAACAAATACCTTGTAAATATTCTGGGTGATAAAATGGAAAATATGCTTGTGATGGTTAATTTTATGTGTCAATTTAAGTGGGTTAAGGGATGCCCAGATAGCTAGTAAAATATTATTTCTGGGTGTGTCTGTGAGGATGCTTCCAGGAGAGATTAGCATTTTAGTTGGTGAACTAAGTAAAGCAGATGGCCCTCCCCGATGTGGGTGAGCACCATCCAATCTGTTGAGGGTCTGAATAGAACAAAAAAAAAAAGCAGAGGAAGGGAGAATTTGCTCACTCTCTGAGCTAAGATATCCATCTTCTGCTGCCCGTGGTTCTCGCCAGGCTTTCACTCAGGGATTTACACCATCACCCTCCATTGTCCATCCTCTCCTCACCCCCTTCCTCCAACCCCCCATCGTCAGGTCTTTAGATGCAGACTGGATTACACCACCTGCATCTGGGTTCTCTGGCATATGCAGAGCAGATAGTGGGATTTCTCAGCCTTGGTAACTGAGTGAGCCAGTTCCTATAATAAATATATACATATATGTGTTAGGCATGTATACATCTCTCTACATATGTATCTCCTATTGGTTCTGGTTCTCTGGAGAACGTGGACTAATACAATGCCTAAACCACTCCTGCAACATACCTAAATTTAATGGTTGTCCAAAGAAAAGCACTCTTGAGACCATCTGAGCGGGGAACTAAACTAGTGGCTTGTTTCATGGGATGCTATTGTTACCTGAAGGAACAACTGACAGTCATTTAATAATTGGGAATTTGTGTGATGTTTTCTTGAAAATTAATAAAATGATTGTTTTTTTCAAGGAAGACAACTGACAATAGTACATTTTTGCCAATAATAAAAATTCAAGACTTAGAGCAAAAATTATAATTTTGGAAATCTGGAATCTTTCACTTTGAGCTTGAGAGCTTCATAAAGAGCTTAACAGCTGTGTAGAGGTTATCTGATGAAAGTGATTGTGATATTAGCCAAGGTAATTGTTTGATATTGCAAATTTATATTGTAGATCTGCCAAACTGCTTTTGGAAATGGGTTCAATTTGGAAGACAAACATAATTTGATGAACAAATATTTCCCAAATGAACAATAAATAATGTTACCAAATTTTATATAAGTAAAGGACTTTAATATAGCATAGTGTAGAAAGTTCAGTGATATTGTCTTAGATTCTACACTGCAGGTGATCTTTAAGAAACTGCCTTTCTTAACGTTTTCATGTAGTATCTTTGAGTTTTGGTATGGCATCAAATATAAAATATCTGTATTTGTCTTAAAGGACTACTTAAATACATCTCCCTTTTCCAACTATACATTTCTGTGAGGTTTAATATTCTTCATATACCTAAACCAAAGCAACATTTCCAACAGACTGAATACACAAGCAGATATGAAGATTTCAGCAGTTTTCTAAGACAGACATTAAAGAGACTGATACTACTCTTAGCAGTTTCTAAATTTGTAAAATAAAGTTACTTGCTTTAAAAATATTTAACATGTAATGGATTTACTGTTATTTTAAATACATCAAAAATATAAATTTTTTCTGTTTTATTTTCTAATACAATAAATATCATTTGTTATAATTTTCACATATAAACAATTTGGGGGTGCTTCAATAATTTTTGAGATTGAAGTTTGAGAACTTTTGGTTTATTCTCCACATTGATAGTAGGGGAAGAAGTATCCTTAATGACCCCAGAATAGAACCAACATCACTGTAAACAAAAGCAGCTCTTCCAGGCTCAGGATAGTTCTGATCATGGTATGTAGAACAGGCTGACAACTTTCAAACATCTAGAAATACTTCCATCATATTCACAAAACAACTGTAGTAATCTGTGCCTTTCCCGTGTGTGTAACTAGAGACACATGTAAGAAACAAACGTTGTCACAGAATGAGTTGGTAGTTAAATGACTGGCATAAATTTGGGAGTCAGACAGTCTGAGTGTGAAACTGTTTCTCAGTTTACTAGCTCTGTCAGCCTGGTCCATTTATTTGACATCTATATAATAAGTCTCTCGTTTCTTTATGAGCAAAGAGAGCTATGATAGTACCGACCTCAGCTGGCTCTAAGAAGATGAAATAGACCATGCACACAAAATGTTTAGCATAGTATCTGAGAGTCACTAAGAATTAAAAGACTTCCTGAGAGAGGAGAGATAATTACTAATAACATGAGGGTTAAAGGGGAGAACATCTGAAAATGTTCTTAAAGGATACACTAATTAGTAAACTTTATTTGATATTCATAATATTAACTTAGATATTAAGGGAACGGCGAAAGTGGAGAAATACTCTTAACGTTAAGTACTTATTTGCAATGCATTTTTAAAGTAAGAAAAATTGTTGATAATCTCCAAGAGACATGTAAATGTAACTTGCAGTTCTGGATCAAATAAGAAAATAAGTGATCTCTATTTTTATTTATGAAATCCAGTAGCTGTTTATAGTGAACTGAAATAAGTATTTCGTTGTTAAAACTTAAAAGGCTGTATCTCATATTGAGAAAGTTTATCAAATGTACTGGCTTTAAAAAGCAGAGTGGCGTTGCTTCATCTTCAAGTTTTAATTAACTTTTTGGGAAAAGCACATATTCAATTTAAATCAAGTAATGAAACCTAAAATTGTTATTTTGCTAAAGTACTTATCAGGAAGGAAAATGTTACTGTAAATGGAAGAAATTCTATAACTATGAGTATTAAATGCCTCCATTGGTAATTAAACCTGAAAATGTTTTCTCTTCAGGGATAAAATATTTTTATTTTAAAGACTAGGTTCTCAATGTTTTCATTTGCTTCTGGATTCTGATCTTAGTTCTAAAACCTCTTCTGCTAAATGCTTTATTGCCAATATGGTCTACAAAAACAAAAATGACTCGATATACAACAATAAAAGATTAATTAAATGGAAGATATATCTACTGAATACTTGTTTTATCATTTTCATATTGAAGAAGATCTACAGTTAATTGACATTAAAAGATAGCCATGGAATTAAATACACAGGGCATATTAAAAAATAGTATCAATAAAAGTCTGCTTAAGTAACACATAGCTGAATTGCTTAGTTATATATATATAGAGAGATAGCTATATAAGGATATTAGTTTAGAAAAAGAAGTCTGGAATCATGAATAGCAAATGTTTAGCTATGCATATTTTGGGTGGGGATTTTTAGATTTATTCATTACGTGGTTAAGAATGTTTTGGAAAATTTTCCAAGTGCATTTATTACATTAATACCCAGAAATAAATCTGTTTGTTTCCACAGATACATAACTGTAGAAATATGTACCTTTCATTAAGAAATTGTAAATGTAGATATTCAAAAGCAATATTTATACTGATTTTTCCCACATGCACACATAAGAAAAACTACTAAGAAAATGAACTACCAAAACACATTTATACATTCTAGTTATGTTAAAGTAATAGAAGCTTAAAGAACAATAGTTATATACAGTCAGCTTTTTATTTTTTATGCTCAGGAAAACAATGTCCGTGTTGCTATGAGTCTCCATGTATTTGAAATAGCTTAAAATAGTCACTGAACGAAAAGCACGAAAACCTGAAATGGTTATGAGAAGGCTACAGATGTCACAAATTATTTTTCAGGCACTGGTGCCTTCAGTGCCATCTGTATTATGTGTGTTTGGGTGGGTTTAAGCAGCTTGTTGACACCTTCATAAATCGGGTATTCATGCTGAGTATGTGAATTGCACTACAAACTAAGCAGCATATTTCTGTAAATTTTGCTGTGAAATTTGTTTTCAGATCAAGCACATAATAAAATGCACTCTAAGTCAGCTATAGAGAAATGTGTGTCCAAAAACATCTGCCTCTTAAAGTATCTAATTGGATATGCAGTCAAGTAACAAATAGAATCATGTCAGAGTTAGCTGAAAACATTCTTCGAGATTTTCATTGTAAAAGAGGGTCCCCAAACCAACAACACTTGACACTTAAATGTCTTTTCCTGAAAAGCTGCTTTGCCTGGATATGAAAGGATAGCTAAAGCCTCCTCAAATTATAAATGTCAGATGAAAGCAACAGCCCTAAAAACATAATATTTTTGTATGTCTTCATGGTCTATTTTGATGTAAAAATACAAATTCAAGGCATTTTATTTTACAACAGATATTAGTAGTCATTTGACACACAATCCTACAACCCTGGAAAAATCACTGTTTCAAGGGATTCTCTCCCACATCTTACATAATTTCTCCCCACCCTCTCTCACTTTGGAAAACTTTATGCACACGTCTAATTTTAAAATGACTATGAGAAAGTTGACAAGAAGTTGAATCATATGTGCAGTTTGCCACAAAATTTCCCTTTTTCATCATTTCATTGTAATGATATCAGGCTGAAAAATAACATTGTAAATTTCACACACACATTAATTTACCCACATATTCATATATCTGTTCACTGGATAGTTACTAAATATTTACTGTATGTTAGGAGAAGAGAGATAAAGAAAACATAGTCCTTGATTTGCACTCTAGAGGAGGGAAACCAGACATGTGAAAAAATAATCATGATAAACTGTGTAATAAGTACTATCAAAAAGATGTAAAGAGGATGCTCTGGTGAGGGGTATTTCTTACCATACCTGCAGTGGAATCAGAAGGTGGAAGAAATTAGACAAGGTTTCCGAGGAAGGAGGTGATTTTGTCAAGTCATGAAGGATGAATGGAAGTTATCAGGTGGACTTGGTGAGGAAAGGAATTCTAGCAAAGAAAACAGCATGGTAAAAGGGTATGACAGTAAGAGAAAACTGAGTGTTTTAAAAACTCCAAGTGCACCCTGGATCATAAGGCACCTTTGGAGCAGTGGCTGCAGATGAACTTTGAAAGTCTGTCTGAAGGAGTTTTAAATGATGCCAAGGCATTTCAACTAGGATGTCAGTGAAAGATGTTAGGTAGGGAGCCATATGATCATATTTGCATTTTGAAGATAATTCTAGCAGACTTGTGAAAGAAATTGGAGCTGACTGAATGGGGAAGGAGGTTGACCGCAAAGCTGGTGACAGGGAGATAAATTAAGAAGCTATTGCAAACCCTCAGGCAGCAAATGATGAGGACAATGCAACTGGAAGAGTAGAGAGAGACCTGAGAAATGTCATTGATACAATTAAGGACATAGTGACTGGCGATATGCAGGGTGAGTGAGAGGGAAGACATGCGGAATACTGAGTTATTTCTCACTTAGCAGTTCTGTTTTAGACACTGTTTCCTCATTCTGTATTCTACTTCCCATTTAAAAAAATCCCTGTCAACTCTGTCAAATGCAAGACTTGTCAGGGACATTTTGGTATAGGCTGGCGATTCTGAGTACTGGCTTTGCAAGTTGGTCGCTAGCAGACAAGTGCTACTACCTCTTCCATTCAGTGTTCCTGTGCCCTCAAGCAAGTTGCTTTTGTCTTTCAGCACCTAACTTGTAGAGGTCAACCGAGGGGCACACAAGCTAGACTGTGGAAGGCACTGACCCTGAGCTTGCCCATCCACGGAATGACCACAGCTGGGAACAGGAGTAGTAGACAGGGCAGCAGGCCACTTCACCGAGAGTTCTCAAGACCCCAGGATTTCAATTAGTGAATGAGTTTAATGACAGTTCTGCTCTTACAACTTACTTTTGGATTATGTGAGTAATTAAGGTATGAGGGCTTGCAGTATATAAATCAGCTTAGGAATTGTCCTAAAATGACAAGTTGTGTATTGAGGCAAACTGCTGTGTCGGGGCCATTTAGAGGAGAGTGGCTGCTACTCAGCTGCAGGGCATTGTTATGCTAAAAACCGACTCAGTCTTGCCAGATCCTTGTATGGTGGGGTGTCTACATATATACTTAACAGGCTTTCTTTGTTAGAGTAGTTTTAGGTTTGCAGGAAAAGAAGGAGCAGAAAATGTAGCGCCCCCTTACACCCCTTCTCCCTCTACACCCCCGACCCCCATCACACAGCGTGCCCTGAGGTTAACACCTTGCATGAGTGTGGTGCACGCGTTGCAACTGCTGAGCCAACACAGAGACACAATTAACAAATGTATAATGACATGTATCCACCACTAGACGATCATGCAGAAGTTTCACCGCCCTAAAATCCGGTGCTACCCCTATTCACCCCTCCTCCCCTAGCCTCTAACCCTCTCATGTCCTTTTGTGGCTTGAGAGCTCATTGTTTTTATCACTGAATAATATTCTGTTGTCTGGATGTATCATAGAAGATGGGCCTTTTTCTTTTTCTTTTTCATGAAACTGGAATTCTAGATTCTTGTGACGTGAAGTTTTTCTTGTTTAAATACTGGCAACTAATTCAGGTTGTTGTTGTTTTTCACCATTGTCTATGTCCATTAAAAGACTGACTCCTTGGCCATACTGCCCCAAGTTACGGTACAGGAGCTCAGAAGGGAGCTCATCAGTTTGCGTATCTAACAGATTCCCAGGCAGGTCCCTGGCCCACAATTTGAGTAACACTGGTCTGTGTCATCCAAACTATAAATATGGCCAAAGTAGTTCTGGATAAGATTAAGTCACTGACAGTATTCGCATGAATAGTTTTTCTTCAGCTTCAGTTGATGTGTTAAATGAGACATAATGGACACTGTTTTTCAACATCCACATTTTTAGGGGGATATGAATAGGACAGTAACCATAACAGAAATACTACAGAATAAAGAAACGTCTCCATCAGAATTGTTTCCCCTTTTCCACTTATGAAACAGTATTCTTACCATTTTTCATAAGAGACTTGTATCTTAAACTAAAGTAACTGCTTTTCATTCTTTTGCTACCAGAGTTACTTAAAATAATCATTTACTAATTAAATTATATGTTCCTCTACTAGAAACTAAACAGAAAATATTCTTATCACGCAGACTTACAAAAGGCATATATTTCCATAAAAAAGGGACAGAAATTCAAATACAAAACGGGAAACATTCCTTTTTTTCCTGTGTGTGTGTGCGCGTATAATCTAAATAGCATCGTCCAAGACTTTCATGATCATTTCTACCTCTCAGAGGAATGACAGACACAAGGTTTCTTATCGTGGCTTTCTACTACCTCAAAGGGGGCTCATGGATATAAATCAGGGGTTCATAAACTTGGAAAAATACATATTTCTAAGTGAGAGACAGCACTTTAACTATAAATGTAGGCAAACTAGGGTCATACTGCAGGACCTGTTACTTTGACATTAACAGTAATCATAGATTTTTTATAAGCATTATCATAGTTACAGGTATCTGAGGATATTATCTATATTTATGCCTGTTTTGAAATTATGGTAGTTATTAGAAGTACCTTAAGATAGAAGTAATATCACAGGACATATTATTCTGTTTCAAAATTCATTTTAAAATATTTTGGTGAATAAATTTCAATATAGTTGGCTTCTTTTTCCTTCTCTTCATATTTTGTGCATTCTAAGAAAGGGTTCATAGGTTTAAGCAGATGTCCCAAGGAGTCCATGACATTTAAAGAAACCCTGCAGAACTTGGTAAAAATGCGCTTCCTGTTCCAAGTTAGCCTTGAGGATCCCACTGTCTTGAATTATTCCATCCAGAATAGTTCTCAGTCCTGCCACTTGATTAGTGCCTTTCGTATTCAGTGTCTACACTGGAAATGTGGCTACTGAGACGATAGAAAGACTCATGTCTCTCTGAATGAACCTCAGTGTGTCAAAAATGTCATGTCATATGATCAGCGTGGCTCTCTTTAAACTGAGTAGACCGCACTATTGATCAGGAGAATAGCTGAAATGAACAGATTAGCTACATCACACTGATTATGTTGCTGCATAAACCAAACTCCTCCGAAAGTGAGAAGAGACAGTTAAAAGTAAAATTTTTCAACTTATTAGCTAAATTCCTATAGATGGTATAGATTTATTTGGTAAGAATAGGCAGATGTTTGGCTCAGTGGTTCTTTTCAAAAACTGGAAGACCTGTATTTACAACTTCTTTAATCAAACTAATGAAGTGATAGGAAATATTACCATGATTTGCTTAGGAAAAAGATAATGGTTATTACAACCAAACTGAAATGAAATAATATCAGTGCAAGTTTTTATAAGAACTCGTGATAAATCTCTTTTTAATATGCAGAGGCTTTTTAATCAAGCATATGGGAAGCAATATAGTTATGTTGATAAGAAGAATTTCCTTATTTTCCCAAGACTAAAAACGTTTCCTTATGATAATAGATATGCAGCCAGAAAAATGTGGTGATGATCTATTGTAGTCAACGGTAAAACAGAGCGAAAACAAAAGCAAAATCCCATTTTCACAGTTGCTTAGCATTTTCAGAAGCTTCAGCTTTATTTCTCAATGCCAAATCTAAAAAGCTAGGAAATCAGAAGTCAAATTTCCTATATATACTTACATGGAGGATAAAAATATATAGGCAATAACTTCAAGTAAATCCAATAAAACTCCTATTCATTTTGCTTATAACACTATTAGTCTTGCTTAAAAACTTCCTTTGACTGGAAAAGATTATTTTAGACAACCTAATATTTTTTTTCAAATTTTTTGTGTGTCTACTCCATTAAATGCTTCCCAACATGCTCACAGAACTGTATGCAAGTTTAGAAAATCCAAAGATTTATTTCCCTGAATTTCTTCTTTAATAGTACCCCCTATTTCCCTTATTTCTCAGCCTTTTTTACTTTCTAGATTGCTGTCTGCTTTCTGTGTGGCCCCACAGATTATTTTGCCCTAGGCTGGGGCTACATGTCACAGCTCGGAGGCCACACATACCCCACTCCACATCCCCTTAACAGGGGTATTTGATGAAGGGTTTGCAACACTCTGAGGCATTATCTAATGGAAGCTACTCTTAGGCCATTCAACCTATTAGTGAAAAGACTGAGCCTGCACGATTTCAGTGCATCTTAAATTCTCTCTGAAAATAACAAGCTAAGGAAATCATACATTGTAAACTAACTGCGATTAAATTATGCCTATCTAATTTAAGTTCGAAGAAGATTTTTCTTGGAGATAGTTATTTGAAATCGACCCTCCCAAATCCTCTTTATTTAATAAAGTTAGTTAAAACTCAGTTTTTCAGAAATCCAGATTCACATTTGATGTTCAAACTCAAGGTCAAGTAAAATAAAAACTCACTTGTTTATCTTAACACTGTGTGTGTGTGTGTGTGTGTGTGTGTTTTGTTCCATATTGAGCACAAATACCATGTCTACTAAACAACAAAGGATCAGATGGAAAGTGAGGGCAAATAATTAATAAGAAACTTCTAACAAAGTTATCATAACCCACAATTTACCACCACTTCCAAAATGGATTATATTATTAGTGACTCACAGCAGGCCAGAAGTACAAAACTCTCAAGTGGAATAATCTTGAAATAGCTGATAAAACAAGCTGTGAAGCTGAGAAACAGTTTAGCACTTATGTGTTCATACTTCACTGGTGCTTGCTTTAATAAGACATCCAGGAGCTTCTATTTCAAAGTCAAGGATCTCAGTGTGTTTAAAGTAGGCAGACATTTTGGGGTCCAGAAAACTAGCTAAGTATCCTGCCTGTCTCTTCCAATTATAAACTGTATCATCCAGGTCAAGTCGATGAACCTCTTGGAATTTCCATTTCCCATCCGTGAAATGGGATTATTACCTGACATGCCAACTCATGTGCTGTTTTGAAATTCATTTGAGATGTAGTACGAAAAACCATTTTAAAATTGAAAGCATGCAAATTTATAATGTAGTTATTATACATATTATGTTTCAAATTATAGGGAAGTGGTGGGAGGTAGGTGGAATTGAGGACCAGTTCCTAGAATAGCAGGTAGTGTTAACCCCTTCCCATCCACCCTGTGAATGATAATTTTATAACTTGATAAGGAATGGTTGAGGTCCCTCTGCTTAGGGAAGTTTGTTCAGAAGACTCTTTCCGTGCTTTCTATGTAGTTGTTCAGTCTGAAGAAAAATATAACTTTCATCACTTTTTTCAGCCAGGAGAAGGAAATTAACATGGCCAAGTGTCTAATAGGGCCAGACAGATTCTATGTGCTTTAGAGAGATCATTTCAATCATTGACAACCCAACAGTTGAGAAAAGTGAGGCTGAGAAAGTTAAATCAACTACCCAAGGCACGGCTACTGCTTGTTCGATTTTAGAGCTGACTAAAGCCTTCTGAATCCAGAGCTTTTCCATCAGACTACACAAGTTGCTACAGAAGCTTCACTTGTTAAATCAAACCTTTCTTCCTAGTATTGATGCTGGATATTTTCATTTTGGAATTTATTATTGGGTCATTTTCCTATTTATTAATTTCAGGGGAATATAAAATGAAATCACAAAGAAAATGTAATATTCAGATGCTGTTCCAATGCATTAGCATGCATATTTTTGTATATTTTAGTTCATTTAAATCTCACCAAAATCTTCAAAAGTAGGCATTATTATTATTTCTGGGCTAAAGACAAAAGAGGAAGTCTGTGACATTAGCCACCATGTTACGCCGCCTCTCTGGCACAGGCAGTAGAGTTATAATAACGATGGATTTATTGTCCAAACTGGGCTCTTAGTAATTAATACTTATTCCAGGCAGCAGGTATAAATCTGAGTCAATCAGATATATGGTCACCATAAACAAAGTGGATAGCAGTCTCCTACCTCCCCCTTATTGGCCGTAGTCTTGGTAAAACTATCAGTTAGACGTATACTCTTTCTGTGACCCAGGTTAAACAATAAAAAGGATGTTTCTGGAATCTGAATCTTGGTCTACCCAAAAGCCAGGTGATGAACTTCATTCATTCCAGAAATTATCCTCCTGTTAGATCTCTGGACATACTTGAGTTCTTGTGCATTTAGATATTCATGTCTTCCTCTTCCTTTGGGTTTTGTATATTACCTCGTGTGCTATAAATATGCTTATTTTTTGATTCAGTTAGAAATGGCTTCTCATCCTTGAAACCAAAGGAAAAAACAGTTGGTACAAAGACGAACCTAGAGGACTACTTATGTACCATAAAACCTTATCACCTCCAATTAGCATCTCATTACAGATTTAGCATCTGTAAATCTTAAACAGATTTTGTATGCCAGACCTAGAAGAGCGCCTTCAACGCTGGAGCTCTTCTTGGGGTAGGTTGGTGTATTCAGTTCTTAGGGCTATGGTAACAAATCACAACAAACATGGTGGCTTAAAACAGGACAAATTTATTCTTTTAGGGTTCTGGAGGTCAGAAGCCTGAAATTAGTTTCACTAGGCTAAAGACAAGGTATCAGAAGTGCTGCAGGCTCTGAGGAGGGAACTCACTGCCTTGCCTTTTCCAGCTTGGAGAGGTTCCTGCAGCCCTTGTCTTGGGATCCCTTCCTCTGTCTTAAAAGTGCACAACTCCAGTCTCTGCTTCCATTAGCACATGGCCTTCTCCCTGACTCTGACTCCTCCTGCACCCTCCTAAATACCCTTGATCCCGCTGGGCCCACACCCCTAACCCAGGATAATTTCTCCATCTCAATGTGCTTAAGGACATCTACAGGGTCCCTTTCGCTAGATAAGGTAATAGTCACAGGTTCTGGGGATTGGATGTAGCATTATCATGGGGAGAGGGAAGGGCGTCGTTCAGCCTACTAAAGCTGGTGCCTTAGTAAAACACTATGGGAATAAAGATGGACTGTCGTTGAAAAAAGCTACCCCAAACAGGGCAAAAAATTGCTTTCTCTGTATATCCCAAATTATCACTCTATTCATAAAGATTCTTCAGAATTAAAAAAAATGCATAGTTTTCATAACTTTTTTTGTTTTAAATGTCATTTAATGCACTAGAGTTAGGAATTTTAAATAAAACCGATTGAAACTCCTGATGTGGTGGAGCAGATACAGAGTTGGGAGTGAGAAGGGTTTCTTAAAGAGAGTCTCTCTGTATATATATGGTCCGTGATTTCTTCTTATGAATTCAGTAAGACCCAAATCTGGGGATCCATTATTGAACATGGTAGGTGCTATGACTTGCTGCCTAGATTCTTCAGCCAGGAAAAACAAACAGACTTAGCCAAATTACTTCAAATTGCTTGAGTGCTGCTGGCAAACAGCCCCAGTTGTCAGGCTGGCTTTGAAGATTGCCTGGAGGGAAGAGAGCTGGCTTTCTCAAAGGCTTGCCCTCTTGCTAAGGCAATTGTATTCAACAGTTGATCAGTCCAGGGGTGTGGTGATCTGGCCCACTTGTCCAGATCTAGGACCATTCTGAAGGTGCACACTATCCTCAAAACTCCCCATAAGATTGCCTGAAGCTTCAATTCAGACTGCATCCCAGCTCAGCCCAGTGATGTGCTCATGCTGGCTAGCAGTACCAGCTCACAAGACCTGATCTGTGCATCAACTATCCTCTACCTCATATCCAGGGATGTAAGTGGGTACCTTAAGATCTGTCACAGTGAGAGTAACTTACACCATGGGAAAGTACAAGCCATATAAATAAAGGCTTTAAAAAATCACTGTTATTTCAGAGACCTCCATAGTAAACATTTATCAACAAACAGCTGGAATTTTCCATCTGCACAATCCTGCTTCCCTCTCTTCCTTCCTAAAGATATGAATCCTAAGAGCACTCCCTAATAAACCTACTGTAAGATAAACTCCATCCCATGGAAACTAATCCATAACACTTAAGATGCTACAAATATATTTATTTTTATCAGCTTCTAAAATGATTTTGAACATATGACCCATCTTCAATTAAGTCAAGACTCCAAAAAGTTGTATTTTCAAAACCACAAAATAGTGCAAAGAACTTTTTTTGAATGATGTGAGATTGTTTTATCATTCATTAAGATAATGAATCATCCACCTCAATATTTTAGAATTTTCCACAAATAAGGATATCCTTTTATGTAACTATTATAGAACAGTTAAAATGAAGAAATTTTAGTTGATCCATTACTACCACTTAATCCTCAGACACTATTCAAATTTCACCAATTGTTCTAATAATGCCGTTAGGGCAAAAGGCTCAAGTTTAAAATCATGAGTTCCGTATGATTGTTATGTCTCATTAGGGTCTTCAGACTCAGGCTATCCTTGACTTCTTTGCCCTTGACATTTTGAGGTTTACAGGCCAGTTTTTTGTTGTTGCTGTTGCTGTTGAATGTCCATCAGTTTGGACTGTTTAATGTCCCTCATAATTAGATTCAAATTATGCATCCCTGGCAGGAACATTGCCCGAGAGCTGCTGCACACTCTCAGGTGGGGCAAGATTTTGACTCATCCCATTGCTGACGGTGTTCACTTTCATCATTTAAGACAGTGTCATCTATTTCCCCTTTGTAATTAATAAGGATCTTTGTATGGAGGACCGTTGAAACTGTTTAGATGTCCCACTGCTCATCAGAATATCTACTTACGTATTCATTTATTCATAAGAGTATAGACTCATGGAATCTGATTTTATTCATTAGATTACAGTCTATTCATATTTTTTATTTTGATGCCAAATCTGCCCCAAGTTTGGGTAGTTGGATCCCCTTCTCCTTGGCTTCTGAGCTCCCCCCTCCCCATCATTCTGCATCCACTCTCTTGGTCTCAGGTACAGCAAAATGGTCTAAACTCAACTTGTGCTTTCCCTGACCCAGGCCAGCATTCAGACATTTTTCTCTAAGGAGCTCTAATTCCTTTTAGATGGATTAAGAAATTCAATATATGAGTGCTAGGTATGCTCACTGTTACCGAGATGTCATTGTTTCCAAGCCCACTCAGTGGATAGCCATAGGAGTGTGTGTGTGTGTGTGTGTGTGTGTGTGTGTGTGTGTGTACATGTGCACACTTTTAAACTTTGTTTTAATCTCTCTTTTCCTCTATATTGAAATTCAAAAATTAACACTGACATCTCCAGTTCCATTCCAATTCCACAGGGTTCATTCTAGATTTTCCCTTTCCATCTTTTTAACCTCCTGTTTTTGACAGTAAGTAGCCTGATTTATTTGATCAGTCCCACTGTATGCAGCCAGTCTCCCATCACCTCTGTCATCTTCTCCCCCATACATGTGACCTCTGAAACTCAGCACAGGGTGCCAGCTTCTTCTTATCCTGCCCATGTCTGACACACAGCTCTGGATAAACCTGCCACCCAGCAGCTCCCCTCACCTTACCTAGGGTCCAACATCCTGCCCTGAGCCAGCCCCTGCCTGGAAACCTACTCACCCTGTGTGAAACCCTCCTTTCAAATGCCATTTCTCATACATTGAGGTCCTGTGCACCTGACTTGGCTATGAAATCTAAGACTGGCTGGTCCCCCATATGAAAGCACTCTTTGCCTCACTCAGCCTCTAATAACCACCCTTGGTAGATCTCTTAGGAGGATGCCTTCCCGGCACTGTTTGCATTCTGAGATGCCCTGCCAGGCCACCTCCCATGGGATTGCCATCTGGACTCACACAGGGTCTGATACCCCATGCGAGCCTGCCTTGCCACAGAGCCTCTCTCCTCACTCTGTTTGGGCTCTGATGCCCTGTGGTTGCCCTTCTTCTTCTCTAGAGGCTCTGACACCCAGAGCCACATGTGGACACAGTCCTCATCCTGTGTGGGCTCTGACTCTCCGATTGGCTGACCACAGCCTTCCTTAATGGCTTTCAGACCAAAATGTTTAGGAAGAGAAGGGGAGTGAGCAGGAAAGGAGAAAGAGAAAATCCTTTTGCTTTAGTTTGAATGCAAAGGAGAAGTGTGCTGTTGTGATCACTCCCAAAAGCTCATTCAAAGAAAAGGTTGCCTTTTCTTTTCACCTGTGCAGACATTTAAACTAATTCTTCAAAGTTGCTTAATCATCAAAAGCTCAGTTAATGCTAAAATTCCTCTTTCAGCCCTTGAAAAATCTAATTTTTGAAAGTTCTATATGTGTGTTTTAGAGAAACAGATCAATTGATGATGCTACATTTTCTAATATACCAGGTGTGTCTCATGTATGTTTCTCCTTTTCTCAGCTAGAAAGTAAAGAAGGGGCTCCAACTACCCAAACTTGGGGCAGATTTGGCATCAAAATAAATAACGATATGAATAGACTGTAACCTAATGAATAAAATCAGATTCCATGAGTGGCAGGGAATATGTCTAACTCATATTTGCAGTCACAGGATTGGCACAGTTTCTGGTACCTGGCAGGCACTAATAAACATGTATTTAGTGGAGGAGTTAGTTGAACTTTTGGTATGTTCTGCACCAAAGAATGCGCAGCCACTCCAGCTACAGTATGTCAAGTGGAAAACTACCCCAGTGATCACAGCCACGGCGGCCTGGGTGTTAATGTGGCCCACAGCAGTGAGATGAAGAGTGGAACACTTATGTATTTAAAGAATGTGGGTTGAGACAGAGCACGGTCCTTTTTCCAAAGTGATTTGGGGAAACTCAGCTAGCCACTATAAGTGATGATGGTGACACTAACTCATCTGATGTATTGTGTAGTAAATGTAATAAAACGTGTGAGTGAAAAATATAAATCATAATAATGGTCATGATCACTGTATGTAAGGGTCACTATAAACACAATAAAGGCAGAGTGAAATCTTGTTCACCTATTTAAAGGTGGCACTAAAGGAAAACGTTTATCACTATAATTTCATAAAGATAAAACTAATAATCTGCCAATAAATATTTTTGGTTGCCGTTTTCAAGCATAGAGAGGATGGGGACCTTGTGCAACTTAACTCTACCTCTTTTGCTAACGATGCTCTTTGTAAGACACAAATATTCCATGCATATATAGAAAATAAATGAATATGCTTTATTAGGAAGGCCCTAACTCTTGTCTACCCCCAGATCATCAAGAATAAATATGAAGATACAGTAGTCATGTGGCCCCAGCCAGGCTCTCCCAGAAAGAGACTGCCAAAGCCAGGCGACAGTTAAGACGTGTGCATCTCGGGTAACCCTCAGGTCTTTCAGCCTCCGGTTTTCGGGCTGCAGTTTTGTGACACAGTCTGTTAAGCACACACTGGAAGCAATTTACTTCCGTTAAAATCACTCACAGCTGAGCTGATTCTCCGATGACGGAAACTGTTTACAAAAGGGACTACATGTCTTTTTAGAA
This sequence comes from Camelus ferus, assembly GCF_009834535.1. Lineage (NCBI taxonomy): Eukaryota > Metazoa > Chordata > Mammalia > Artiodactyla > Camelidae > Camelus > Camelus ferus. Next base: position 32,124,391 of record NC_045700.1, on the reverse strand, counting down.
GTTATTATGTTATTTTGGAATAGTACATGACACACAAATGTAACAGTTAAATAGACATTTCCCCACAAATCCACATTGGTGATTCTCCTACCAATAAAATTTTATTTTTTACTTAAATTCTAGGCATATGACCATTTTTCTTGCTCAACTCCCATTGTTTGTTTGTTTTGGTTTGGTTATTTATTTGTTTTGATAGAGTATTATGTTAGAATGGAAAAATAACATTTTTCTAAAGAAAAAAACACTTGAATCTGTTATGTTGCTCAGCATTATCTTTTGTTACCTGATTCTCTTGACTGTAACAAGGGGTTACAACAAAACACTGAAAAAACTTTCTTCCAGGTGTTACTTGCTCTTGCACAATTTTTATTGTCAGAGGTAGGAAACATTTAAAGGTCTTATCTCATCCTATATTCCCTAAGTTCTTGGCATGGGGTTGTCCAATTTTTCCTTACTCCCAGTGCTACTCGCATCATTATTTATCCACCCCCCTCTGGGTTTCTTTATTTGAAGTCTACACCATCTGTCTCAGACTCCCACTTACTCATTGCTGTTGTTCCCTTTGGTCCCCACTCCCACCACGATGCATATCAATTCTGGACTCTTTAAAATGACAGTACTGTAGGACTCACATTCATTTTTCCTTCTGCTCCAGAGTCCACTACAGTCACCTGGTCTTGAGATATACCTTAAATGCAGGTGTATCCATTCTAGCTGAGAACTCATTAATTGTACAGTACACATTAACTGAACCTCAATTTCACATTCACTGAACAAGGTACACTGCAGCATTTCATGGATATTTATGCTTGCCCTCTATAATCTCAGTCTTCTTACCATTGTCCCCTGATTGCTCTGTGCATATTTCGTTGTCCTCTGCTCCCTCAAGGAAGTCAAGTCAAGAACAGCAGGAAGGGCACAACTTTGGAGTCAGGGAGCCTCATGCAAATTCTGGCTTTGCAACTTGTATACAGTTTGATAACAGACAAATGTGGATATGTATAATGGGGCGAGTAAAATCTATTTCTGGAGTTTCAGCAAGTCTCAAAACTGACACCAGTTTTATATAAATAAATAACCCAAACTCTAGAAGAAACTGCTGGAAAGAGGTCAGAGGTGATACTGTGACTCTGAATCTCCATCACCCACCTCCAGCCTCTTTGAAAAAAGATTAGGAATTTGAAGAAGAGTTCAATGAAGTAGGGAATTCAAAGACACTAGGTATGTGGTGGTACTTCCTCCTTCTGGGGCAAGGGAGAAAGGTAACTTTTCTCTTATCAAGTCAAATGACAGGGGTCCCAAGATACTTATTTTCAGAGATTGTGACTGCTTTTCAGAGAGGCATAGATATTTATTGGCTGTGAAACTGTAACCTGAACTTATGTGTTGGTCCCATACAATAAGAAAGCACTTGGGGAACTGTGACTTGATTTCCCTGATGTCTGGAGACATGTGAGGCAGGAAGTCTCCTCGAGGGCTCTGTAGGGACTGGGTGGGGAAAAAAAGGAGCAGCTGTTGAAGAAGTACGTTTCCACATTTTCATGTGGCAAGGAGCCACAAGTTTGTAAGAACTAGTGGACATGGTAGATGGCAGCTGGGTTCAAGCCCTCTTGCTGGGGCTCTGTTCTGTAGGACTGTCTGCTGAGGTGGGGAGCCCCAGAAGCAAATTTATGAATGGTTTATTGCCTGAAGCAGAAACCTGGGCTGGGGAGGGGGACTGAAAGATGTCAGCTGGGAGTCTTCGGTCCATGTTGGCAACTGTTCAGTGAAGAAGCCTCCAAAATGCCCCTCATTAAGAATGGAAACCAGATGCCTGCCACATTGGAGAATATGATGTCCCCCCAGTTTTACCCCAAACTAGGTTTCACCGTTACTATTTGAAAATGTGACTTGCTTTGGTTTGTTTTTAAAGAGATCTATACTCAGTCTCATCAGAACATTATCTACAGCAGAATTGCTAGGAGGTGGGTCCATCCACCTCCCACTGAAGGATTATCACCTAAGGCACAGGTTACAAAGCAGTGGCTTCTGCTGAGAAAGCCAACAGCGTGCCCTCGGGGATTAACATTTAAAAAATGTGATCTGATATGTATGTAAAAAGCCTTGTGGGTTATTGAATACCTTCAATAACAATGAAGAAAACCTAGGGCATGATTTACTTAGTGTGCAGATGTATAACTTGTTTTTAGAAACCTATGAGAGAAAAATTATAGTAGAACTTTTGTATTTGAAAATGTGACTTTTGTACCAGTGGAAAATAGCCACAATAGACAAAGCAGGTAAGTCAGTCATTCAAATACTGAACAGAGAGATCTGGCAGCAAGTTTAGAAGAAATTATGGAAAAAAAGCCATTTCCAATAGTTAACCCCGAACAAAAAGTTCTCTTCTCCCCTCAGTTTCCTTAATTGTAAAATAGGAATAATGCCATTTACTTTTTCAGCCTAATTTGAGTATTAGAAAGGATGACTAAAGGATTAGAATTTCAGCACCTAGCATAGAGATTTACACCCACTAGTTAGTTTCTCAACAAATAGAAGCTAAAAAAAAAAAAAAAAAAAAAAAAAACCTTCAACTTTAAATATAACTATTTGTTAGCCCTCTCTTAGCTATTACGAAATTCCAACTACTTCAGTTTTTCTCTGATCTCTTTTACAGAGCACATTGTACATTCCCAACATGGAAGTATTTCCACTGTTCATTTTTTTCTTATTCTGCTCCAGGCCAACTGTCCTGCTGGAAGAAAAGACGACAAAAATACTAGCTGAGCCCAATGCAGGTCTATATACACCTCTTTCATCACATCAGTTTCCCTCTGAAAACCTGTAACAGCTCTTCTCTTCTGATTACAGCATCAGAGTCAAGCTTCTGGCCTGTCATGTCCTCTATATACCATCAGAATATATACCACCAGTCATTAATTTATTGATCTGCTCAACACATATCTATTGAGTGCCCACCATACATCAAAGTCTTCTAGGAGCTGGGGATACAGCAGTGAATAAAACAAAGAAAGGTCTCTGCATTCAGAGAACTTATGCTCTAGCGAGGGAAACAGACAGTAAAGAAGGTAAGTAAGTAAAACGTGCTCTAAGTTAAGTAGCCAGTAGCATGAAAGAGAAAAATAAAGCAGAGAAAGGAGACAAAGGGTCACGGGTATATCATTTTATATAATGTGGCTAGAGAAGACTCCAGAGAGAAGGTGGCATTTGAGTAAAGACTCTAAGGTGAGGGAACAAACCATGTGGACATTCAGAGAACAAACACCCCAGGCAGAGGGAATAGAAAGTGCCAAAACCCTACAGTGGGAGTGTTCTTCGTGTGTTCCTGTGTTCCCTGCACCTGCAACTGAAGGAGGAAGTGGGTAAGTGCTAATGCAGAACAGGGGAGAAGTCATGGGAAGCCAGATCATGTAGAGCTTCGTAGGACACTGAAAGGACTGTGGCTTTTTCACTGAAGGAGATGCAAAGCATTGGAGTGATTTAAGCAGTAGCACAAACGGGCTTAAATTTTAATGAGATCACTCTGATTGTTCTATTGAATTAGAGACTGTAGGGAAAAAGGAAAAGCAAAAATCAAAACAAAACAAAAAACACTTAGTGTAGCTTATGACAATAATTCAGGTAAAAACTGTTGGTGGCTTTGACTAAGATGGGAGCGCTGGAGATGATGAGAGGTAATATTTTGAAATTGCTGATGTGTCAGATGTGGGTTACAAGAAACGGGGCTCAAATGAGATTCCAAGGTTTGGCCTGAGCAATTGGAAGAATGATGTTTCCGTTTCCTAAGACAATGCACTCCATGAAAAGAGGGGGTTTATGGGGATTCTTTGCTGCCGAGTTTGGGACGTGTTAAGTTTCAGATAAATGTTAGATATCCAAGTGGAGATATCGCTGTTAGATGTTCAGTTCTGGATGTCAGAAGAGAGGTCTGGATTGGAGGTTGAGATGATATTTAAAGTGAAGAGAATAATAAAATTGCCAAGAGAATGAGAGCTCACAGAAAATAGGCCAGTTCCAAGGACTTATCTTTGGGACATACCTACATTTAGAGGTTAGGGAATTTACAAAAAAAAAAAAAAAAAAAGAGGAAGAAAAGAAAAACACAAATATATAACAAACAGGAGTGTTCATAGAGAAATGAGAAAATTAGGACAGCATGGTGACTTGGAAGCCAAGTGAAACATTTGTTTCAAAAAGGGGATGGAAATCAGTTGTGACAAATCATGGTGATAGCTCAAGAAATATGAAGTCTGAGAACAGGCAATTAGATGGAGCAACGTAGGGATTATTAATGACCTTGGCAGGAGCAGTTGTGCTGGTATCGTGAAGATTAAAGTTAACCGAAGGGAGTTTAGGACAAAATGGAGGTGGGGAGTGGTGCAAGATAGCGAGCACAGCCAATTCTCTCAAGAAGATTTTAAACGAGAAGCGAGCATATCTGTGAAGAGCAGTGTTGTCTAAAGGCTAAAGAGGCACTTTGTTTACATGTTTGTATTTAAGGGAGCATAAGCAGCTTGTTTGCATGCTGCTGGGAATAATCTGAGAGAAAGAGAACTGATGATCAAAGAGGTGGGCAGAATTGTTGGAACAATGTGGTTGAGCAATTAAGAGGGGAGGGCATCCCCTGTGCAGTAGATGGGCTGACTGTCATTAGAAGCAGGGACAATGCCTTCATAGTAATAGGAGAGAAGGCAGAGTGTATGGCTACAGATGCAAGTAAGGGGAGGAGGAGATGGGATGGTGGGACTCGTGGAGATTTTCTTCTGTTTCCTTCTGTTTTTCTCAGTATAAAAGAAAGTAATATCATAAACTGAGAGCGAGGATTGGAGAGGAGGTATGGTTTGAAGGGAGTGCTGAAATTCTGAAATCATAATTCACAGAGTGGAAGAGAGAACAGAGGGGAAGTTTCATACAATTGATGGGCAGCACCAGGAGCCTCCTTGAGCAGACTGATCGTAACTATGAGTCAGCATGACTATGTGAGTTGTCCTCAAAATACTCACTCTTGTATTAGGTCCATCTCTTCAGTACACCGTACAGTCACCTTGTTTTGTCCATCTCCTCATCTCTTCTTCCCACTTGAAATCTCTGTGTTCTCCCTTAGATCTGTACGTCCCACATAATTACTCAAGGGCTAACCCATGGCTCATGTTTACCATGAAGCTCTTTGTATCTTGTCTTTTCCTCTGTTACATTCACTTGTTTTCTCTAGTGGTTGAGAGCATGTTGATGGAAATTATACTGCCTGGGCTCAAATGTCAACTGCATGACCTCGGAGAAGTTCCTTAACCTCTTGAGTATGCTTCCAAATCCATAAAACAAACACAATAAAACACAGGACTTATTTCATGGGGCTTTTACTGAGAATTCAGTGAGGTAATGCAGGTAGATGACATAGTGTAAGGCCTGTTATATAGTAAAAATTCAACAATATTGACTACTAGTTACATTAACTATTAGTATAGAATTTATTAATTCATGTACATTAATTGACTCATAGGGGAGAAAAATCTTTCCCTAACCACTGTGTTATGTAAGTTCAATGAAGAATAGGGAGGGTGTGCTGTATTTGTTTTTAAATTTCTCACAAAATACTGGTCAGAAAGGGGGCACTGAATGAATATTTATGAAATTAAATTTTACTTATTAACTTATACTGTAAAATTTAACTTTATCTTACTTAGTATGATGATAAAATAATTGCTTTATACAGGCTCTTTGCATCTGAATTTCTTTGAATTTCATCTTAGAAAATTATCTCATTCAATATAACCAGACAGTTTCCTATGACATTTTAGTGAAAAGGTCTCTCTGTCTTACTGTATCACTATTTACAAAGAAAAAGACATAAAAGGAACAGAAAGAATGCCTTTCCTCAGGGAAAAAAGAAAGCAAGGATGTTAATGCAATAAATAAAGGTATAGTGGGAAATGTATTTGTACACATATATTGTTATCCTAATATCAGAATAACCATTATATATGTTCTATATGTTTCATGTTGAACTTGGAGTGAGAGTATACAAAGCAAAATTTATTTTTGGCATTGTTTTCAGTGTGTTAATACAACAAAAGTACATAGCAATATTAAGATATTAAATATTTAAATTTAAAGACCAAGCCCAGATTTTCTTATTTATACAGCAATTATCATTCAGAAAGTGGATTAGCTTCTACAGGAGACTTTTCAAGGTCATGAAAACATTAATTACAATATATTATGAGAATTTTAGACATGCCAACATCTCCCATGTCAATAAAACTATGTCTTACTTACATGGATTAAATTATATTAACTATGAAATCAAATTCTTCCTCAGTAAAATAACATGGTAAGTTGGCATTAGAAAAATTTAGCCTTCCCTTAAGGCACTAATATGTGTATAGAAAACATCTGTCCATGGAAAAAACTAATGAGGAAGAATTTTATACAGAAGTCATATATTCCTTTCACATAGGATTTTCTAGCAATAGCAGAACTACACTTTCTTAAGTTGAATCAATATGCAAATCTTTGTTAAGGAACTGTCTTTACTTTTTAAATTAGATTTTTTTCATATACTGAAAAACAAAAAAAAAACCTACACATTTCTAGTATATGTGCTGCCAAAGCAAGCACAAAAAACTACACATTTTTAAGGATAAAATTGACTTACAAGGGCCATTTTAGAAATACCAGAATCTCAAAAATTTTTTAATTATATTTTACCCAGTTATGCTAACACTGGCAGATAAATGTAACACTGATTTCACAAAGAAGAAATAGAAAATGAGAATATTAATTGGATTTCTAAACTTTGTTATACATCTTTTCTTTTTAATTTGAGAATAACTACAACTTTCATATGCTGGCAAAAACTCCGCCTGTGAAGATAACAGTAGTTTCCACAACACTTGGATTTATCTAATGTGTTCATGTTAATTTCACTACCCAGATTAAAAGTGCTAAGTGTGCCTCTGTATGTGTGAGACAGTGTGTGTATGTCTGTTTATATGTGTGCTGAAATCAGCAATACCACCCATCTCCTAGTAAACCACATTTGAAACATTAGAGTCATCCTTGACCTGTTTCCTCTTGCCTGGTATCCAGTCACCAATTCTGGAATACCAGTTCAACATATACTTCGGATCATCTCTACTTAAAGTTCCTGTCCTTCCTCCTGATTTCCTTCAAGTTTAAAACACAAACACATGCACAGACCCATACAACTGAAAATTCAATCATGTGCCCATCCTTCCTGAAGCTATCCTGAATATGGGCTTTATCATCCTCCATCATTTTAATATATTACCACACATTGCTTTATGCTTCCAAGGCAACTGTTATAGACAAATTCCTATCTAATCATATCTATGAGAATATAAAAGCCAATAGGGAATCCTATTAAATTCAGTCTTCTCCTGTCCATAACAGTGGTTATATACACTTCAGGAATGTCTCTTCCCAAGTATCATTTTGTTCATGGCTCCATCGCCTCCTAGTTGTCTACTACAACATGTCTAAACAAAGGCAGAGGTATGATTTTTAAGATTCATCATCATCTTCTTTAGGCCTATGATCCAGAATGGCTGGTTACAACTTCCATTCTAGTTGTACAAGGCCTTACAAGGCCTCATATAATTTCTGTCTAGACTGTATCACCTTTTTCCAGTTAATCACCCAAAATGTCTACATTTAAAGAATTGCTTTCCTCATGTCCTATTAAAATTTTTATTTTTAGAACAAAATCTAATTTTATTGATATGAGCTCTAATTTTTAACAGATTAAAAAATAAACATTTCTGTCCAAAATCACATAGAATCAAAATACAGAAAATAATATATATACATACGTATATATGTGTATATATATATATGAAACATTAATAGCTATGATAGTGGGCAAATATAAGAACTCTTTTAGTCCTAAATTACTCAAGGAAATATACGAATAAAAATATAATTGTCATGGTAGATTTAGAAAATAAAAATTAAATCCTCTGCTTTTTTAGCTAGAATTTACAAAACAAAAGAAAACATGTATTTGGCCAACTTGAATATATAAACTCTTAAGAGTAAAAATAAAGTAATAGCCAGGTACAAGGTCAAGTTTACTTATAATCCGTGTTCTTAACAAGTAGTTTCATTTTCTTTGCTCTAATCATAACTGGCTTGCTCCTCAATATGCTTTTCTTCCTCCCCAGAAAGTTATCTCCTGTCTATCTAATGTGGTTCCACATACATCCACCCTATAAAATCCAGCTCCAAGGTCCTCTTATAAAGTTTTCCTTCACCTCACCTCCATACAATGGTACTCTTAAACTCACAGTTCTATGTATTATAGATTTTTTTTATTGAAGTATTTTCAGTTTACAATGTTGTATTAATTTCTGGTGTACAGCATAGTGATTCAGTTATACATATATATATTCCTTTTCATATTCTTTTTCATTACATACTATGTTTTAATACATTTTTTCATCTTGCATGCATAACGTTCTATGATGGAGAATTGTATCACTTGGTTTTTCATGGCTACACAATTAGATCTTGATAATGGCAAATGTATAAAATAATAAAAGGTTTTTGTTTTATTATTGAAGATGAGGCTGTAAATGAAAGCTGTTAAAACTGTAATTGCCACTCTGGGAAGAAAATACCTACATTTAAAAAAATTGTTCAAAGATCAAAGTTGGAAGTGTCATAGTTCTTGATTTCAAAACTTATTGCAAAGCTACAGTAAATAAAAAAGTCTAGTACTAGCATCAAGACAGACACGTAGACCAACAGAACAAAAAAGAGGGCCCAGAAATAAATCCTTACACATGCAGTCAAATGGTTTTCAACAAGAATGCCAAGATTACACAATAGGGACAGAACGGTCTTCAAGAAATCTTGGTAAAACTGTATAATCACATGCCAGAAAATGAAGTTAGACCCTTACCTTTATCACATACAAAAATTAACTCTAGTAGATCAAAGACCTAAACACAGGAGTTGAAACAATAAAATTCTTAGAAGAAAATACAGAGGAAAAACTTCATGACATTAGATTTGGCAATAACTTCTTATATATGTCACCAAAAGTGCAGGCAAAAAATATACAAATAGATAAACTGGACCATATCAAAATTAAAAACTTCTGTTTTTACTCAGAGGATAAAATCAACAGAGTGAAAAGTCAGCCTACAGAGTGAGGGAGAATATTAGCAAATCATATAAGGGGTTAATATCCAGAATATATAAAGAACTCTTAAAACTCAACAACAACAAACACCCCAATTAAAACACAGGGTGAATAGACATGTCTCCAAAGAAGATATACAAATGACCACAACAACAACAAACACCCCAATTAAAACACAGGGTGAATAGACATGTCTCCAAAGAAGATATACAAATGACCAAAAAGAACATGAAAAGAAGTTCAACATCACTAATCATGCAAGTCAAATCTACAAGGAGATATCACCTCATATCATTAGGATGGCTACTATATTAAAAAAAACTTTTTTTAATGTTGGCAAGGATGTAAAGAAACTAGAACCCTTGTGTACTGGAATGTAAAACGGTACAACCTCAAAGGTTTGGATCAAGATGGTGGAATAAGAGGACATGGAGCTCATCTCTCACCATGAATACACAAAAAATACATCTACATGTGGAACAGTGCTCACTGAAAACTAATTGGAAACTGGCGGAAGAACTACACAATGAACGCTGTAAGAAACATACACATAATCTGGTAGGAAAGGAAGAAAAGCAATTAGTGTGGTATCTGTACCTGGAAGGGGACTCAGATGAAAATGGAGATTACATGGGGAGGACACCCACCTTGAGGAGTGAGCAGTTCAAGCCAAATATTGGGTACTCCATCCTGGGGAGATATCCTTGTCTTATGTGGGAGAGACAAGCCCCCCTGGCTGGTTGGAGAACTACTGGGACTAACAGAAGGGCTGTGGGAAGGCCTGAACTCTGCTCCTAAGAAGCATCCACACTGGCCTGCCCCTTAGGCAGGGAAGAGAGAGGTCTGCTCTAGAGGCTGCTGGGTTTCCTGCAACTGCTTCACTGCACATCAAGCTTAAGTCGAGCAAAAATTCTGGCTCTACTCACTCCATATCACAGTGTGGCACTGGATGGGGGTTAGCCATGATGGAGGAGAAGACTAGGCTATGTGACACTGATGCAAACTGGTCCCAGGGCAGAGCACAGAGGGAGTGGCAGTGGCATTGTTGGCACTTACTCAAATAGTACAATCAAAGCAGCCCAGATCTCTGATGTCAGCTGCTAAACCACAGCTCACATGCCTATATACTCTGAGGGTCCACAAAGGCCCTGCCTGCCCTGGGGAAGAATTCTACAACAGGGCGAAGGCAGCAGAGGCTGGGGGCAGTGATCTGCTGGAAGGACAAAGGGGACTTGTACGCAAAGCTGAGTCTGAGTAGAGCCATGGGCATCTGCACAGGCAGTAAACTGGACTTCTGCCTGTGGCCAACACAAGCCACACATGCCCACAGGGCTCCACTTATTTCAGCACCCTGCCCCTCTAGGCAAGGATCTCAGTGCAGGGAAAGGGGAAAACACACACTTAAAGGGAACAGAACCATCTTGAGCTCAACCTGTAGGGCTTCTGCTCAAGCAACTTAGGATCAGATCACACCCTCGACAGGACGTGATGGCCACTGAGCAGAGAGGAAGTCCCACTTCACACCCAGTGCCAACTCTATCCCTTCCATCTCCAGGCCCACATCAAATCCAGCTATGCCATGAGAGGCAGTGGGCACATGGCAGACGCTACAGGGATGCTCTCACATAAGAACACACCTTCAGGATCACAATTGGTAAATGTTTAACCTAAATTCAAAGAGGCAAAGAAAGTTAAGCAAAATAAAAAGACAGAGGAACAACTCTTACTTGAATGAGCAAGAGAAAACATTTGAAAAAATAAATAATGAAACAGAAATAAATAATTTACCAGATTAAAAATTCAAAGCATTAGTAATAAAAATGTTAAAAGATTAGGTTAAAAAAATTGATGTGCACAGTGAGCACTTTAACAAGGAACTAGAAAATATAAAAAAGACCCACTAGAAAATATTAAAAAGACCCAATCAGAAATGAAGAATTCAATAGCTGAAAGAAAAAACACACTGGGAGGAATGAATAGCAGACTAAGTGATACAGCAGAAAAACACATAAGAGATCTTTAAGATAGAATAATGGAAATCACCTAATCAGAACAACAAAAAGAAAAACAAATTTTTTATAAAATGAAAATAAATTAAGAGATCTCTAGAATAACATTAAGCATACCAACATTTGCATTTAGAAGTTCCAGAAGGAGAGAGAGAAGTGGATTGAAGATGTGTTTGAGGAGGTTATGGCTGAAAACTTCTCAAACCTGAAAAAAACCCAAAAACCAAAAACAAAACAACCAAACAAAAAACAGAAATAGATCTCCCAATACAGAAACACAGTGTTCCAATCAAGATGAACCCAAACAAATCCACATCAAGATGTATCATAATTAAAATGACAAAAGCTAAAGTTAAAGAGAATTTTAAAGGTAGTAAGAGAAAATCAAAGAATCCTATACAAGGAAACCCCCCTAAGGCTATCAGCTGTTTTCTCTGCAGAAACTTTTCAGGCCGGATAGTAGTAGCATGATATATTCAAAGGGCTAAAAGTGAAGAACCTGCAACATAGGTTATGCTACCCGGCAAGATTAAGTGACTGCCAGTTTGAAACAAGTAGATATAATTATGAGTCAACAAATATGAACCCTACAGTAGCAACACATCAATAATACTTAACAACTAAAATGAAAGGAACAGAAGCAAAGAAAATCATCAAGCCACAGGGAAGAAACAAAAAGAAGAAATGAACAGAGAAAAACTACAAAAGCAACTGGAAAACAAGTTATAAAGTAGCAATAAGTACATACCTATTAATAATCACTTTAAATGCCAATGGACTAAATGTTCCAATTAAAAGATATAGTGTGGCTGACTGGATAAAAAATAAGATCCTTATATATGCTACCTACAAAAGACACACTTCAGAGCTAAAGACACACACACAGAGTGACAGTGAGAGGATGGAAAAAATATTTCATGCAAATGGATACAATAAGAAAGAGGGGGTAGCAATACTCATTTCAGACAAAATAGGCTTTAAAACAAAGGCTGTAACAAAATAGAGAGAAGGGTATTTATATAATGATACAGGGAGCAATACAAGGAGAGGATATTACATCTGTTAACATATTGCACCCAGTACAGGAACACCTACATATATAAATCAAACACTAACAGACATAAGAGGAGAAACTGACAATACTACAATAATACGAGGGGACTTAACATCCCATTTACATCAATGGACAGATCATCCAGACAGAAAATCATTAAGACAACAGTAGTTTTAAATGACGCAATAAACCAGTGGCACTCAACAGAACATTACATCCAAAACAGCAGAATACACATTCTTTTCAAGTACACATGGAACGATCTCTAGGATAGATCACGTGCTAGCCACAAAACAAGTCTCAATAAATTTGAAAGAACACAAATTATATCAAGCATTTTTCCCAGCTATGAAACTAGAGATAAACTACAGAAAGAAATATAAAAAACGAACACACAGAGACTCAACAACATGCTACTAAAAAAACCAATGATTAACAAAGAAATCAAAGACAAAATAAGAAAAAAGCTTGAGATAAATGAAAATGGAAACAAAATACTCCAAAATCTATGGGATGCAACAAGAGCATTTGTAAGAGGGAAGTTCACAGTGATATAGGCTTTCCTCAATACACAAAATCTCAAATAAACAACCTAACCTACCACCTAAAGGAACTAGGAGAAAACACCCCTCAAAGTCAGCATAAGGAAGGAAATTATAAAGATCAGGGAGGAAATAAAATAGAGATTTTAAAAAATAGAAAAGATCAATAAAACCCAGAGGTGTTTGTTTTTTTTTTTTGTAAACAGAAGGAAAATCAGTAAGCCTTTAGCCAGGCTCACTAGGAAGAAAAGAGAATCTCCAAATAAACAAAATAAAAAAATGAAACAGGAGATATAACAACTGAGATCATAGGATCGCAGGAAACAAAAGAGCATAATAAGAATAGTTACATGCCAACAAATCGAGCAACCAAGAAGAAATGGATAAATTTCTAGAAACATACAACCTGCCAAGACTGAATCAAGAAGAAACAGACAATTTAAACAGACATATCACTAGTAGTGAAATTGGATTTGCAATTAAAAAAAAAACCAAAAAGCCTCCAAGTAAACAAAAGTCTAGGATAGAACAGCTTCACAGAGGAATTCTACCAAACATATAAAGAACTGGTAATGATCCTTCTCAAACTATTCCAAAAAAATAAAGAGAATGGATTACTCTCAAAATCATTCTTCAAGGCTACCATTACCCTGATATCACAAAGACACTACAGAAAAAGAAATTTACAGGCCAGTATCTTTTATGAATATATATGCAAAAATCCTCAATAAAACATTAGCAAACCAAATTCAACAATATTGTAAAAAAAAAAAAAAAAAAGTCATACACCATGATCAAGTTGGATTTATTCCTGGAACTCAAGGATGGTTCAGTATTTGCAAATCAATAAATATGATACACCATGTTAACAAAAGGTAGGATAAAAATCACATGATCATCTCAAGAGATGCAGAACAGAATTTGACAATATTCAACATCCATTTATGATAAAAACTCATCAAAGTGGGTTTAGAGGGAGCATATCTAAACATAATAAAGGCTGTTTATGACAAACCTCAGCTAACCTCATATTCAACAATGGAAAATGGAAAGCCTTTACTCTGAATTCAGGAACCAGACAAAGATGCTTACTCTCACCATTTCTATTTAACATAGTATTGAAACCCCTAGCCAGAATAATCAAAAAAAAAAAGGAAAGGAAATAAAGGCATCCAAATTAAAAAGGAGAAGTAGAATTGTTGTTATTTGCAGATGACATGATATTTGATACAGAAGACTCTAAAGTCTGTGCCTAAAATCTGTTAGAATAAATGAATTCAGCAAAGTTGTAGGTTACAAGATTAATATACAGAAATTTGTTGCTTTTCCATACACTTAAAATAAACTATCAGAAAGAGAAAGTTAAAAAAAATATTTAAAATTACATCAGCAAGAGTAAAATACCTACAAATAAACTTAACCAAGGAGATGAAAGACTTAAACTATGAAAACTATAAAACATTGATGAAGGAAATTGAAGATGATACAAAAAAAAAAATGGAAAGATAGCCCTTGCTTCTGGATTAGAAGAATTACTAATATTAAAATGGCCATAGTACTTAAAAGTACTCTACAGCAATCCCTATCAAAATACCCATGACACTTTTCACAGAACTAAAGCAAATAATCCTAAAATTCATACAGAACCACAAAACCACTCTGGATTGCTAAGGCAATCTTGAGGAAAAAAAGAGCAAAGCTAGAGATACCATACTCCCTGACTTCAGTCGATACTACAGAGCTACAGGATTCAGTACATGGTACTGGCATAAAAACAGACATGTAGATCAATGGGACAGAATAGAGAGCCAAGAAATAAACCCATGCACCTACGGTCAATTAATCTATGACAAAAGAGGCAAGAATATACAATGGAGAAAAGACAGTCTCTTAAATAAGTAGTGCTGAGAAAACTGGATAGTTACATATAAAAAAATGAGATTAGAACATTTCCTCACACCAAATACAAAAATAAACGCAAAATGGATTTAAGACCTAAATGGAAGACCTGAAATCATAAAACTCCTAGTAAGAACATAGGCAGAATGCTCTTTGACATAAACTGTAGTATTCTGTCTCCTAAGCAAAGGAAATAAAATAAAAATAAACGAATGAGACCTAATTAAACTTTAAAGCTTTTGCACAGAAAAGAAAACCATTGACAAAATGAAAAGACAACTTAATGAATGAGAGGAAATATTTGTAATGTTAATATCCAAGTATATCTAAGCAGTTCATACAACTCAATATCAAAAAAATCAAAAATGGGCAGAAGATTTGAATAGATATTTTTCTAAAGACATACAAATGGCTAACATGCCCATGAAAAGATGCTCAACATTACTAATCATTAGACAAATGCAAATTGAAACAGTGAGACATCATCTCACACCTGTCAGAATGGCTGTCATCAAAAAATCTATAAATAACAAATGTTGGAGAGGATGTGGAGAAAAGGAAACCCTTATACACTGTTGGTGGGAATGTAAATTGGTGCAAATACTATGAAAGACAGTATGGAGATTCCTAAAAAAACTAAAATTAGAACTACTGCAGTTCCACTCCTGGGCATAGATCTGGAAAAAGCAAAAACACAAATTTGAAAAGATACATGTACCCCAGTGTTCATAGTAGTACTATGTACAATAGCCAAAATATAGAAGAAATTCTATATAAGTATTAAGAATGAATTCTGCCATTTGCAGCAGCATGAATGGATCTAGAGAACATAATGCTTTGTAACCTAAGTGAGAGAAAGACAAATATTGTATAATTTCATATATATGTAGACTAAAAAATAATAAAGATGACTGTATACAGCAAAACAGAAATAGATTCACAGATATGTTATACAAACTAGTTGTTACTAGTGGGGAGAGGGAAAGTGGAGGGCTATGCTAAGGGTATGGGATGAAGAGATTAAAACTACTATATATAAAATAGTTAAGCAACAAGGCTATATTGGATAGCACAGGGAATTATAGCCATTATCGTGTAATAACTTTCAGTGGTGTATAGTCTATAAAAATCACTGTAAATCACTATGCTGTAAAATTGAAACTAATACGATACTGTAAATGTTTCCGTAAAATAAATAAGTAAAATAATGAAACAATTGCCAAAACCCAGGATCCAACCAGGAACCTTTAGAGCCTCAGTTTAAGGTTCTCACAACTGCACTATTTCAGCTACTTCTGGAGAACTTTTTCTACGTACCTATGATGAAATACTTGTTTCATTGTTAAAAAAAAAAAAAAAAAAAAGAAGTCAGTATATATGTTGAGTTGGAGGTAGGCATTTAACAAATATTACAGAGGTGGTGAGGCAAGGCCTCTGTTTATAAGCTAGAAGGGATCAATAATTTTACTTTTCTCAGTTGTTCTCGTTTTTTGACTGCCCTGCAATTTGTTTTTCTCATTTAAAAATGTCATTGACTTCTTTCATGTCAAAAACATTTTTTTTAAATAAAATAAAATGGTACAGCTGCTGTAGAAAACAGCTTCCTCAAACATAGAATTAGCACATGATCCAGCAATTCCATTTCCATGTATATATAGTCACAGGAATTGAAAACAGAGTCTCAAAGAGGTATTTGTCCAGTTATCTTCATAGTAGGAATATTCACAGTAGCCGAAAACTAGAAGCAACCCAAGTTGTTCCTTTTCTTGTTCAAGGAACAGAGGCACCTTCACAAGGGAAACTTGCTTTTAGGCAGATGGGGGAAGGAAGAGAGCTTTTCCTGTGCCTGCTTTTTCTCAGTTGCCTTCAGCTTGAAATAACTTTCATGCCAAAGTGCTATATTGAAGGGTGGCACATTCTGGTCCCCTTCATACTTACCACTAAAATGGTTAAGATGGTACATTTTATGTTTTCTATGTTTTACTATAAATTTTAAAAATTCAAACTCATAGTGTAAGAAAATTAAATAAAGAGACTCTTGAGGGGTAGTTCAAGTGTAAATGGAGTTACACAGCTCTGCCTACAGTGGTACACAAACGTGTCCCTGAAAACATACCTAGACATGTTTTACTCAACTTTCTTATTTGACGGGAAAGTTATAGTACAACAGTATTATTATTTCAAAGGTAACAATACCTAGCATCTCAGCCTTCTTCAAATAAATACATATTTGTGTGCATACACAAATACACAGAGACAGACATTCTTACACACTCCTTTTAACTGGGGAAGTGGAATTAATTCTACACATGAGCACATTCCATAAATCAGGATATTACAGAAATTCTTACTATCTTCCCAGGCAAAAATTTTGCCAGCTTATGAAAGTTGCAGTAATTCTCAAATTAAAAAGAAAAGATGTGGAACAGAGATCAGAAATCCAATTAATATTCTCATTTTCTATGACTCCTTGTGCAATCAATGTGACATTTACTATATTTTAATTCATAGGAAAGGCAATCCATGTAAATGGACAGGTACACTTATGAGATGGAGCACAGAAAAATATATACTATGGTTTATTTCTGCTTGATGTAGTAAATAAACTCTTTGTCCTTTGAGAGCATCTTACTTGGAATTTGTATGCTGCAGCTCCTTTCCACTAATAATGCAGACTGCTAGAGTCTTTTTCTCTTTATCAGCTTGCAAGTGTGCATACGTAAGAAGCAGTTATTTGGTCTAGGATATAAATGGCTGAAATAAATTTCCTATTTCCTCATTTTTTCCCAGATGAAATATATTTAAATGCCAGCTGCATTATAACCTTCAAACAACTCAATACCAGAACTTGAAGTGCTATTAAATGTCCAAATACAAGTAAATGCTAAATAATCTTAACATTTTGTTATAATTGCCCCGGCTTTTTAAAATAAGTATTCACCTAATAATCAATGTTAATTTCTTATTCAAAAAGAATGGTAAAGGGAGAAGCCAGTTGCTTAAAAAGTTTCCTTGCTTAGTCAAAAAATAAAAGCCAAAACACAAAAGAATTCAACAGAATAATAATAGTAATGAATATAAACATTTCACTAGGAATTCAGCACTATCCTATTCTTCATCATTTTTGGTATGTTCATACAATATTGTATTTTTGTTTATGTAAATATATTCTTTTAGTCCACAGTCAGGGGCTGTTATATCCATTTTCTTGTTCTCAAGGCTAACCCTATATTAGGTAAATGACAAGGACTGGTTGGTTAGTTAACTAATTGATTACTTAGTTTTCAGTAAAAGGAAACAGGGGCTTAGAAAATTAATGACTTACCCAAGATCCAATAGGAGGCCATAGAGCCAGTTCTTAAACCTGTGTGTTTTGGCTCCATACCTAAAGATTTTCCCCCTAATTACCTGAAAGATCTCTCTGCAGTTGGCTTTTTGTTCCACCTGTTTGTTTTGCATGTGACATTACAGAGTGATGTACCTCCCTGATGATAATGAGAGTCATATTGTTTCCTCAACTTCAGGAAAGCCTAGAGGCATGGGATACTATTGGTTCCAGACAGCTTTTGCAAACCAAAGTGTGATTTTGGCTGGCTTTCATGAAAACAAAATTCAAACACTTTTCAAAAAATAACACAAATACACATACGCACACATACATAAACATGCACCTATGCATTTGCTTAACATTTACTCCATTGCTTTGTGTTTTATGGAGTTTTATATATCCATAGGTCTGCTATATTTCTCGCATTGTCTGTTTGAGGATCCCAGTAAATATGTAACAGTTCTGTGTATTAGTAAAAGGAAATTATAATATTTAGGTGCTTAAGGTCCACTCAACTTATTCGAATGTGAGTTTCTCAAAGAGACTTTCTCTTGCTACTCTATTCACTATCCCTTACCATTCTTCATTCTTTTATTTGTTCTAAGTTCCATGAAGCAGGGATTTAATTTTGTTTACTTCTAAATCCCCAAAATGTAGAAAAGAACTTGGCACATATTAGCATATTAGGTGCTAAAAAATGTGTTAGTATCTCTTAATGAGTTTCTTAAGTTTGGTAATACACTCTCGCTCTCTTGTTTAAGTATTAGTTTAAAACTCTTACACTGAAAACCAAACAAAATGTCATCTATTTACTTGCTTTCCAAAAGAGAAATATTTAGACCCAGTTACTTAAATTCAAACTGTATCAATTTATAAAATATTAGACCCATAATTGATGAGAAACATGCTAACAAATCCCTAATGATGAACCATCAGTGCAACTTGATAGTCATTTTTCTCCAAGTTCTCAGTAGAATTTTGACATTACACTATTTTTTTTAATTTATGGAGGATGGGAAACGGAGAGGGTTGGTTACAGTTGTTTGGAATTTTATTTATACTTACATAGATTCAACCACAAGAATCCCAGAAATTGAAGGCATTCAAAAGAGTAAGAAATTTAGTAAGTCCTTCAACCTTGATTGTACTTAAAATATCCAAGTACCATGATTCTTTGTGATACTATTATATTATGTCCCTGAAAAAATTAAAGATTATGTATAAATGTATCATATATTAATATAGTAAATATATTAATTAGATAAATATATTAAGTAAATGAGTAAATTAATATAAATATTTAAACATAGCTAGGGATGGACATTCTAGAACACAGCTCCAATTTGTCCTGATGTTACATCACAATTGCCTCCAGGAAAACATTTTTTAATCTAATTTTTTCTCTTTGAAAACATGGGATAATTACCTCAATTAAATAGAGTACGGATATGGGGGTGGGGTGGAGCTCTAATGCCCTGTATTGATAGCAGAGCCCAATAAGATAAAGAAAGACTCCTCTTGTTTCCTGGCAATGACTCAGCCAATGAAAAAAAGCTATTGACTCTTTGATTACCATCACCCTCACAACTTCCTTTTTCTCTCTATAAAAGTGTCCCCCTTCCCTTGTTGTGCAGGTATTTGCCTGTCGCTTACCTGAATTGCAATCCTCTGCTGATCCCAAATAAAGCCTGCTTTCCTGGAGAAACACCTGGCAATCCATTTGTTTCGGGTCAAACTTTTGGTGGCTTTTTCAGGGACCAGAGGAGACTCTCTGTGACTCCACGGCTGGTGAGCAAACAAGTGTGGTACCCACAGTTGAGCTCGCTGTCACTCACTGCATTTCTCACCAACCCTGGATTCTCAAGGTGTATCTTTCTCCTGGATTCGTGATCAAGTCCTCTTTGTGTGAAGCTCTGCAGGCTTTATTCAGGATCTATTTAAAGCTTTTGTCTTTCTGGTTAAGGTTTTGTACTGTATGCGACTACTCCTTTGGCACTTTGGTCTGATCTTGAGATCAGACTCTATCAAACTGAAGCTGGCTGAAAATGCCTCTGGCCCAATTCTTTTGAGAAGGGGCTACTTCAGATGAAACTGTGCTGGATTTTCAACTTTTAGCCTATTCCTTTAGAAGAGCTGTCGTGTGAAGACTGGCTAAAAAGAAACGTCTTCAGCCTGTTTCCTCTGGGACCACTCTGTCTTCTAAGGACTGGCTGGGACTGGCTTGCAAGCTTTTTGAATTAAGCCATTTGTGCTATATGCTGTTTAAACTGTTTGAAAATTGTTCTTTGCTCTAGAAGAAAAACCTCTAGGAAATGGGATCCCAGTCGTCTAGCTATTTTGAGGGTGTCTTCCCTGCAGGGACTGTGGCTGATTTTATATTTAAAAAACCAGGGTTCTTCCTCATGCACATATATAATTAAGTGTACTGACCTGACCAAAGGCAATATAGAATATCAACAGCCATGATGGGGAACTTCTGAAATTCCTAAACTGAATTTCCTTAAAACTGAGCTGGACTACAAAGGTGCAGAAAGTTCTAGAACTGACTGGAATACTTCTTTTGATTGGTATTTTGAGGCTTACCAGGATTCTAAGCTTGCCTCTCTGCACAATATGATTTTAAGTTTAACTAGACAAACAAATGATTAGAGAAAAATGTTTTCTTATTTCTGAAGACTGATCTGGATGACATAAAGTTCCCTGGAGGTTCTACTTTGTCACTATATGTGGATGGCTTGTTTCTTTGCTCTCCTTCTCTTTACAGGAAGACAGCATCTACTTGCTATAAAGCCTTTAACCCTAAAGAGACATAAGTTCGCCAAAGGAAAATTGCAGTTTGCCCAAACCCAGGTTTGATATTTAGGGCATTTGATAACAAAACGGCTACACCTAGATCAGATAGACTTCGTGGTGTTCTAAGTTTTTCAAAACCCCAAACTAAGCACCAACTGTGAGGTTTTCTTGGGCTATTTGATTATTGCCAAAATTGGATTCCAAATTTCTCTCATATGACCAAGCCTTGACATGTTTTGTCCAACAGTAACAACCCCAACCCAATTTTATGGGAAGAACTGGAGGATAGAGCCTTCAAGGTCCTAAAGGAGAGTCTGATGAACTCATCTGACTTTGGGCATCTCAGTGATCAGATTGCCTTTTCCTTCGTGTATATGAAAAAGGAAGAGAATGCCCTTGGGGTACTCATTCAAAAACACAGGGACCATCATCAACCCATAAAATAGTATAGCCCTCAACTGGACCCTGTGACACTGGGCTAACCCCCTTGCCTGAGCACCATTACAACCACTGCCCTTTTGGTTAAAATCACTGAAAAAATTATTGTGGGATCCCTTTAACCATTTTTGTACCTGGTATAGTAGAGCTCTCCTTAATTCTCACCACATTCAACATTTCTCAGCCAGCCCCCTATCTCTTATGAAGTCCCTTTGTTAACTGCCCCTCACAGGACTCTTTTACAGTATAAGAACCTTAACCTGGCTACTCTTCTCCCCTCCATCACCAACAAAGTTCCTCACCACTGCTTAACACTGGTGGACCACCTCCTGACTCTTCATAATGATCTACAGGACATACCATTTGGTAATGTTGACCTCTCAAGGTC
Source organism: Camelus ferus (assembly GCF_009834535.1). NCBI lineage: Eukaryota > Metazoa > Chordata > Mammalia > Artiodactyla > Camelidae > Camelus > Camelus ferus. The sequence continues at coordinate 32,102,774 of NC_045700.1, read as the reverse complement.
CACCAATGATCCTTATTTGAAAGGCGACGATGGCAAACAGTGTGCTAAGTGTGCTATTACAATTCCTTCTGATGTTATCGAGGCAGCGTATTTACCTATAGCTACTTGAGTTCAACAGGCTGAATTATATGCTTGTACTTCAGCCAAGGACAAAACTGCCAACATTACTTATACTGACAGTAGATACGCTTTTGAAGTACCTCATGATTTTGGAATGTTGGGGAAGCAACATGGCTTCCTTATATCCAGTGGAAATAAAATTTTAAATGGCTCCTATGTTCAGGAATTAATGTATGCAATAATTTTACCCCCTGCTTTAGCTAACATTAAGATTTCAGGACATTCTAAACTTGAATCTCTGGAAGCTAAGAAAAATCACCTTACTACTCTTTCTGCAAGGAATGCTGTCCTTAAAAGGACCAACAGCAGCCAAATCTCTGTCATGGTCCAAAGGGAATTTCCAAATTATCCAAGTAGTAATTTAGAAAAAACTGTCTAGAGAGGCCCAGCAATTGGCCTCAGAGAGCAGGTAACAAGATTGGAAATTCAACAATTGTTGGTTTAATTAAAAAAGACAGTTCTAGTTTGGATCAAATAACAATCCAGTCCTGTCAGAGACTAAAAGTCCTACTCCTCACCAATGTACATGCATTAAACCGTTGCTCTGCTGACAAAATGATGGCCTACACGAATCAGTATTAGTGGGGAAACACTAACAAGGCCACAAAAAGTGCCTACCTCACTCGTCCCACTTTTCCAAAGTACAACCCAGGGAAGTCTGTTCCAGCTGTTCCCAGACATTTTAAATTGACAAATAAACCATTTGAGTTCTGATAAATGGATTTCATACATTCCAACGGATATGAGTATGTTTTAGTCATGGACTGTATGTTTTCACACTTTTTGAAACCTGAAGATCAGCTACACCCAGTTTCACTGGCCATGTGCTTTGACAAGTCTTTGCTGTTCAGCCAGTTTTACAGCACTTTCACTCATGTGGATTGTTGCCTTAATCCCCTAGCTTAGATGAACGTACCAACAGCATCATTAGGACTCAGTAGGTAGAGACAAAATTTGTAGAAATCTTCCAAATACCTTAGCCAAAAGCATTGTCTTTGGTCCTTCTAAATCTCAGATCCACCCCTTTTGCAACTCATAGGCTCTCACACTTTGAGTGACAGGACACCCAATGCACTTGGCTCCTGCTTCTTTTTGACCCACAACTGCTAAAGGGAGAGATTCTCCAATATTTCAAAGGCCTAATTTCTTCTATTAAAAATAACCATATTTTGGTAGACCTATCTTTTCACATTGCACCCTCAGGAGACAAAGACCTTAAGCATTATACCTTGCAACCTAGAGATCTTGTCTATTAGAAAAGATACTGCCAGAAGTACTCTCTTCAACCTTGAGAGAAAGACCCCATCACATTACTGCTAAGCAACCCTTGTGCTGCGAAATCCCAAGAATAGACACTTGGATTTCTATGATACACCTAAAGAAAGCACCAGACACTGACCAGACCTTCTCATCATTTTGTGGCCTGAAAGTAATAATTTCCCAGTACTGAAGCAGATGTCTGATGAGATAGTTTTCCTAAGATACACAGACCAGGCCTATTGGAAGTTTGTTTCTAAACCTTTGATAATAATATAACACAACAGATGATCTCCAATGTCTATGATCTTGACAACATTTAGACTCTGGATTAAAATGCCTTAGAGCTTTCCCTCTTAACCCTTCTCCTTGTTATTTGAATGTGACCTTAATAAGTTTCCAAGCTGAGCACTTTCCTTCTGACATGATACACTGCACTCAGAAAAAGGCCTTCCTGACACTGAGGGGAAAAAGCCATTAAAATTAGAAAACCCGACTCCTAATCAGCAGTGTTTTTAAAGAAACATCATGATCAAAAGGGAGGAATGTTAAAAAAAAAATAAACAGAAACCTTAATTAAGTAGAGTTTGAATACAGCTCCAGAAGGGGGAACTCTCACACCCTGCAACAATAGCAGAGCCCAATAGGACAAAGAAAAACTCTTCTCTCCTGGCAAGGACTTAGCTAATGAAAAGCCATGGACTCTTTGTTTATTATAGCCATTCCAACTTCTTTTTCTCCTCTATAAAAGTGTTCTCCTTCCCTTGCTATTTGGGGACTTGCATTTGGCTTGTCATGGTTGCAGACCCTGAACTGCAATTCTCTGGTGACTGTAAATAAACCCATCTTGCTGGCAGTCTATTTGTTTCAGGTCAACATACTGAACACATCTTCAAATATTTGCAGATTGATATTAAGGCCAAATACAACATTAAACTATTTGGACAATTTTCTGAATTCAGCCAAGCCAAATTAAGTAAGGATATATTTTAGTGAATTCAGTCTTTGTACAGTTCAGACACTTTCTTAATAAATACCAACTCAAGTTTTCACTAAAGTAAACTTAAACTAATTTTAAAACTAATTCTTTGTGATTCTCATATTTTATATATTTATATAATTTATATCAGTCATCATTGAGATTAGTATAATGTGTCCATATTTCTAACCAAAAATTGAATTGTAAGTAATACCAAAGTTGAGAAAAAAAGTTTTGTGTATCAAATGAGTACTAACAGCTTTTTACATGTTTTTGGTAAGTTTGGATATCTGATTCACAATGCATGTCTCAGCATTAGTTGTTCCTGGGCAGGCACACAACTGAGTCATTCAAGATGGCTTGCAAATGTCCCCATTGAGCTTCACATATACTTTATGATTTGACTAGGAATAGTGGATGGCATTTCTGTTTGTTTTACTGATTGCATACACTGTAATGTCATAAAAATAAAAGAGAACATTATTTACTTCACTAATATTATTTCATAGACTATTTGCAAAATCTCAAAATTAAAGCAATAATATCCACAGTAAGCATGGCATTTTTTGTAGTTTTTATACTGAGCAATTTGAATCATACATTTTTTAAATGTTGAATTGTTCCAGAGTTTAAGACTTAGTTATTTAAGTACTTAATATGCTAAATAGTCCTTAATGGAAGTAATATTACTGGCCACAAATATTTTAAATGGATGTTCAACAGTGATGTTACCTCTTTTTTTTTTTAAATGATGGCTCTGTATTAAAACAGTTCTTACCTTAATCATTCCAGATCTGATATGAAAATTAACTTTATGACAATCGTAGCTTCTTGAAGAAAAATGTATAACCATTCTGAACTTAGCTATGTTCACATATTGTATTTTTTGTTAATGTACAAAGTCATATAAACATTGTTGTGATTTTTAAAAAATGCTGAAGGACATAAAAGCATGCCAAATATGTAAAGATACTCCATTTTGCCTGAATAGAAGTCTCAGTATTTTAAGAATACAGTATTTCTCTGTAAGTTAAAGTATAATTTCAGTGTGGTCCCAATAAAACTTCCAATAGATTTTTAAATAGAAAAAAATTAATTTTATATGTTCTGGTAGTTGAAAATGAAGATTTAAAAAAATTTGAAATAGTGTTTACGTGATTTTCCATAACACATAAGTTAACATATTTACCCCTTTATCACAATATGGTATATAAAACAAGGGAATCAATGGAACATTATAACATTATGAACTTAGCATGTAAAATACTCAAAATCATTTAGAAGAATATGCTTATTGTTTATCTTTAAAACTGCAAGTGTATCTACACACATACAAACAAAACACACAAATATGGACCGAACTACTTGCAAAGTGACTTAGGCCTTTGGAACACACAATTGTTAAATTTGATGTTTTAGCCATTTGCTAGGGACCAAAAATATCCATAACATGTAGTTATTTGTGGTTTTGTTGAGAGAGACATTTCAAAAGCATATAGGGGTATACAAAACCAGTAACTTAGCTATCAAATGAACCTTCTGACAACTCAGGCCAGCATCTCAGCAAGGCTTTGCTTACTTTACTTTGGTTTACTTGAAGTAATTCAGAAAGGGCAAAAGTCATATTTAGTAAATATGTTAGCGTCACTCTACTACTAATGTAATACAACCCATTATATGTGGGTAAACTTTATATGCATTAACTATGATGTTATTGTGTATAGAGAAAGCCATTACAAGTCTAAAAGAGCAACTTCTTTTTAAATAGAAGTGTGTTCCGGAGGATATTTGTAAATTGGGAGATTTTCTAAAATCTGAGGACATACCTTTTCTAAGTGCCAAGAGCTTACTTTATGAGTACTATATACAAGGATGACAATACTGCCACTAAACATTCTGATTTTTATTACATCCATTTAAAATATGTTCAGCTATCTAGAGCATGACTTACAGTTAATCACATATAAGTTAAACTTTTCAACGTAATTTTTCATGCAGTGTTACTATTTCTGAGTGAATATTTCCTCCATGGCTGATAACTGAGTATTCTAATTATAAAAAACATCATAAATTGCTAAAGAACCCACAATAAATAATTTTAAAGGATCAAAGAATCATACAGGCAATGGCTTATTTTTACACTGAAATAGCAAAGTGTATATTTCAAAGCAAAGCTTTTTATACAGGTGAGGAAATAATTTATCAAAGATCAAATTTGCTCTGTTTTTGGCACGATAAAGCAAAGCAATGCAAAAAGACATCTCATGAAGGAAAAAAAAAAAACCTGTTAGGCTTGTGTATTCTGCAGTGTGTTTGCAAGTAGCATGTTTTGCTGTGCCAGGGAAGGAGACAGTTCATCTCTCTCATCATATGCATGCACAGTAAATTCCTACTATTGAACAGGTATTCAGAACCACGCAGTTCTAGGATTCAAATAATCTGAGTTAACTAAAGTTTTAAGATATTCTGAAATTTGGGGATTGCTAATATGTAAGATTGTATAACAAATGTAAACTCACCCTTCTAATCTTACATCCGGCAGACTTCTGTTAAGGGCAATCAAATCACTGGCCATAAGGTTAAACTGATTGATTTTAAACAGTTCTTTCATTTTCTCCTGGTCATCTTTAGGAATCAGCACAGCCTTTCCCATTTCTCCTGGCCCTTCTTGGTTTCTTGAAATAACAGCTGTAAGACACACACAGGTAAACACATACATACAAACATACAGATAATGAACTGAATAAATAAACTTGTGTGTTGGATTAGATTCTAAAGTGTATTTTTATATATTGGCTTAATAATACAGTCATCAAGTCCTTACTGCTTATTTACAAACCACACACTACAGTAAAATAAAAACCACTTACTTTAATTCATTAAGTCAATGCTGCATATAGTCTTTCAAGTCTAGACAGATTATATGATCTGACTATTCATTAAGACTTAAGTAAGCAACACAAAACACCAAAACTTAAAACTTCTCTTTCATATTTTTAATATACTTATTAGAGAGGGATGAAGTTGAGTTCTGGGCAGACCAAGTTGTGCAAAATACAAGAGAAATTTTGAAAATATCCCAAGATTAATTTATTTTCACATCCACTTAAGTGTTTTGATATTTCACATGCCTATTGCCATTATATATTTATAAAAGCACGCAAAGTTGGTAATGCTTTATCCCATAGCAATTTGGTTCCTTTGTCTAATCATTTTTAAATAAGTAAAAAGAACTTTCATAAAGGTGACATAATTTTAAACATCAAGTTAGATCTGGAGTCTGTGTACTCTATAACTGGAATTTCACAGCAATATTCTGGGCTTTACTGTCTTTATTAACTGGACTCAGGATTTGATATACAGGCTAATGTTCTTGCCATTTCCTCCAAGTTATCACCACACTAATGCCCCCTTTAGCTATAAAATACATGGTTCAGTGTGTGTGTGCGTGTGTGTATATCTGTGTGTAGGCACAAGTGTGCATGTCTGTATGTATGTTAACATTTAATAATAAGACAAGATTCTGGTCAATTCTAATGTAAACTAACTTACTCTTCATAATGACATTAAATTAGGTTATAGTAAAAGAAATGCAGTTCTGGTTTTGACTCTTCCAATGTTTTGCTTTATTATAGCTCCTAATACATTAATCTTACTGAGTTTAATTTCCACATACTTTAAAGGGCAAATATTAGGACCCAGATTACTTTAAAATATATTTTAAAAATTAAGGGATATTAAAAAACTAAAAACAGAATTACCATATGATCAGGCAATGGGTATACATCCAGAAAAAATAAAAACACTAATTCAGAATGATACATGTACCCCAATGTTCAAAGCAGCATTATTTACAATAGCCAATACATGGAAGTAACAAGAGACCATCAACAGATGATTGGATTAAGAAGATATGAGAGAGAGAGATATACACATACACATATACATATATATGGATATTAACCAGCCATAAGAAAGAATGAAATATTGCCATTTGCATCAATGTGGATGCTTAGTGAAATAAGTTAGACAGAGAAAGACGAATACTATACCACTCGTATGTAGGATCTAAAAAATAATACAATATACAAAATATGTATACAAAACAGAAACAGACTCACAGACATAGAAAACAAACTTCCAGTTAACAAAAGGGAGGGGGTGAAGGGGCAAATTAGGGGTAAGAGAATAATGGATACAAACTACTATGTATAAAATAGATAAGCAACAAAGATTTACTGTATAGAAGAGGGAATTATAACCAATATCTTATAATAACTTACAATGAAATATAATCTGCAGTAAAGAAAAACGGAATCACTATACCGTACACTTGAAACTAACACAATATTTTAAATTAGCTATACTTCCATAAAATATTAAAGGATAAAAAGCATGTGAAAATAATTTGTAAATTATAATGCTTCATAAAATACAAGTTCTAAAGTAATAAAAGAGTGTGCTCAAAACTACGATAGAACACAGTACAGAGACTCTCCTCTGACTTGATTATGAAACATCAAGGCTGGTATTACTAGTACTAATATACAATTGGTCTTCCAGTAGATTATGCTCTAGAAGGGTCATCCTGACTTTGGAACAGTATGGGGCAAACTACAAAAGAGATTAGGCGTTTCTAGGGAACTTCAGATATGGGTATCAAAAAAGTGATCAGCCTGGAAATCCTCTCAAAGAGAAAAAAGGTAATAACTGGGAAAACTTTAAATGGAAAAGATACATGTATTCAACCTCAAACTATTTAAACGATTGTCATCTTAAAGCTTATAAAGACTCTCATTCACTTTAAGAAGCAAAAAATAGAAATGATGGCAGGAATTTTATGAGAAAGCATATTTTGCTCAATTTAAGAAATAAAATTCTAACAATAATATGTTCCCTTGGGAGGTAGTAAGATTACTGTCCCTAGAATCAGATGGAGTTGTTGGAGTTGACTTTGGGTGAATTTATGCTGTTGGTGAGATGCTGGACTTAGGTGTCAAAATACCTTTCATCTCTAGAATTTCTTTTTAAGTTTTGAGTCCACAGAAACTGTTAAAAAAGAATTTTTATGGTTCCTTTAGGGGTTCTTCTAATCCTGAAGTCAAGAACATAATCAGGCTAGATGAGACCACCTACTGACTGTGGATATTTTATGTATATGTGTATATCTATGTATCATCTTGACAGGGGTAACTGATCTAGATTGATAAAGTAGGTAGATAGGTAGATAGATAGTTTTTTTTTTACATACTCTGGTCTATAATCTTCATGCCAGAAAAAATAGGATTAATTTTTTTTTCTGGGGAAAATAATTTTTGATTCTTGACACATTAAAGAAAATTTAAAGAATTTGAGGTTGAAATTAGAAGTTTTAGAAATTAAAAGAGTTCACACCATTCACAGTTCTTTAAAATATCCTCTATGAAATTCCAACAAAAATACGTTACATTGCAGAGAAAGGCACTAGAGTCAACACCGTGCCACCAAGACTAGGTAGTAGAATTAATGTTTACTTTATGTGGAAAAGACACAGGGCTCAAGTACATCATTTTAGGGCATAAAGATCAGTTTAAGGTGCACAGAAGAATTTGTATTATATATTGTTTTCAGAGCTGTAACCGTTTCCTTTGCTTAGCACTATGGAGATTATAGTTTTGTCAGTGGAAGAGTAAGTGTATCGTCTTATAGTGTTACCATCAATAAACATAAAATTGTCATAAATAGTATCCTTATACCTACAAACAGTTTGCAAGCACATATAATTATTCTTCTTAATTATCTGCAGCTTCTTAGAATAGATAACAACTTAATGTATATCAGGTTAAGTGTCTCTTCCCCAAAGTTTAATATATTTTTTATAATGGTCTCTAATGAATGCATAGTTGGCTTCTTACAAAATGTTTTTTTCTTATGCATAAACAGACCTATTGGTGTTTTTCACCTTGCTTGAGGAAAAAAAAATGCTAAGTAATCATTATGTGGAACCATCCCTTTTCTTTTTCTGGCTCTTACCTGACAGAATGCTAGAATTGCTAGAAGTAGGTTTTTTTTTTCCCTTCAAATAGTATAAATAAGAAATAGAAAAGATATGCAATTTAGTATGTGGCTTCATCTCTGATCTCCAGTACCTGTAAATAGCAACTTCTATTCTTTTTCTGTTGACTTCTCTCCATTAAAGAAAAAAAGACAAAAAGACCACCCACATACCTACAAAATACCATGCTCCTCCACAGCCAATGTAAAAAACAAAAAGAACTGTCATTGATGTTTTGGTGCTGCTTTTCTACTCTTAAGGCAAATGTAATAGAGAAGGTAACTAAATCTGTATTATATCTTGATTATTGATTTAAATATGGACAGAAATATCCCAATTCCAAATCTGGTTTGGACTGCAGAAATAGATTAATGTACTATCCTGGAAGTTATTTTCTTCCTAATTATATGATGAGCTAATTAAAAATGATAAATAATTTACTCAAAATGACATTGTAAAACTTGTAGAAATATAAAAGCAGAATTATTTACATAAAGTATATATTTCATTTTCATTAACATAGTGCATACTACATAGATTAAAGATTTATTTTTATTAGAGAATTCCCACTGATAAAGACAATGACCACCAAAATATACATAAACCAACTAATCAGTCTACCAAAAGAAATACTACATCTTAATTCCATTATTGTCTTATGTACATTGCATTATGAATACTTTTTCAATTGCAGAAATGTCCTGTTAACAACAAGCACTGTCTGTTTGAAAAAAAGAAATGAGACATCTTATACCTAGAAAAAACTTGAGTTAAAAAAGTTGTAGGTCAATTCTACAACTAATTCTAAATCTAATGGTTTATTTTGTTAAAGGACATACTAATACATGATGCATACTGGTAAAAGCATGACATTCGACCAAAATCTAAATGTTTTCCCATCTGTCATGCTTTCCAAAAAATTACTTCAAATTGTATTTCCATCTTCAGGTCTACCCAATTGTTGATTTCTGTATATTTGCCTTTAAAATCTATCTTTTCAATGACACTGCAGCTCCTTCCTCTCTCACTTTTATCACTTCCAATTCATCAACTGTAATAAATTTAAAACCTTGACTTTTAATCTCTCTCATCTTTGAATATTCATACTCCATTGCTAACAGATCAGTTTCCCTGAGACAGTACTTTTTGTCTTGTCAACCACACGTGTTTGTAGTGGAGTCAGAAGATAAGGACATCATACCAGTACTGGGAGGACCCTTCCACCATCTAAACCATTTTGCCTTCTGGCTCAGTGTCCCCTGGGCCATGCTCTTTTGCCAATTTACAGACTATGAGTTTATCAAGGGTAATTATTGTTAAAATAAAGGAACTCAGTATATCTTTGCCTTGCCCCATTTCCATTAGAAATAATAATAGACCTCAAATATCAATATTATGATATCAATATTATAATGCATAACTTAATATATATCTAACAACAAAATTCATTCTATTTAATGTGTGAATAAATGGCAATTCATTTGCCATCCCTTAGAAAAAAACTATGCATTTTTATAAACCTGATATATCTGACAATAATTTTTTTTTTTTCATTTTTAACATGGCCATATGTGGTGTTCTGGTTTTTGCCCATTACATTTCAGTAAAATGTAGATGCTGCATAGATTTTTATGCAGCATGAATGTTGCAAATAGCAAGTTCCAATGGGATCAAGCTCAGCAGATATTAGCTACTGTTTCCCAAGACAGCATTGCCTCTTGTTAGATATTAATAAGGTAGCATTTTCCACCAGCTAAGTGAGAGATCATTCACAGAGCCAAGGGAACACTGACTTCCAAAATGGTCTTTTACTTATTTTTAAAATCAAAATATATTATTATTATGATAAGTAAAATATTTGCTCATTTAAAAGAAAAAAGGAGAGAAAGAAGGAGGAAGGAAGGGAGAAAGAAAGAAATGATAGAGAGACAGAGAGAGAGGTAGGTAGGTAGGTAGCCATGATGAAAAAAAGTGAAAAAAACTACTGCTTGACTGGTCAATTTCAATATATTCAGAAACACACTTATGTACTTAAAATATGATCATTCATTCACAGTGGACTTTATCATTTCATTTATCTTTATCATTATCATACATGCTTATTTTATCATTTAAAATGCAATTCTAATTCTAGAAATTGTTCCAAATAAATATGTGAATCCATACCCACTGTATAATGGCTGTAAAATATGGCATAGCTTGGTTCTTCCATGATTTATTTAACTAGTTCTTTGTCTTTGAACATTTATGTTGTTTCAATAATCTGTTATAAATGGTGAGTCAGTTAATATTCTTCCTTATGTATACATCTTTGCAAATTTGTTTGAGAATTGTTATGAAAAAATGGTGGAAATTTAATGAGGAAATTATCGATTAACCGTGCTATATTGTAATTATTGTTTATCTCATCTCTTTGATTTTCCTTATGATAGTTCTCTGGCTAGGAAGTTCCTTCCATCTCTGATGACTGAAATAATCCCTGTTCACCAATTTTAAATGGTCTCTCTTCTATGATTTTATAGCTTTTTTACTTTATTCCATTATGTCTTTCATAACACTCCATTATCATTGCCTGTTTATATGTTATGGCTGTGAGTCTGCCTATTGAACTATCCCATTTTCTCTGCCTCCTGGACACTTAGCTATACCACATTCCCCAGCCTCCCTGCAGTTAAGTGTGGTCTTATAACTGAGTATAGAAGTGATTGGTGCCAGTTCCAGGCTTGGCCCATAAAAACTTCCCATTGCGATTCTCCTTGCCCTTTCCCTGGCAATAGCAACTTTGGAAGCCATGTGTTAAAAACAGGGAGCCATCATAAGAAGGCAGTAGCACAGGTGCCTGAATCATCACTTGGAGGAGAGCCAGAAGCTGATCAGCTATGCCCAGTGCAGAATGGGTATCAGAGAAATAACACTCTACTTTGCTAAACCTTTGGAAATTGAGACCTATCTGCTATACCTGATAGTATTGTTTTTATTAGTGCACTTTGTTCTTTCCCCTTTAGTCTACGAAGACTCATCAACGTATTCTGCCTCCACTTTGACTCAGCCCAGGGCCTGACGCTCTTTATTCAGTCAGTGAATAAGTTGAGAAAAGTAGATGTAAACTTTGAGACAATCTAATTCTTCTGTCGAGAGACTGATGAACAGAGCAAATAAAATCGAGGTTTTCTCCGTCTCAAAGATGTATAAAACTACCCATTGTGATATTTTAAAAAAGCAAAACCTCTACTTCATATTTATTTTTATATTTTATTATTATATTATAATTAGTCCTCACCCATATTTAATACTCGGGTTGATACAAGCTCAAAAATTTCTACTGATAGTGGCACACAACTAAAATGTGTGAAGACTACGGCCTTAAGAGGTTTTAATTAGATCACATATCAGATTCTAAGAAGATGGTTAAAGAAACCACCATTTAAATAAAGCAGAGTATATGATTAATCTTTCTCAATCCCCAATGGTAACTTTTAATAAAATAATAGTTTGTGTAGCTATTAGAAGTGGTTCTCAATAATCACTCAATACAAAGTATGGCTGTTTAAATTTCGGCACCTATTAGCCTTACAATCATGGACCTGCCTTTCTTGTCCATAATTTCTTCTTCTTCAAAATATTTAAATAACTTCACAGTCTTGTTTGACTGAAGCTATATGCCAATGCAAAATATACTATAGTAGATGTCCACATTACACATTTCTATAATATTCTATAAAAGAAAATGAAACATAGCCCATAAATTATGACTCAAATTCCTTTATAAAAATATATTCTAAGGAAATATGCATATGCCCAAAGTTTTACTGGCATAGATGATTTTAGTAATATTAAGTGTTTTTACATGCAGGAAAAATAAATGGATATCCTATCCGTTTCTCTCTGAGACATACACACACACACACACACACACACACACACACACACACACGTATACACATATATAAACACACACACATACACACATATATACATATATATAGCATATACATATTATACTAAATATTATATATCCTATATTTTAAATACAATATAAACTGTTGTATCCACATAAAACACAAAGTCATTAAAACTATGCTATAAAATATTTATGCAGAAGGTGTTCATATTATACTTGAGTTAAAAAAAGAGGTCATGAAACAATGCTACAAAATAAACTCATTTCCATTAAAAGAAGTTCTGTGATGTATAAATATATGTCACCAATGGAGACTAGCAGTGGTTCATTAGATTAGAAGGCTTTTACATTCTTTCTTTAGCATCATCTGTATTTTTTAATCAGTTCAATATTACCTAATAAGGTGATTTCAGCTGCATATTAACCAAAACTCTGGTTTTCAGTGCTGATGATATAACATGGCTTTTACAGTGACAGATACAAGGTAGTTAGTAGATATTGGAGGCATGAAAAAGAAGGGATGAGAGTCGAGTAGAGTTCCTGAAGGGGGGCAAGCTGCTTAATATACATTAGATGACCAGCAGGTAGACGGGTACCCATAAAGAACTATGGTTTGTTTCAGCAGGAAATTTCCTCGTAGGAACTTCATTACAATTTACAGATACAGAAAAAATTTAGCAGCTGAGCAAGGACATATAGCAAAGTTCTTGGTTCCTTTTTTGAAAAAAGCAAGTTCCTATATTAGTATAAAAATTTCCACTTTCTTTTCACAATCCATCCTTACAAAACCATCTACATGTGTATTAAAGCCGAAGCTATTCTTATGTACAGTAAGAGGTTGTTTGGCACATGTTACAGTCATAAATATTTCCTGGAAATGAGTGACCCAACTTTTAAAATGTTCACTAAGGTAATATAATAATGCTGAAACATGAAATTATTTCTTCTGCATTAAGAATGAGCTTTGTCATTAAAAGTATTTAAAAGGTCCTCAGCTTGCAATGGCTCTCGTAATAGCCTCAGTTTCAGCTTTTAGTAGGAGTCTCCCCATCCCCTTAGCTCTGCCCGTAGTTAAAAAATAGAATTCTTTAGAAACAAAAGCACCAATTTTGGCTTCAGGATGCTTTGGGAAATCCTTTGTAAGAGGACTGCAGTAGAACAATGCCATTTCAAAGAAGCCCCTTACATAACCCAACATTGCAAATTGTTCCTAAGATACACAATAGTGCACTTTTAGCATCTGATATATCATCACACATATGATTCATCAAGTTTGCAAAAATATACCCACTTTGGCTAAAAAAAAAAAGAGCACTGCATTCATTGACTGTACATCTGAGGTAAAAGATGCATATTTTTAAAATAATTTCTGAATGTAAACATTTTACTTATTTATGAAGCTGCATAAAATGTCCAAGAATGCTCAAAATTTATTAACTACTCTTAGTCACAGAAAATGTGAAGCAAATGTTACTCAGTAGGTTCTTACGACGCCATATGTTAGAAGTAAAAAAAAAAAAATCCTTCATAAAGTCTACAACTAAAACATTATAAAATAATGCTGTGAGCAGAAAAAAATGGATCATCTCAAATAACTTAAAGTATTTTAAGGCATAAAATTAAATCTTCTGCTATATGGTGAGGCTTTTTGATGGCAGTTGTGCTGTATGTCTTTCTTTTGGCCCAGCAGGCCTCCCTCTGCACCATCTCCGGCCTGCTGTGTCAAGGGTTGCTCACCTCTATTTCACATTATCCAGGCTCCCTTGTCCTTTGACTTCCGGTTGGCAAGGCACTGGCAGATACCAGGTAATAGGAGATGAATGAGGCTGAGGTATCTGTTTCCCTGGTTCCCACTGTATGGGGTTGCTGATGGCTGCTCTCACTCACAGCTGTAATTTACTTCATGGGGACTGCACTGTGGCCAGTTAATGAAGGATGAGACAACAGAAGCCTAGATTAAATAAGAACCTACCCTCTCTGCTAGTACTTGCTAGAAGCAGCCACTTGACAGCCCTTCTCGGGGATGGTCCTGATAGTGGGTGAAACAAACATCCTCCCACTGGGCAGAAAGTCAGAGGAAATGTGGCTGAACACCATGTGACGGGAAAGATGGCTGCAGGGAGGGATCTACACTCATGTGCGAGCAGTGGCTATCAGGGTGGGCAGCTGGTAAGGGACTTAACAGGATTGGAAAATTGATGGCAAGGAGGCCTGAGGGAGGAGTAGATGACTGGTCTCCTTGAAATGGGCACAAAAAATGGAGAATCAGGCCCCACGGAATCTTCCCGAGAGCACTTCCACAGCACTTCCACTCTCTCCCTTGTCCCATGGACAAAATTATCCCTCCTACAGCTGTCCCTCTTTTTTGCAGTTGATCTAGTGCTTGCACAAAGGGAGAGGTACTCACAGTCCAGGACAGCACAGAGGAAGACTTTGCACAGATGTGACAACGTGATCTTCTCACCACAGTTGATGTGGTCACGGCCACCCAACTTGCTAGTGGCAGGAGACAGCACACAGCCATGCATGTGGCGTCACCCTTCGGCTGCTGCTGCCGCCACTCACCACTTTATTAATGAGGAGCTGTGGTCTGGGAAAGGGGAGGCTGGATGGACAGTAGCGCACCCATCTCGGGGGATCTTCCCAGACATCAGGTGTTCCTCCATGCAGGTTTAAAGGAAACACTTTCACGGATGAAAGCCCCAGAGGGCAGTGCTGTGACCGCCAAGTAGCAGCAGTGGGAGGGGCACCCCAGGCACAGATGGGCCCCTGGGACAGCAAGACTTCAACGTCAGGCTCGATGCCAACTGTCAGAAAGCAGTGGCTGTACCTGCCCACGGGCGCACTTTCCAGGCACGTGGCATCACTCTTGACCAACTTGTGTGAGGTCGATTCCATTGGACCCTTTTCATCGTTAAGGGGAAAAATGTCTTCTTAGCAGGGAGAAACAGGTATCTGGAATCTGTCTTCTCTGACCATGATTCTGTCAGCACCTCCATTGGTACACTTACAAAATCCTTGTTTTCTTTGGATGCTGACATAATCTTACCTCAGACCAGGGGAAATAATTTATGGGGGAAAAAATATGACCATGAGCTCACCAAAAAGATCTACTGCTCACATGACCTCAACATCTAGAAGCAGTGACTTTAACAGAATGGAATAATCTGCTAAAGACTACTAGGGCAACACTTGGGAGACAGATACCTTGTGGATTTGAGAAGCTGTCAGCACAGGATGTTATACATACACCTTAGAGCATCATCCAATGTATGATGTCATATCCCTTATAGACAGAATGCACAGGTCCAAGAAACAAGGGGGAACGTGAGAGTGGCCTTTTTCAGCAAATACCTCACTGAAGGAAAATTTCTTATCTCTATAACCTCAACATTTATGGGTAGAAGGGTACTAGTTTCCATGGAAGGAAAAAAATGTTTCCACTAAAGAACACAATCATGCCTCTGTTAAATTGGAAATTGAGTCTGCCCCCTGGCCATCATGAGCTGCTCAACTTGCTGAACCTTCTCTGCAGAGAAAGGGGCCACAATAATGGTTGAGGTGATTGATGTTATTTACCAATAGGAAATTAGACTGCTGCCACATAACGGGGGAAAGGAGAACTATTTCTGAACCCAGAGATTTCTCTGGAGCACCTCACTTCTGTGATAGGCTGGGTAATAGAATAATGAGGCAACACAACAAGGCAGACCAATCAGAGGCTTGTAACACAGGATCATACCACCAGGTAAAGAACACTGTGTGGACTAGCTGCTGACTGAGCTTAGGATACACAGAGAACGGCTGTAGCTAAAAGAATATGTAATTATCATCTAAGACCTCATGAATAGCAACATGCCATAAGACTATAGCAGCTATACTTTAAGTTAATTAAGAATTCTTTCCCCTACTTTTTTTTTCTAGACTACCTTATGTGAAGAGCACTGAGGTTTGCTAACATGGCAGATTTTGTTTGAGACTATGATAAAACTGACATAAATTCTTAAGACTATGGTAGTTGATGGGATTTCCGCATCCCTTGTATTAGGGACACATTTTTCACCTGAAAAAGAGCAGATGCTGAGAAGAAAGAGGAAGGAATGCAGAAAACATTCAATGTGTTCCTCCAGATCCACACTCCGCTCTTAACCTTTCTCAAACTATGCCCTAAGATACTGACTTTTGTGGAGAACATCTGTGGACTTTCTTCCCTAGTTTCAGATTGGATTTGGCCAATGAGAGGAACCAAAAAGAATTTGGACAGCAAGACAAAAATAAAATAAAGACATTTACTCCCTCAGTTCTTTCTTGTGCAGTAGTCACAAACTGGAAATTACTGTAGATACAGTGACGATAACTTGCATTTCTTCTCGTCTCGGGATTTTGCTGTCAAAAACGGTTGCTTGTTGTCACTGCTGGTTGACTGTGATGTAGATACTATTTCATTTTGGTACTCAGCTCTTGATGCTAGGCATGGGATCAACCTTCTTACTGATTATCCTTAATGGCACAACATCAAGTAAAGATTACAGTTACTGGATAGGATTTATTCGGTCAAGTGTATGGATTAGGTTCAAATGGTAGATGTGCTCTGCTTTCTTTACTGATAATCACATGGTCAATTTCATGGAAGAAGGTATGTTAGGGCATTTCATATATATGTGTATTCTGATGTGGGGTGGTGAGTGGTGTTGAGGGAAGAACAAAAATGGAAAAAGGAAGATTAGAATGGTGGGGCACATAGAGTGAAATTATGAAAGTAAATTTTCTTGTTTCATTTAAAATATTCATCAGAATGCATTTCTTGAAGCAAGGTTAAAATACTGCCAGTCTCTATGATGGTAAAACATCGTGAGGCTAATTGAAGATTTGTAAGGTTTGCATTTCAGAGTGATCAGATTGTAACCCTGAGAGGAAGTTTGCATTTTTCATCAGTCAATTCAGAAAAATGAAATTATATCAGTTCTTCAATTTAGCTGTCAAGTAATGGACTCAGATTTCTTATTACCTAAATGGTTACTTGATTTTTAAATCGTATCTTTTTTAGGAGCTCCAGCAATAATTTCAGGCCATCAAAATAAGCTGATGTAAACCTGCTGCAATAGGCACCGAAATGTGAATCGTAACATTTTGATAATTATTTTTTCATGGAGACAATTTCTGGTAGAAGAAAAAAAAATTCAGTGTTCTACTCGAACTAAAAGCTAACCTCAGTGATCACCTATCTAATCACTGCCTGCCTCCTGCTGCCACCCCTTATGTTTATGTTTTGGGCATTCCAACATTTTATTAGCCATCTGTATAAACCAGCTGCTGATCTTTGCATGTATTCACAGTTATTATAAATCTTATTGTTTAGTATTAATTTATACTATGTTGTGGGTTTTCCATTGCCTCCAGGCATTTCCTATTACTTAATAATAATAAAAACAACCAAGACACTAATAATAGGCTATAATAAAGGATGACTTTATTTAATAGTCAGTAGAATTCAATTGAATGTACTGACTAAATAATGCAAATATGTCATTAAAATTTCAGGAATCCATCAAACACTACCTTTGCCCTTTTTAAAGTATCCAAATATTCCAAGAACTCAACCATTCAGAATACACATGGCCTAAATCAATACTCTTCTAATGTACATTTACTTTCTGTGTTAAAGACATATGATCATTCTGAAATTTAAATGCTGTCATAAAAATCAGCACAACACTCAAACACCAGTAAGTTACATATTTAAATGAACCTACTCTTTCTTACAGCTCATCAGATCTATATGAAATATTGTCATTTATACCCTGGCTTTTATTACCTAAACCTTTTTTTAGGGAAGTGTTGGTTACATCATAAGGTGAAGGACATATTGTGGGTTCTTAATCACCCAGACAAGACCCAATATAAAATAACAGGCACTGATCTGAGCCTGAGGATAAACAATGAATGCATCCTTCTTCTTTCTTGATAGTTTACTCTTAAAATTCTTAATATTCTACCTGACCAAATATAATATGTGTAACATTTTTATAATAACATATATATGTATGTTTACATTTGTGCAAAAATGTTATATATTATATACTCATATATACACACAGATTTTTAGGGGGTGGTGATGTTTAAAATATCTTTATTGATACCCCTTTTTTCACATTTGATGGTTTCATTTTCACCTTTCCATAACTACATATGGTAGTGTTTAATTTTCATTACATACACATTGCTACTTTAAATCCTGTACTACTTAAAACTAAACCGAGGTTGAGGTTAACATTTACTTATGGAGATTTTGCACTAGGACTTGATTTTCAAGGTAACTTAATATTTTGAGGAATTTTTCCCATGAAATTATTTTAACCTGAAGGAAAATCAGTTTACTCTGGCATAGCTGTCTTCCAATGTTTGTAATAGATTCAGTTTTCTACAGGAATAAGTAGTAGCCATCACTTTAGGAAACAACTTCATAATTTCTTTATGTTAGTAGCTTATGTCATCCAACAGGTAATTCCATTGCAATTAATGCTTAATAGTTTTTCATTCATGCTGCTGGGGAGGGGTAGCTAATTTAATATGCATTGTTATATTGTTATAGTTTCAGTTATTTTCTATTTACTCCTCTGCATGTCCTGAACCAATTTGAATTATCCTTCTTATTTTATAGTACACAGGGGTAAAAGTACTCCAGTGATTTAAAAATGAGAGGTTTTTCTTCCTCTTTCTGTTTTTCCTTTTTTTCCCCTTAGTTCAGCTTTAAGATGAGTCTTTTTTTTTTTTTTAAGAGTGGACTTTTAGATTGCTTATTGATCAAAATTTTAGTTCATCTTCCATAGCAGCACAGCAAAGACATTTCACCATCCTTTAGATATTGTTTCCTTCCAGCTATGTTTCTTCATTCTGGCCTCTTTTTCCCTCTGAACTGTGCTAAATTCATGCACTCTCAAATGGGAGACCAATTGTATGAAATGACTTAGTCCAGATAGATTATATGCATCATGTTTGTCCATTTGACTTGCATTCATCAAAACCCAGATACCTACATATCTTATAACATTATAGACTCACAGTGTCTCAAGATTGGAAATTGAGGTGTTTTGTCTGAATGCAGAAAAGTGTTTTCAATAGAGAATTGTTAAGAGCCAGAGTGTTCTCTTTACCTTAGCTGAGTTACAGAATAGTTTAGCTTGCAAGTATCTTGCAAATTTATCTCTATGATCTTAACAATACTTTATGATAATTTTAAAACAGTAAGTGTCTTAGGAAAAAATAGATTGGTGGGAAAACAGAAAAGGAAGAGTAATGCAGTAAAGTTCCATTACATATTGAATATCACACCCAACTAAGCAGAGTCACATGGCAGGAGCATCTTGTTATTGCCTTGCATGAATTGACATAATGTGTTCCCTCACTGAAAACTACTCAGGGATCCCCAGCTTGAGATGGTGAGGATGGTACATTATCTCCCTTTTAAGAAAGAATATGCAATCATTATGTGAAAGAATATGCTCTTATTAAAAGATATTCCTATGAATGTAAAGGCAGCTATACGTGGAGGTCCAAGGCAGAGCTATAAAGTCTAGTTTTCACAATAATTATTCAGCTAATCTCCATTCATATTGGTCATCTTACACTATGCAGATTAGAAAAAAGGAAGCAGGGAAGGTGGAACCAAATTTTGTGAAGTTTAACTGTGCAAGGTTCAAGATACATTTCCCCATAGAGTACAACTCAGGAATTCATAGATTAATAAACATTTTTCTCCTTTGAGTTTTTCTTTTTCTTCCCATATTTTTCTCATCTAATGTGAATTATTGTCACCTTCTCTTTGTCCTGTCAGATCCCAATGACTTATCAAAACATTTTGTAGCCTTTCTTCCTGCCTTCAAATTATCCGATTCATGCAGATTTCCTTTTTCGAGTGTGGGGTAAACAATTCATTAAACGGTTTCAAGTTCTGTATGTATATATATTTGCATGTTTAGTTATAATTGTTCAGACATAACTGAACATTTAACTTTTGTAAGTGTTAGATATGATGGAACCATCTCTTCACATTCAATTCTATTTAATTCAACAGCCTTCATTGATTTCAACATGCCAGGCTCTGTTTGGGATACTTGGCATATGTCAGTGAACAAAACAGAAAAAATTTCTACCCTAGTGTTTCTTACGTCTTATAATACACATTTCACAGTTCTACTTTACCCACCAACAGTTTTCGTTTTCTTCTTTGGTATCTTTCTTACTAGTATCACTAGAAATTTTTCATTGGAAAATTGTGTTAATGTCCAATAAAAACAATGTCAAAACAGGCTTAAGCTGTGTTCATGTGCGAGGCACTTTCTCAGCACGTTACATACATTAATTCATTTAATCTGCATTAACAACTTCATGGAATGTGCAGTATTTATCACCATCCCAATTTTATGTAAGAAGGAACAAAGAAATACAGAAAGCTTAAATAATGTTGAAGATTGCCCTGTTAACAAATGAAGTCCTGATCAAACCCAGGCAGCTTAACTTCAGACAGATAGATAGACAGACAGACAGACAGATAGGTAGGTAGATAGATAGGTAGATAGATAGATGTTTGATAGCAATTGAAAACTCAGTTCAGGTCCTCTGATCTAGCTGGAAGTATGCTATATATTTAAACTCAATTGAAAGGCATCAAATTCTACTGAATAATTCTTGGAACCCAGTATCTCTCCTTTTCTTAATTGGTTTAACTTAATCTCATGGTTACTGATTTAAAATGTCCCTCTTTAATACTGAACTGATCATCCTTCATGTTAATTCAGAGAACTCACATTTGTTAAAAATAATTAAATTATTCTTACAAGTGAGAGATATACTGTATTAAAAGAATAGTGTATATATTTTACTACTCCCTAATGCCATGACTTTTCTGGGCTCTGACAAAGCATAGGCAGTCTACACACCCAAGTATTTCATCCTTAAAAAATGAGTCTAATAATGTATAATTATTCCTGCAGGAAACATAAAGTCCCTTTAGATTGTGACTTTATTTGCATATTGTTAATTGGATATAGACCTATAACAAAATATAAAAGAGCAAATTTTACTGCATCAGAGTAACTAAATCAATTTAATACATTTTTTTTGGAAAGGCAAATGTGTAGAAGGTAATAATACTGAAGTAAACGGGCCTTTACTGTGAGAATTTATGACAATATGGCCAAGAGTTGGGTTGTTTGATGTTTATTCTTTCTATCCCATAAAATTTTTTTAGATATATTAATATAATTTACATATAATAAAATTAATCCTTATTAAGATTAGTTTTGACAAATGTATACAGGTATAATCACCACCAAAATCAAAATATAGACTACTTCCCAACTTGAGTTAGTTTCATTGTGCTCATTTGCAGACAGTCCCCTCCTCACACTTCCAGCCCAGTGACCACTGTAATTGTTTTATGTTCCTATAGTTTTTACAATTCTAGAATTTTATATAGGTAGAATTGCACAGTGTTCAGGTTTCTGTGTTTTTGTGTGTGTATCTGCCTCCTTTCACTTAGCATGACATTTCTGAGATTATCGATTTGTTTCTTTTTATCATTAAGCAGTATTTCTCAGTAAGCCTGTATCAAAATTTGTTTAATCCATTCACCAGTTAGTGGACATTTGATCATCTCTAATTGTTGGATGTTACAAATAAAGAGGTTGTGAACATTTGTGCATGGGTATTCATGTGGACATATTTTCCTGGTTAAATATTAGGAACTGGATTGGTGGAGCATATGGTAAATATATGGTTCAATTTACAAGAGGCTATCAAACTGTTTCCCACAGTAGATCTTCTTCCATCTTCACCAGCAATTAGTGAGACTTCTAGTTGCTCTGCATTCTAGAAAAAATTTGGTATTTTTAGTTTTTTGGCTTTAGCCACTCTAGCAGATGTGTGTTCTTATTTTGAATTTAACTTGATTTTGCCTAATGCTATAATGTTGAGCATCGGTTTATGTGTGTATTTGCCATCATATTATCTTCTTTGGGAAGTGTCTGGTCAAATTTTTTGTGCATTTGTTTTATGTGGATAGTTTGTCATCTTATTATAAAGTTATAGGAGTTTTTTTATATATTCTGGATAAAGTCCAATATAAGATAAGTGTTTTGCAAATGTTTTCTGCCGTTTTGCCATAGTTTTCCTTAATATTATCTTTTGAAAAGTGGAATTTAAAATTTTTACCAAGTCCAATTTATGAATGTCTTTTTCCTGTATGATTTGCTCCTTTGTGTCCTACCTGAGAAATTTTTACCTACCCTAAGTCACTGGATTTTCTCCTACAATTTTTTATTGTTATCCCTATTACATATAGGCCTATACTCCATAGCAAATGAATTTTTAATAGATAAGTATTTAGTTTAAGGTTCAGTTTCTCATTGTTGTTTTATATCTGCATGTGGATAGCCAATTGTTTTAGTGCCACTTGTTGGAAAGACTGCCCTGTCTCCATTGAATCACCTTTCCAAGATTGTTTAAACTGAAATGACCAAGTACTGTTTCTCTAAAGTAATAATAGAAATAAGGTAGTGGGTGATTTTAGCACATAGATAAGTGTAGTGAATGAAAAAATTGTCATAAGGCACAGGACGGAGGAACTGGTAATACTCTGTTAAAAGTTACCTACACTCTATGTGAAGTGGTATAGCACCATCATAAAATATACAAAGATTAGTTTAAAATATATATTGTAAGTTCTAGGGCAACCATTTTTTTTAAAGAATAATTTATATAGTAAGAGAGAAGATAAAATAGAATCATATAAAATCTCAATTATATTAAGAGAAGGCAGAAGAAGTAGAGAAAAATGATGCAAAGAACAACTGGCAATGGATAGAAAACAGTTAAAAACATGGTATTATTAATCCAATTATACAAATAATCATTTTAAACATGAATGGACTAAATACACCAACTAAATGCAAACTGCTCAAGTGGATTAAAAAAATGGACCCACATCTCTGGTGTCTACCACTTTAAATATAAAGATCAGGCTAAAAGTAAAGGGATGGAGAAAGACAGACCATGCTACCACAAGACAAGAGAAAGCTGAATTAACTATATTAATTTCAGACAAAGTGGACTTCAGAACAAGGGAAATTAGAAGGGATAAAAAGGGGTGTTACATAATGATAGAGGGTCAAATTTCCAAAAAGAGAGAATAATCCTCAACATGTATGCACCTAACAAAAGAACATCAAAATAAGTTAGTCAAAATCTGATAGAACTGCATGGAGAAATAAATAAATCCACCATTTGATTAAGGATTTCAATACCCCTGTTTCAATAATTGATAGATTTAGTTGGCAGAAAATCAGTAAGGATACAGAAGACCTGAACAGCCCTGTGAATCAACTTGATCTAATTGATATACATAGAATACTCTAAGAACAGGAGAACACACATTCTTCTCAATTTCACATGTCAGACTCTTAAAGATAGACCACATTCTAAGATATAAAGCATACTATAAGCTTTTTAAGATGATTAAAAAAAAACATACAAACTGTGTTTTCAGATCACAGTGGAAGAAAACTAGAAATCAAGATTATATAATATATATGAAAAACTAAAAAGTCTGATGAAACAAAGAGATGAATGGGAGATAGTCTGTTTTCATGGATTGGAAGACTTAATATTGGTAAGATGTCAGTTACCTAATATAACTCAATCTATAAATTAAAAACAACTTCAATGAAAATCTCAGCAAGTTATTATGTATACATTGACAAACTATTGCAGAAGATTAATTGAAAAGGTCTACAATAAATAATAATACTTAAGGAGAAGAACAAAATTGGAAGATGGATACCACTTGACTTCAAGACTTACTGTAAAACTATAGCAATCAAGACACTGTGGCATTGGGCAAAAGAACACATAGGTCAATGGAAAGAACAGGGAACCCAGAAAGTGAACTACACACAGTCAACAGATCTTTGGAAAAGCAGCAAAAGCAATTCAGTGGAGAAAAGATATTCATTTTAACAAATGATGCTAGAGAAATTGGACAGTCATATGCAAAAAATAAGTAAATAAACCTAGGCACAGTCCTGACATGATTCACAAAAATTAAATCAAAATGGATCACTGACTTAAAAAAGCAAAACTATAAAACTTCTAGGAAAAAAAGAATAGAAGAAGACCTGAATAATCATTAGTTGGTGATGAGTTTGTAGATATACCACCAAAAGCATGACCCATGACAGAAAAAAAAATTTTATTAAAATTTATTTTATTTAAATTTAAGAGTTCTACTCTACAAAATAAGAGCATGAAAAGAGAAATCACCAACAGGAAGAACATATTTGCAAAATAAGCATCTGGTCCAGGATATCTGTCTAAAATATACAAAGAATTATCAAAACTCAACAGTCAGAAAACAAACAATCTAATTAAATAATGGACAAAATACCTGGACAGATATCTCAACACTGAAGGCATAAACATGACAAATAAGCATAAGAAAAGATGACAAAACTCATCTGTCATTAAGAAAATGCAATTTAAAACAACAGTGACATACCATCACACACATTTTTAAATGGTCAAAATCCAGGAAACTGACAATATCAAGTGTGGGTGAGGATGCAGAGCAACAGTAACTCTTAGACATTTCTGGTGGGAAAGCAAAATGGTACTGTCTCTTTGGAAGACACTTTGGCACCATCTTAACAAAACTAAACATCACGTGGAAAACTAGCAATCACAGGTATTTAATCCATTGATTTGAGAACTTTTGTTCACATGAAAACCTGTATGTGAATGTTTATGGCAGATTTATTCACAGTCACCCAAAACTCTGAGCAACAGTTTCACAATTATACAATGCTATACTTTATTGTAATAATTCATATTATTTTAGCATTTTACTGATTCCAAATATTTTGCCAGAGACAAATTCAGCTAGAGTAAATCAGATTTTAGTTTCCACATAATTTTGAGTATTTGTTTCTACCCATATATTTTTCATTTCTCATGGTACTTCCTGTATTATGATATATATACCTTTAGCTTATTATCTGAAGTATAAGTGTTAAACTACTCAATCTGAACACTGCTTTGTCTCAGAGTTTATCTCTTGTTAATTATGAAATAACTTAAACTCTGATCAAAGCCACATGAAAAAACTGAACCTCGATTCAGTTTGATTTAATAAACATTTCATAGAACCCTAACTCAAATAAATGTATATAACATACTCTTAAACATCTTTTTCTAAGTCTACTTCAATATATGCATTAATGCCACTGAGCCACAATTCATTGCTAACAAGGCAAAATCATTTTTAAAAGCTTAAGATATATTACTAAAGACAGTACATGCATTCTTTTGAATATTCTGTCAATGAAAATTTGTCATCCATTGTTCCTGAAGGGGAGCAAAATATGGCACCCCCAAAGTTGCCACTTTGGCATATGGATTATTTTGAATTAAAGCTAATTAAAAAACAGCTAATGCATGAAGGCCACTCTGACCCTCCTTTATCCCCCTGATAGCTGGATGTACATCTCCAATGTGAAAGATATCTTCCCTGTACAGGGGGAAGACATCCTTATCACCAGAGATAGGGAATTTAGGAGCTAGAAGGCTATATCAACAAACCTTGTTACGTCCTCACTTATTTACTACCCCAAGCTCAGACTTCTTTGTCTTTTCAGTTCTTCACAAATTTACTGTTTCTCTGACTAAAAGATTTGAAAGTTGCCTACCTTGGTCACTTCTTTAAGTCTCACATTTTTAATGGGGATTCTATATGTACAAAATTAAATTTGTTTTTCTCCTGTTAATCTATATTATGTCAATATAATTATTAAAGCAGCCAAAGAGACTTGAAGGGAAGAAGTGAAAAGTTTTCCACTCCCTACATTTTCTATAAATAAGTGAAATGATTTGGTGTCAGATGTCGAAAATGGAGAGGTGTTGCAGGGTTTCTATAGACAAGTTCATAAAATAATTCATATATATTTGGGAGAAGCTCTTGAAATGTTTTGAATATCATCCCACCAAGAGTGACTTTTTCGCTGATCCTCTGTTAACAATGAATCAAACTTCTCATCTGAATATTTAATGTAGTCTTTTGTTTATGACAATTGATGTTTTTATTTTACTTTGTGTTCCTCATAGGTGTGAAATGAAAAACAACAGTGGTAGTTGTAAAACAAACAAACAAAAAATACAAGGGAAATACCCAATCTAGTTAGTATTTGATTTAACCAAAGTATGGGGGTGGGTTTGTTGGTTTGTTTGTTTTTAATAATATGGATAGAAAACATTACCAAAGTAGGCAAACATGACCAGGTCCTTCAAGTAAATTCCAGGACTACAGCCGCACATAGTTTGAGCTTATATTCCAAACCAACCTTTTCCCTGGGTCTTTCTGTTAATGGCTTCCAGTTTATCTTTGTGGTCAATTTTGAACCAATCTCTCCAGAAGCCCTTTCATTCAAGGAATTGCCAAATGCTATGCATTCTACTTGCAATCTTTCCCATTTATTTCCTCCTTTCTGATTGTACAGCTAATTCACTGTGATGATCTACTCAGCAAGGAATTATTGTGTTTCCCATTGGACAAGCACATAGATAAGGAAACTTTGAAATTCGTTACTTGTAATTCTCTCGATGTAGGTGGCTTCACTTTGCCATCTCCTAGATACATAATTTTTCATGGTTCCAATTGTCTGAATCACCTGTTCCTTTCACTCGTTCTCTTATATCAAGTGGGAGGCCTGCCACATTAGTTGTGCACTGAAGGAGGAGAGTGAGGGCTGAACGGGCTTCAGGGACGAGCAGAGGCTCGGACGGTTTCTCCCTCGGTTTGTCATTCTGGCTGCCTTGTCTCGTCAGTTAACCAGGAATACCCTGGCTGGTTTTCACAAACACCCTCTAAAGCTGTGTTGTACAATACAGTGGCACCTAGCCACATGGGGCTAGTTTAATTTAAATTAATTGAAATAAACTAAAAATTTAGTTCCTCACTTGCAGTGGTCACACTTCAAGTACTCAAGATTTATATGGGGCTAGTAGGTACTTTACTGGACAGAATTTAAAACATTTTTATCATTGCAGAGTTCTGTGGGCCAGCACTGCCTAGATTCTCTAAACTAGTCCAGATCAACTTTTGTTATCCTTTGTAAGTTCTTTATAAATATGAAAAAGAAATAAGATTTTGTTAAGCTCCTTAAAGTTTTTCTAAGCAAAATCTAAATCAGAAGGACCTTTCCCAACCTGACAGTTATTGTATCAGGCATACTTAACAAAGATAATGAGTCCTGCAGTGTCTGATGAAGGGTCATAAGGGAATAACTATTGCAGTTTCAAATTTCAGAATATTTCTAGAGAGATGTTTCAATAATTTAATTATTTTAATGAACACTGTGTATTACTTTCCATATTAGGTTTATCAAGATAAATAAACAAAAAAGTCATTTCTTACTTCTGATTTATTTATAACATGTTTCTTTTAAGTAGAATATGCTGCTGAACAGAAATTTACCTTTCTTCCTTCCTGTTGCCATAGTACATCATTCCTGTACAATGGCACTTCTCATATTTAGTATCATCCCCGAGGTTTTGTGTTATTGTTTGTTTTTATTTGTGCATCCATCTTGTCCACTAGTTTATGAACTATGGGAGGACAGAGACTCCTAGTCTCTGGTTCCCCATTAAACCTAGTATGATGCTTTGCACAGAGTAAACACTCAATAAAATTTCAACAAAACAATAATCTAGCATTAATTTAAAAGAAAAAAAAATGTGAATGGTAAATCCCCTGTGAAAATAGACTTACAGTCACAAGAAACTCACGATCACTGACCTGTTGTGTGTTTTAAGACTGTTAATTTACTTAATTATTTTCTTATTTATGTATTTATTTTGCTGATATGGGATATGTACTCCCAAAGCACCCTGGGTCATGTTGGACTGCTCTGCTTGATTCTCTGATTCAGTTAACAGGACCATTTGGTTCTCATTCTAAGCTATGTCTTGGAATTTAATTTCTATCATTAATAAAAGTTCTATTTTAGCCTGCACCTTTTCATATCTTTCAATGTTTTTGGAACCCATGCAGGGGAGAGTGTTGCTATTTATTGATATTCCTCACAGTCATTGCCTACAAGAACTTGATGACTGCGCTACTAATTTTGGATTTATCCTGAAGGCAATGGAAAGTTATTAATAGTATTTGAACTACATGGTGCAAGTATAGTATTTTATAACTAATCAGTGTTAGCAAAGGGAATGGTTTATGATAAAAATGAGAAGTAAGAATATCGGTTGAGAAACTATTACAAGAGGTGATAAACACCTCTGTGCATACAAGTCTTTTGAGTCACTGTATCTACAAGAGATAAGAAGGCTTGAGAACCATTTCAGTGTTGAGACATATTTGTTATTTTAGTTAAAGAGAGTACTATGAGCCATTTCAAAGTCATTGTGCACAGCCAGGTGGAAAGATGGCAGGTCTCTTATGAATTTCTTCTGGTTTATAACAAAAGTGTTTGTCTCTTTTCTCCACTCTACCAGTTCTGCTGGCTGAATGTGTTTCAGAACCAGAAGCCAGTAGGGAAGTGGAGATGTATCTAATACCAGGGCTTGTATCAGGTCTGGGGATGAAAAACACTATTTTATGGTTTTATTTTCTTGTGATTCTTTTAATATGCTATATAAATTCCACTGGAAGACGTCAAAATTCTATTTCAACTTGCTTGTCTAAAAAAAATATTTTAACAAAAGTGGTATCTTAAGGATAAATATAAATTTTCCTTACTATATATGTACACTAATAGTATATAGAATAGAATACTTGTTCTTGGATCTGAGAGAAACCTCAAATCATTATTGTGTCTAGCACCTTGCTAATAAGAAGATAAACATCAACAACTGTGTTTTATAGATATAATATCTGAAGAAAATAAAACCAGCTATTGAATCTACATATTTTATGCTTTGTAGGAGCTCATAAGCATACTTTGAAAATGACAATATTCAGCTTATAAGAGTTCATGCTTAATACTGAAATCTTTCATAGCAACAAAATCAAAACTATTGTATTCAATATTATAAATATTAAATCCAGTGCATTTAAAAATATTATATGTTTAATTTCCTAAAATTTTTTCAGATGAAACTGTGCAAATTCTAAATTATCCTGTAAGTAAGTAATCCATGTTATTCACTTCTGTTCTAAGTTTAATAAATAGAATATTTTGGGGTATGACCTATAAATAAACAGAACTGCATTCTTTTCAGATATTAAGAAAAAGCTATCCTTCTTCTTTTCTGGTTTTGCAGAGAGATCCTACGCATCATGCATAAAGAAAGAGACTTGAGGACAAAAATGGATTGGGGGTGAGTGCAAAAATTAGCCTTTTTTTGGCAATGATTTGAAAGTAAATATTAAATTAAACCTTCTGAAATGGAGGTCATGACCCTTCGTTGCTCCTTACATCCCTTTGGCATTCCAGTAAAGCTATTCTAGCTCTTTTCAGATTAATGTTTTAAATACACAAAATAAAATCTATAGGCTTGTGAGAGAAATGAATTCTGTTGAAATATGATTATCAAAATATTTAAGAAAAGCAAATTTGTGACACAGTGGTATAAATTCTTCTCTGCTAACACATCATGTAATATGACCTAGTAGCAAAGCTACGATCTCCAATAATTTTGAAGCAGTGATGAGACTAAATGATACTTGGAGTTATTAGAACCTCTGGATGATAAACTAACAGCTGAAAGAATCACAAAAAAAGATCTAGCCATTAAACGTGTCCATGCAACATTAACTGGCTATGTATGAACAACACAGGTCACATTTATTAAGTACTACACACTACACTTTCACAATAGGAATCCTCACTTCGAAAACATTTCTCACATCAGACCACTCGGCATCAGGTAGAAGCTAGCTGGTAGACTCTTTACATCCTCTGTAAAGAAGTATTTTTTTAATTGAAACAAAAAGAGATACAGCTTTTAAGACTGGACCTGGATTCAATGAAACGTGAATAGGTACTGGGAAATTAAATGATAGGAAGCATTGTATAGCGAAAAAAATAGTCATGTGCGTTATATTATTTTGAACATAAAATAACTTTATTCATCTTTTCTCCTTAATGCCAACAAATAAATTATTGTTTAAGGGACATAGGTTATGTAAGACTGAGAGCTCTGAAAATGGAAATATTGAAGATGAAGGCAAGCAAGATATCTAAGGGGCAGAGAAATAGTTAACATATAAACCAAGAAAGTATGTTATGTGAATACTATTTTCCTTCAAAGGTGAAGCCAGTCTGCTAATGAAATATTGTACATAACTGCTTAGTGCCAAGTTAAATATTGAAGTGTATCTAGGGAGAAACAGAGAGAGAAGAAGGAGGGAGGGAAAAAAAAGGAGAAAAAGACAGACAGAAAAATTGATTACAAGATTATAATATGCACGAATTTAAATGAAATATCTTAATTTTTATTTGAACGGATTCTTTTTTCCTTCAATCAAATATGTCTTTAAAGTTTACTTGGAGTGGCAATTTTCTGGCTAGGATTAATGCCAGCAAATAACTTTTAGACACTTGCTATCCTACTGTGTCTTAAAGTCAATGCCTTATTAATCATAGGAGTCCAGGGTAATAAAGGATGACAAGAATATATGCTGAAGCTGTGCACCAAGGCTTGGAGCCCAGCAAACAGCCTCAGAGGGGAACCTTAATGCCCAAATATTTCCTTCCATGACTGCACTTTTTGCTCTTCTTCTTGGGAAGCCACTACCCTTTGCTACCCTGGAAACTGCTTGGTGGCCTACTTTTATAGGACCTTGTCCAGCTGGCTTTAATGAGCCCCTCAGTTGCACTGAGTTTTACACAGAAGAAACAGGCTTGAGAAAAACAATAATAATAACTGATCTACACAGAACATGTGCCCAGTTTGAGCGGCACTTTACATTTGTTAACTCTGAGACAACACTTTATGCAACATCTTGGGAAAATGCAATGCCAAACTTGAAACAGTGACAGACTCTCCATGTAAGCTAATAGCCAGAAACCCGCCATATCAAAAGATCTTACTTTTAAAACAAGTCAACAGGCAGTTCCATTCATTGCCTTATGTGGTCGTGTTTATATACTGTTTTTATTCAACTCAGTAAGCAGCTTGATATCATTTGAGGGTGTGGGTAGGGGGAATATTTAGAATAAGATTACCTGGGTTTGAGCTATTCTCTGTGAAATGCTAATTGTATACTGAAGTATCTGTATCTTGGGCAAGAATATTCACCATACTATGGGCAGTTTTCTCATTTGTAAAATGAGGAGAATAGCTATCTTGTGAAATGTCTGGAATCCCTACTAGATTGACATGAAACAATGTCTGGCAAAATTATTTAAACATTACAGGATAGTTCATAAGTGATATATATATATTTATTCTCATTTAACTATTTGATCTTTTATTGTGGCAATTCTTCCAAGAAGTCTCTCCTAAACTCTCAGTTTAGACTTTTCTTTCTTTGCAGTGAGTGCAAATGAACAGCTAATTCATCTTCCTCACCAAACACACACAGCAACGATGTACCATTCATTTTTTGTAATGGCAAAGCATAGTATATCAGAGGTGCTAAACAAATACTGCTGAACTGTATTAAGCTAAAATTAGAATTTTTTAATGCTTAAGGGCATTAGTCTTGACTACGGACAAGTATTAATCATATCGGGTTTATCTTAATAATCTCTGCAATCACTGTTACCTTGGTTACAGCTATCACTAAGGAAAAAAAAAAAAGGCACCAAAGGAAAAGATAAAAGAGAATCCACTACCCTCAAGTATTTGATAAAAATACAGTTTAAAAGAAATAGTCACCATTTACTACCTATTTCACATCCCATTTTCTTTATTCATATTATTTTATTACCTCTACAATAGAGATTCTGTTGAGACATGAGTAGGACTAAATTATTTTCATTTAATGGGACATGAAATCTTTTGAGCCTTTAAGTTTAAGTACTTGAATTTATATTTTAAATTTTTCTACTTAGTGCCATAAAAGTAGATGTGTTGAGCATTCTATATTTATTCTTTGAACAAGCACTGGGATATAATCCAGCTATTTGCTTGGGCATAGCACAGAAACAAGAGTCATTTTTCTCTACATGGAGTCTTTAAAACAAAGAAGTACCTTCAGCTGCCTACATCCTAGTGTAATGTTCCCTGTACTCAAATTTCATGCGTCTAACTTAGCAGGCACACAATTTATTTTTCTCATTAAAAGTAGGTACTAACCTAACCTCACATCACTTACCATTATTAGTGTTGATTATGGAGTAAACGATGCTTCTGTGCAGCCATAAATTTCTCTTAGTCTTGATACTAAGTACATTCCTAAGTACTCTTAAAGCAACTTCTGAGTCTAGCAAGAATAATTGTACATTTTAACTATCTGGCTATGCCAGCACAATTCCAACAGTGACAGTTTTCAGTTAATTAAGTTAATTGGAGAAGATATTTTCAGCAATCCAGTAGATATAGCCTACGTGGAGCATGCATTTCAAATTGGATAGCTGCTTTTAAACTCCAGAAGATCCATATTATAACAGATACTTTGCATATCTTATTTACTCTAGCAAAACTCCTTCGCAAAAAAGATAGGGCCTTCTAATGCATACAAAATGTCAAACAGTGCATCCATTTTCGTCTTAATAATTTTAATTGGCCCTTATTTTGGAACCAAATTAGTTTTAAAGAGAGCGGTGTAGAGTAATCCTACCAATATAAATGAGGTCCATCAAAATTACCACAGGTAACTTGGCAGGGAGTTTGTAATTTTTCACAGGAGGACTCACAGGCCTGAGCAGCTGGAACTTAGAATGTCAAATCACCAATGAGAAACCATCTGAACAACAGTACACAACTAAATCACAGCACTTTTTGCAAACATGAAGCATGAAATGCCTCCACTGGCAGCAAGATTCCCTACACTTAGCTTGTGATAACAGCATTCCCAGACAGGGCTTCCGCCTGTCTACATTTTGATAATAAACTCTCAGGGTCCATCAATTACACGCATCTGATTACTTCAGAGCAGTTCTGCAGTCTAACGGATCCATTTAGTTGTTGACTACAGAGCCTTACACTGGTCACTTGGTCTCATTAAGTCATTCATTAATATCTCAATAAATGTTTATAATCTCAATAGAATGAAACAATAAAAACTTTCAGTCTAATCACTATACGTTATTCTCTGATGACTGTATTTCTGAGGAAAGAGTTTATTCACTTTTTAGAGATTAGATTATTTTAAATAATTTAATATAATCCCTTATTACAAAAGATACTGAAAATGACAAACATTTTGATTAATGGCCTTCAATTCTTCTATTTTAAAACTGTTGAAAGCATATATTTAACAATCAGAAAGTATGATGTATGTTATAAAAATGATAAAAGGCAATATCCTTTTTATTTAGCATATTATAATACTGAATACAGACTATAGATTTAGATATGATCATTTTGTTCAACTTACGAAAATTATTTTGAGAGTCTTTAGTTTTTGAGTTATTATGGTCAGTATCTTTTCCAAGTTGACCATCTTTTACACATGTAATAAGCATGCCTTTTTGTCTTCATTCTAATCAATGACAAGCGTAGAAAATTAAAGATTAAATATAAGTCAAATTTATTTATACATTTATTAAAGTATATACAATTCTATAAATATTAAAAATAAACTTAACACAGTTAAACAAGGTAGTAAACCTATATAAACATAGGTTAAAAAAAAACCCTATATATGTCATTCATATATTTCATTGTCTCCATTCCAAAGTGGAGATCTCAACAAGAATATTATGAGACATTTCATCAAATACCTGGAGCACTAACTAGACTTCAATTATAGCCTTAGCAATAAAACAGGAAAAGGATTAGTTATTGCATATCATTGCAGTATTATACTTTATTTATGTACTCTAAATTATTTTAAGCAATTTTTAATGGTGATAACAGTAGGCTCTTATTGAATTACCCCTTTTCATCCCTGCTAATAATATTGATAATTCTATATTTAATAATTAGTCTGTTAAGTTAAGAACCTTTATAAACCATTATGAAAAAGATTCTAATGAGAACATTTATTGTTTCCTTCCTGTATCAAAGAAATCTTACCCAATGTGGTATGTTACATTCTTTAATGTTACATTTTAGATTTTTAAAGTTTTAAATGGTGCTGATATATAGCTATTTCTGTTGGATAAATGTGACATACATGTTCATATAAAATGGAGGGAAAATAGCGGCATATAAGTGAGTAGGATAAATATAAAAAATCCTAATTGAGGAAAGTTATTTTTATAAAGGTAAAGGAAGTTTGATTTGAATATCCAGAGCAACTTCCTGACTGCACACAATACATGAATTATGGAACAGCTTCCTGAGACTGTGGAAGAAGCTCAATCACAGAGGTTATTTTAAAATAGACTGGGAAAGGTGCTGAAGGTATATTTCATAGGATAGGAAGTCTAGGTTTTCAAAAGGATAGAATGAGTAAATCAAATTTGTTATTTTTAATGGGCTTGCAATGATAAAATAAAATTTAAATTGCAGACAGGCAGCATTCTCATCCCCGTCCCCCAGGTCTGTGCTGCAAAAGCTCTATTCCAGACAACAGTGGCTGAGCAGCCTGGGCTTTGCTCCTCTGCCTAGCCTTCACTCACAGGTATACCTCAGGTATGGCAGGCTGAGAAGACACCTGGCAGGCCAAGACTTCTGGGGCCCTGATCACATCTGCCCAACACATACTCATGGGGCAAAAGTCCTATGCTGAGAGAGGCAAACCAAGGAGACCAGAAGCTACCACCTCCATCAGTATCCTTCCTATGAAGCAGGCATCTCACTCCTCAAAAAAGTAGACCACTGTCCCCTTACCCTCAGCTTCAGAGCAGAGATTTTGGCCAGGGGGAAGACAGGCCATAAAAACAGAGAGCACCATAGTTCTCCCCAAAGGAACGAACTTTGGAACAGAGTGTTGGGAAAATCCAGCCTAAAGGCTTTCTCCATAACAACAGGTATTTGGGCAGTGAGCATTGAGAGGAGCTGGTAACCGGGTAAAGAAACAGTCAAGAGACCTCCCGGGTTCAAAACAAATCTCAAAGACTAGCCTGTAACATGACCTCTGCAAAGGAGTATGAATCTAATTGGATCAGATTCTCAAGCAGTTTATATTCTCAGGCATTTAAAAAATCAATAGAGCAATCAGTTGGCAAGTTGGTATTGAAGAACAAAACAGCTCTCATACTGTTGTGTAAAAATGCTTCCCAAAGTTGTCCTGATATTTCTTTTAAAGCAAGTGTTATGTTTTACCATATATAGAAATGAATAACTGTATAGAATACTTCTTGAGAAAACAAACAAATATTTTTAAGTATATAGAATATGAAGGATTAAATTAGGATTAATGGGCAAAAGGAATTAGGGTCTGAATCTAGTTCAATTAAAGTACAGAATAGTTTGTTTTTCATATCTACTAAAGATAAAACAATAAAAAAATTGGATTATAACAGAAGAGAATAGGGCTAGGGTTACTTTTGCAAAATTAGAGATTCAAGGCTGTTGTGAAGAATTATACCATATAGGACACAGCCTCTGACCACTTATGTTAATACATTTTCACCAAATGGTAAAACATTTTACACAGAACTATAGTAATCTGTTTACATTTATTTATTTATAATCTACTTCATTCAAAAAGGATATAAGGCAATTTATAGACACAGTTTGAAAATTCTCTGAAACAAAAGCATTAATGGAAAGAGAAACATAAATAGTAGCATAAAGCCATGAATAATTCTCGCCAAAATGTTGTAAGAATCAATACGATTATGAAGTTGGGATACAGGTGTAGCTCTGGTTCCTTTATTTATTTATTTATTTTTGGACAAAGAAAGGAGAAAATGATGAATAAGTTATAGTTACACATTTTTATTCCGAGAAAATTCTGCTGCTCTGAGGGTCAGACTATTTCAGCACTGAGGTCTCATAGTAACATCACCCACAGTTAAGGTTTCTAAATAACTAAATCCTGTCATGAAAAAGAAAGGACAGACTGTATGTGGTGAACAAATTTCATCTATTTCATCATAAGCTAGATTTTTTTTTCATTCAGAAAGCTGTTTCAGTTGCATAAAATGGAATATCTACAAATTAATTCCATCTTCATTAACTAATGAAGTTATTTTCTTGAGGACATTAATCTGTCAGGTTCCTATGTCATGCTTATAAAATTTAAAAATATATAAAATTTTCAAATGATATGACTGACAAGGGATTGATTTCCCAAATATACAAACAGCTTTTACAGCTCAATGTCAAAACAAACAATCCAATCAAAACATGGGCAGAAGACCTAAATAGATATTTCTCCAAAGAAGACCTACAAATGGCCCAACAAGCACATGAAAAGATGCTCTACATTGATAATTATTGGAGAAATGCAAATCAAAACTGCAAAGAGGTATCACCTCACACCAGGCAGAATGGCCATCATTAGATGTCTACAAATAATAAAGGCTGGAGAGGGTGTGGAGAAAAGAGAACCCTCCTGCACTTGCTGGAAATGTAAATTGCTGCAGCCACTATGGAGGACAGTATGAAGGTTCCTTAAAAAACTAAAAATAGACTTACCATATGATCCAGCAATCCCACTCCTGGACATAACATCTGGAGAAAACTCTAATTCAAAAAGATATGTGCACCCCAATGTTCATATCAGCTCTATTTACAATTGTTAAGACATGGACGCAACCTAAATGTCCATCGACAGATAAATGGATAAAGAGGTTTTATATATATATATAAAATGGAAAATTACTCAGCCATTAAAAAAATGGAGTAATGCCACTTGCAGCAACATGGATGAATCTAGAGATTATCATAGTAAGTAAAGTAAGCAAGATAAAGACAAATATCATATATCACTTATATATGGAATCTAAAAAAGTGATACAAATGAACTTATCTGCAAAATAGAAACAGACTCACAGACATAGAAAACAAACTTATGGTTACCAAAGGGGAAAGGAGGAAGGAGGGATAAATTAGGAGTTTAGGATTAACAGATACACACTACTATATATAAAATAGATAAATAGCAAGGACCTACTGTATAGGACAGGGAACTATATTCAGTATCTTAATAATAACTTGTAATAGTAAGGAGTCTGAAAAAAAGTGTGTATATAAATATAAATTTATTTATATATATTTGTGTGTATATATATGTATTTATATACACAAACCTGAATCACTTTTCTGTATACCTGAAACTAACACAGCATTGTAAATCAGCTATACTTCAATAAAAAAGAAAAAAATTAAAATAGAAATATAAGTAGGTATACCTTGCTTTAGTAAATATTCACTTCCCAAGTTGTAATTTAATCAGTAGTTTTTTTTTTTAATAAAGTAACTCATGCTTTAAAGTGTCAGCAGAACTAATTCAAAGGTAAATCCTCTATGGACAGAATTACACTTATTGGATGAAGAAACATGCTCTGAATAAAAATGCATACAATCAAAAGTTTATGCAGATGAGTATGTAGGATACATTACATTTATAAATTCATAAGTACTCGTATCTTTAGCTAAGACAAACCCACTATATATAAAAAGATTCCTCTGTGCAAAGAAATATGTATATATCTCACTGCAGAAAAAAACGGGAAGAAGTTGGTCAGTTTTATACTAAGGCTTGATAAAATGTCTGTTGACAATGGGTAACAACCACAGTATAATTACTTTTCAACGTAGACTACTAATGGTACTATAAAAATAAGCCAAATTACAAATTATTTCTGAGAAAATAACATTTTCATGAATGGATCTTCATTGGAAAAAATCAGAAGGTGGGAGAGGAAGCCCATTTATGCATAAGGCTTAATATATTTTATCACATGTAGTCTTCACAGAAGCTCCATTATGTGATCCTCGAGAAAGTGAGGCTCAGAGTTTATGTAACTTGCCTGAAGTTTTGTTCAATTAATGATGGAAGCAGAAATCAAACCCAGGAATCTGGAAGTCTCGAGACTTCAAGTGCCCCCTTTACAACGCCTCTTTTCAGTTGGAGCACACAGACTCACACCCTCCTGTCTCTCACAAAGTCAGTGAATTTTGAGTGAAGCCTCGAACTGTATTTTCCCCAGTTTGTGCATTTGGAAGTAATTACTGCTACAACTAGCTATTGTGAGGCTAAGCTGCACCTGAAAACAACAAAGGTTTACAGAAACAAAGAAAAGTCATTCAGAGGAGGGGCTTCAAGATGGCAGAATGGAAGGGCACAGAGGTCACCTCCTCCCACAAATGCATCAAAAATACATTTACATATGGAATAATTTTTGCAGAATACCTACTGAACTCTGGCAGAAGATCCTATGCTAGTAGGGCTACAAGAGGAATCCCCATGTAACAGGGTAAGACAATAAAAAAGAAAAAGAATCAGGACGGGACTTGTGCCCTGTGCCCTGGGGAGGGAGTAGTAAAAAAGGAAAAGTCCTCTTACCCTGGGAAGCCCCTTCACCAGTGAGGAGATCAGCTGGTGAAGACACTGCCAAAAAGGAAAATTACAGGCCAATGTCTTTGATGAATATAGATACAAAAATTCTCAACAAAATATTAGCAAACCAAAACCAGCAACACATAAAAAAGATCATACACTTCAATCAAGTTGGATTCATCCCAGGGACACAAGGATGGTTCAACATACACAAAGCAATCAACGTGATACATCACATCAACAAAAGAAAGGACAAAAACCACATGATCGTCTCAATAGATGCAGAAACAACAATTCAGGAAGCCAGATTTGGTAGTGGTTTGCAGTGCTGCATTTTTATTGGAAATCTTTGGCTGTATTTAGTTTCTTCGGTGTATGGTGTTACATGATCTCAGCAAAGCTGTACAGGCTAGAGCACTTTTCCACTTCTGTGGTAGTTCTAAAGCTGGCCCTTGACCGGATGATCAAGCATTATTTACAAGTCATGTGAAATAGCTAGATAGCATTTCCAGCGACGAGTCCCTGAAACA
This sequence comes from Camelus ferus, assembly GCF_009834535.1. NCBI lineage: Eukaryota > Metazoa > Chordata > Mammalia > Artiodactyla > Camelidae > Camelus > Camelus ferus. Next base: position 32,063,384 of record NC_045700.1, on the reverse strand, counting down.
CTGAGCAGGAGCCCCTGGGAGCTAGCTTTCTCCTGCTATTTGATTGTAGCAATAAAAAGACAACTCTATCTCTGTGACTTTGTCACTTTTCCAAATCATTACCTTATATTTGCTTTTTATAGTAAATAGCTGGATTCCAAATATCAGATGCTGCAAGCATTAATATGGAGGTTGGTTTATTCTAGAAGAGTGTCACTTAGACATTATAGTGTATTCTTTTGACTTTGAGCTTTCAAATCAGAGGAAAAACATGACATTCTCAAATATATATATATATCCATATGTATGTTAATAAGATATATGCATCTTTTTATATATGTTAATAAGACACAGGTTTATTAAAACAAAAGGGAAAGGTTGTTTACTGTGCCAAACAAGATGTTCTAGTTTTAGTTACAATATAATTAATGAATACTAGAACTACAACAGTATATTTGATCCTATAACAAACGTCAACCATAAAAACACCAGGATTTGGTAATCACACATTTGAAAATCACTAACAGAGAGACATAATCTTGGCATCCCAATTTGAATTTACGGACATCTGCAATTGTATAATTGCTTTGGCACTTGTTTTTAAACCCCACAACCGCTAAAACCTTTTATCTCAAGTTTATCCCAATCACTTGTGACTGGAATTTCATGTCGGAATGGAAGACTCAGTATTCTACACTAGTTTTTTGAAAAGTAAAACACCCTGTAATCATGGAAACCTCTGATAAGAGCTCAACATGCCCCCCCCCCCAAACTAAAGGCCATACTGAGTTTAGCCCAGTGGATGAAGGGGAGACTCATAAGTGGTAATGGTAGAAAGTTACGCAAGGGGCAGCCAATGCAGGATCTTCTAGATCCTGGTAAAACTCTGGATTTTCTCTGAAGGACAGTGGAAGCCACTGAAGAATACTGTCAACAGAGGGAGGGGCATGAGAGGGAAATGACATAATTAGAGTCACATTGAAAAAAATCTCATTGGGTCACTGTTTAGTAATTAGTTGGAAAGAAATAAGAGAAGCCTGAGGATCAATAACTAGTCTGTTAATAGTAGTCCAAGGGCAGGGAAGGTGGTTTGAACTTAGGAGGAGGAAATGGAGATGGGGAGAAGCATGTGAAGTTGAGATACATTTATAGAGTGAACATGTCTTGATAATAGATTGGATCTGAAAGATGAATGGGGGGGAAGATTTCAGGACGAGATTCGGATCTCTGGCCTAAGCAGTGTATAAATGCTGAAGTCATTTAAATAAAGTTGGGCAAGGTTGTGGGGAGGGGAATTGTTTGGGAGTAAAAGAAATGAGGGTTCTTGTGAAGCCAGAGTTTGGCATTGGCTATTAGATTTGAGCCACTTATAAACCATCTGAGTAGAGTTGTTCGGTGAGTGGTTGAAAAATTAGTCTGGGCTCAGGGACGAGGTCTTTGCTGCTTCTACCTTGGAAACAAAATAAATACTTCACAAGAAAAAAAGTACCTATCCCGGCACTAAAGAGGATAAATATTAGACACAATCTTTGTGTTTAAAGATCTTACATTTTAATTGGAGAGATCAAATATATATACACACATGTTTGAATAGTCTCAGGATACATCCTATTCTTGTGCTTTTTGTAAGAAATTTGGGCATGTTAGTTCATGTCAGAGCAAGACACAGGGATTGTATTTGTGTAAGGTGTCTTTGGAGAATTCATACTACAAAAGCAGGTGCTGAAAGATGACCTCAAAGGCTTGGCCTCATAGAAAATTATAGAAATAGGATTTGCCCTTAATTTCTTGGGCATGATACTAGATGGAATGGAACTCACCCTGAGTTTGGGAATAACTGACTTCAAGCCAAAGGAAATATATTCTTTGCAGAGAAGGATGTTATGTAATCATTTACTTGTTTTTTGGATAACTCTATTGCATCTTTTGCAACAGAATTAAATGGGTCCAGAATTGGTCCAACAAAAAGAGTTGTGATATTAAAGGCTCTGTGGCAATCCATAAAGTTAGCTTTAGCTCTTTGAGAACATGGTGGAAAGGAGTGCTCTGAAGAGGAATTAACATCGGAGCAATGTTGGAATAAAGCACTGGCGGTGATGTCTAAGCTGACATCATGTGGTTGTGAGAAGTAAGGATATTCGCAACCCTCTTGAATAGTATGTATCCACCCCTACTCTTGTGGAAAATTTTAAAATATGAGAGGATGGTGAGGACCTAAAGAGCCAATATGTAGTAAAGGCTATGCATATTTTTTAAAAAAACTTTTGAATTATTTTTGTATTAATTTTTTAAAACTTGGGTGACTAGTTGAAGTGAGAAGTATGATTTATGCATAAATCAGAAAATACATTAAGTCTAAAAATGAGTAAATTCCAGAGATGTTAGTGAAAAGGAATAATCCCATAATCTCCCAGAGAGAGTTATGTTGGGTTTAAACTGAACCATAAAAGATGGGGTAATTTATGTGAAATCTCGTTAATCCTGGCCATGCGACATGCTTGCAGTGGTAGGTGGAGATGCACCTATGCAGTACTGTTAGATACTGTTGTTAAAATTCCTTGACCACTGCATCTGGAATCCCTCAATCCTCTTTTTTTTTTTTTTTTTTAGATAAAATCAAACTTTTTAATCTATAATAAGGCTGTACCTAGCACACTAGTTTACCAGATACTGACAGATACAATTTATGTAAAGTAACTAAATATGGGGGGGGGGGAGTTGAGGCAATATTATTATTAATTATTATTATTATTATTGACATTATTATTTTCACTCTAAATGTAATCAGTCCTCTTGATAAATAACAGCAAAACAAATAAAACCTCTTGATCACTCACCTTCCAACATTTCCATTTTCTGTACTAACTTACCATTTTCTCCACCTTTTAAGTTTCCTTTGCTTATAAATAGTGGTATTATTTGTACTTTTCACTCAGTATCATCTCTTATGCTTTTGACACCTCTATTAGTTTCCATTCTGTTGTTATTTCTCATCACGTAGCTTTCAAAAAATTTTTTTCTTTTTATAAACTTTGAGATAATTATAGATTCACAGGAAGTATTGCAAAGATAGTACAGAGAGGTTCCACATACATGTTGCCCAGTTTTTACTAATTAAACCATTTTATGTAACCACAGTGCAGTATCCAAACCAGGAAACTATCACTAGTACAGCGTGAGTGTGTAGTTGTACGGCATTTTATCACATATGTAGATTCATATAACCACCACCGCAGTCAATGTACAGAACCATTCCATTACAACCACCCACCTTTCCCACCGTCCCTGACCTCTGCAGCCACTACTCTGTTCTCTATCTCTAAGATTTTGTCATTTGGAGAATGTTATGACTTCTGGATTTTGACTTTTTTCATTCAGCATAATGCCCTAAAGCTCCATCCAAGTTGTTGCATATATCAGTCGTTCATGCCCCCTTTTTTGCTGAGTGTAGTTGAGTTGTGTTTTTAAGTTTTTAATCCAATCTGCTAATCTCTGTCTTTTTAATTGATTTTTTAAAGCATCTCTCTCTCTCTTTTTCTGTTTCTTTTCTGTTTTCTTTTCTTGCCTTCCTGTGGGTTATTTGACATTTTTAGAATTTTCACTTTGAATTATCTCTAGTATGATTTTAGTATGTATCTTTATATTTCTAATGTATAGTTTTTTAAGTAATTACCCTATGTAATATAGTATACATTCATAACTTAAAAAGTATTGTGTGTTAATACTTTATCAGTTTACCTCTTTTTATCTTATTATCTTTCCCTCTTTATAGTTGTCTTAACCCTAAGCCCTCTCTTAATCAAACTTTCCCAGAAATTTTCTAAGGAATTAATGCACAATGATTCAAACCAAGGCAAATCAATGCTTTATGAAGATAGATTTGGTTCTGTTGAAAACTCCATTATCTGATTTTTGGCTTCAATGTTCTAGAATCAAAGTACGTTAGGTCTGCATCGTACATTTCAAGCTCTAGGTATAAACCTAACTTTCAAATCATACAGCTCTATGGCTTGAAAGGCCACATCCTTTAGGGCCAGAAGGAAAGAAGCAGAGAGTGGAGAGTGCTTATTCTTGTCCTGATTATTTATATGCCTTCCTCTAAGCCATCAATTATTAAATATATGTGGCCCAATTATGAAGATAAAAGTCAACCCATTTAATTTTCCCCTTTAGGGGTGGTGTGTAAGGAAGCATGGAGGTGACGTGAACTCCCTTCTCTTTGAAGCTAACTGCTGGGTAGGACTGGGATACCTGTAAAGATGTGAAAAGGTCTTGGCAGGGTGGATTGTGTGAGGAAATGTCTATGAGCGTGGCAAAGCGCAGGGCAGTTTTATGCAGAGAGTGACTATCACAGAGAACCTTTTGTAGAGCATTTTCCACATCCATTCACACAACAAAATACTGCAGCAGTAAAAAGATGCACACCCCTCATCCTGCTCTGATATGTCTTAGGAATTTAGTTAGAAATGGAAGGTAGCAAAAGATACTGACTGGAATGATGTTTTCTGTCACGTTGATAGAATCTCAGAATGTATGAAGTTTTAGACAAAGAAAAGTCGAGAGAGGTAAATAAACTTGTCAGAAAACAGTGGTATTAGTTCATTTATGAGAAGGATGATACTTAGCTGCAGAGAGAAAACAAAACAAAAAAGATCAACAGGATATCAAAATAAGGTCATTGAAGTGGAGCAGCACACCAGAGTTTAATCTTTCTCTGTCTAGAGGAGGGGTACTATTGATAGCAAACAGCCAGCATTTATTGAAGAGTTCTAGTGGACAGTTCTACATAACACAGATATTATGTTAATTTGTCTATAGGTTGGTGCTTACCCTCTCCACTGTTTTTTAGATATATAAAAAATTAAGTCGCACAGAGGTTAAATAACTTGCTCAAGATCATACAAGTAGTAAGTGGTGGAGCTGGCATTCTAAGTGAGTCAGCTATCATTTAAGAAAAGAGAAAAAAGAGAAAAAGATGTAAAAAGGAGTCAAGCTGTCACAGAAGAGCAAGAGAGGATATATTTACAGTGTGTTTTTCATAGAGTAATTTGTATTTAGAAGATTTTTCCACACTTAATTATATAGATTGCCGCTGTTAAGATCCTAAATCTCTATGGTACATGGCATCTTTGGAATAAAAAAATGAGTAACTAATACACACTTTCAGTTTCTTAGAATAAAGTCTTTGCCACACTTAATGTAGAAATGAAAATGAGTCATGAGGGGATGATAAATTTTAGAGATCTTGTTACAAGAGAATTAAGGTTCACTTAATCATATTTTTAAAATATGTTTGAGTCTGGTGTGACATTCATTACGTATAGTGGTGTTCTGTTACTCTGAGAGTAAATTAAAAGAGTTGGCTTCAGAATATGGGATGATAAATATCCCAGAGCTGTGCTAGTAACCAGTTTAAATGAATAATCTGATGTGCACTTTCCAAGTCATGCAGTTTACAAAGCAGAACTTAAAACTTTCTTCTGCAATTTTGAGCTGGTTCAGGCTAACGTTTTAGAAACCTGGTGTACAAATGGTGATAGCTATTGTCTCAACATTGGATGAGCAGATTGAAAAACAAAATTGCTATTAGCCTAAAGCTTAAATACTAGTAGGAGGGGGAAACAACTGAAGCTAGCAAATCGACTTTCATTTGGGATGGGTGCCAGGCAGTCTGACAAATGCTTGTGGTAACTTTCAAATCTCTGAGGACATATGTTTAACTGACCTTTAGGAAACAGAGCAAAGAGAAGCAGGGTGGATTTATACAAAACCACCCTTGGAGCTTCAGTCAGCAAAACATTCTCCAAGGTAATCAACCAGAACAAATCACATGCATTTTGTAGAAACTGAAGCCAAACTGAGAGGACAGATTAATTCTTTCATAATGTTGGAAATAGTGTGCAATTCATTCCAATAAACCATTGGCTGGGGCTGGATTGTGGTGGGAGGAAGACAGTGAGAATGAGCTGACTTCTGGGGGTAGAGAGGCTGAGGATGAGCCAGAATAGGTTAGTAGAGTGAGAGACCAAGACTACAGAGGGTCAATCTAAAACAGATCAATTATGAGATGTGAGACTACACGGAGGAGGATGTGGTCAAAATTCAGAAAAGAAAGGGTGGACTTTGTCCTCAGGTCCAAGTCAGGGAGGAGTCTACAGGCAGGGGAGTGTAAGGGGCATTTCCCCCTCAGACGCTGGTCTTCACGCTTCAAAGAGTAAACTATCATTAAAGCGCTGCTTGGTTATGTTACAAGGAAAGAATAAAGCTGGTGAAGTTCATGCCATTGACAGGTTTAGAAGCTAGTGTGGACACAGACCTATAAACAAGTAATTGTGCTGTAACGCATTCAACAGAGCATTGATCATGTGGCAGTTATGGGAATGGGATTGACCTACATTTGACTCTTATTTCTGCCATTCTTGGCCAAGTTAACCTTGAGAGGTTGTTTAGCTTTTAAACTTCTATTTCCACTTCTTTAAAAGGGGTTAATACCATTCCTGAGGTGCTTGTGCTGTTGTTGTGGATCAGTATGTTGAAGATGATCAAACTCTTCTACTCAGCTAGGGACAGGATTAGACTTAATGCCAAAGGCAAAAGGACACACTGTGGAAGGCTGATGGCTTCAACAGTGCTTGAAATAATGGGAGAGCGAAATCATACTAATGAAATATTAATTTGATAACTGTTACCCTACTTGGGGAAGCTAAACCTTTTAGAGAAATAATAATATCTGGTTATATTTTCCTAAAATTTGATAAATAAACTATCATTGCTCTATTTGTATTCTAGGCTTTCAATCATGAGTTCTTCTAAATATCTACAGAAATATCAACCACTGTGTTCATTTAGATATTTGAATATAATGAAGTAAAAGGAGTCAAAATGAAGTGATAATTAATAATTCAGCATATTTTAATATCTCATATGCATGTTTGCAATTAGTGTGCCAAGATAATATATACTTATTCATTTGACTAATTTCTAAAGGAAAGTTCCAGAACAAACCATGCTTTGATGAAAATAAAATAACAGTGAATGTCAAGAATGTTTAAAGCTATTTAGAATGCATGTTGCAACCTACCTTAGTCTGTAGAATCATATCTGAAGCTAAAATAGAATAGGACCAGGTGATTTAATACTAAATTATTCATTTTATATATAATTCATTGAAAAATACAAGGATGGATAAAGTTGGATGCAACCTGAGCACTGAATGATCTGATTGTATAACTTGTTTCTGGGCTTCTAGGGCCACAGAACTGTTTCCCTAGTGATAATGGTAGATGATCTGGAATAAGCATATCCCTTTCTAGTAACTCTTCTAAAAAACAAAATGTATTTGTAATATATTGTCTAGGACTATCATTTTAGTTTGGGAAAATGTAGCAGTACTCATACTTCTTGTTTCTATTTTGAAAAAGAAGGTGGAATAAAAAAGCAGAAAATTCACGGCAGCACTAACTGTGGCTTCAATCCTCCATGCCTCTCAGACTAATTATTTTCCTCAAGGCCCACAGAAGTAAACTGATTTTCCTGATTGGTTTTCTTGCACACCGTGTATCTTTCTCAAATACTCAATTTTCTTCCATTCTTAAAACGTTAAAACCTTACAGTTATCTACTTTATAAGAAAATAATACTGTGAAATCAGACTTGGCTTAGTTTGGGGAAGCATTTGCTTGATTAGGAAAGGTTAATCCAAGCTTTTCTTTACGAAGTAATTTTGAGGATTTCAGAAGGTGCTACAGTATGAATATAAGTATTTTATAATCTTATCAAGTATGAAAATTCAATTTATAAAAATACACCAAAAAGTTTAGATAACTGAGACACCAAAGTTATACAACAGTTAGATAGATTAAGTTGCTATATTTAGCAACTATAGATTTTTGCTATAAATTAAATATCCACTTCATTCTGAATAAATTTTTAAATGGCTATCCATTCATTAAATAAAACTGATTAAATATTAATATTATTTAATATACTGAATTGATTACAGCTATATTAGTAAAATTAACAAATGGTTTCTTCCAACATTCACTGTAAAAGCCAGTATTAATTTGTTCAAATTCTACTAACATATTAGAACAACTGCTAGAAAAATGTAAACATTTTATGGTAATGATTTTTACTCTCTTGCTTTTCAAAAAAATGTGTGTAAGTCCACTGTGCATCCATGATCATACTTTAATTACTTAGAATAAAGAAAAAATTTTCTTATTATTTAACTCATGTATTTTCAACCATACATTTTTAGTAGTATAATAAAGTATTAAATCATCTACAAAAGTTGAAATCTTTAGTGGAAAGAACCCATATATTCCTATTTTCTTTAAAATTGAAGTATAGTTGATTTACAATGTTGTGTTAGTTTCTGGTACACAGAAAAGTTATTCAGTTTTACATCTATTCTTTTCCATGATAGGTTAGTACAAGATATCGAATATAGTTCCCTGTGCTATACAGTAGGGCCTTGATTGTTTATTTTATATATAGTAGTGTGTATCTGTTAATCCTAAACTCCTAATTTACCCTTCCCTTCCCCCATCAGTAACCATATGTTGGTTTTCTATGTCTGTGTTTGTTTTATAAATATATTCATTTGTATCATTTTTTAAAGATTCTATACATCAGTGATAGGATATTTGTCTGTCTTTCTTCACTTAGTATCGTAATCTCTAGATCCATCCATGTTGCTGCAAATGGCATTATTTCATTCTTTTTTATGGCTGAGTAATATTCTGTTGTATATCTATACCACATCTTCTTTATCCATTTATTTGTTGATGGACGTTTAGGTTGCTCCCATGTCTTGGCTACTGTAAATAGCACTGCTGTGAACATTAGGGTGCATGTGCTTTTCAAATTAGAGTTTTCATCTTTTCTGGATATATGCGCGGGAATGGGATTGCTGGGTCATACAGTAACTCAATTTTTAGCTTTTTAAGGAACCTCCATACTGTTCTCCGTAGTGGCTGCACCAATTTACATTCCCACCAACAGTGTAGGAGGGTTCCCTCACACTCTCCAGCACTTATTATTTGTAGATTTTTTTGATGATGGCCATTCTGATAGATATGAGGTTATACCTCCTTGTAGTTTTGATTTGCATTTCTCTAATAATTAGCAATGTTGAGCATCTTTTCATGTGCCTGTAGCCCATTTGTATGTCTTTTTTGGAGAAATACCTATTTAGGTCTTCTGCCCACTTTTTGATTGTATTTTTTTTTTTTTATTGAGCTGTATGAGCTGTTCATATCTTTTGGAAATTAAACGTATTTCTAATTAAGATAAATAGTATTGTCATGGATACCTTTTAGGTTAGTATAGATGCTTTTTTATTATTTGAATATACAAAAATTATTTATCAACTTTAAAATAGATATGTTATCAATATTTGCACATCTATTTGAATCTTTTCATTTTTTAGAAGTTCATTTATCTATTTAATAATTTTAAAACACATTGGTAACATTTAAAATATGTAAATCAACTTTTGAATTGCTTATGTGGTTAAAAAACTTTAAAGAACTTTCAACTCATTTTAATTAAAACATACTTCATTTTATTTTGACTCTTCCAAACTCAGTGCTCTGTCAGATATACAAATTACCACCAACTGCATAATAATTTTAGAACCAATGAAGGGTTATATGTAAATTAATAAGAACAAGACACTGCTACTGATCTCAAGTAGCTTAGAGGCAACTTAGACATATTTTCAGTTATTTCCTGACATTTTAATTTTAATTGTGTTGAATACAAAGTCTTGTTATTTACTTTTTATTTTTTTCCATAGGATTATTCCCATTACTAGTTTACTATGGAGTATTCAAATAAAGGATTCAATTCCCCTGAAATACTAAACTATTCACAGTGGATCTGACATTATAAAATGAAGTTAAATACAATACATTGAAAGAGAGATTAGTTTCTGACAGAACATGGACTTAAAATAAATGTGGTGGTCAGCTTTTCTTACTGGTATTATAAATTGATCTTTCAAAAGTGGTTTTATTTGCAACAACCATCTCAGTGGGTCCACAGATCAGCATTTACTTCTTATGGTACCAGTGCCACGAAATTTGATCTGCTGTCTTGCAGTTACTCTGATCATTGAGGGGACAGGGTGAGCAGATATAAAACTTTTCCATTGGTGAGAATACTTTTAGCATAATTATCTTTCAAATGTGCATCCCTGATTTCAAAGAGAGTAAGTCTTTACCAAATTCTAAAAAGCAAATAAACATACCAGGTGGATAGAGGCTCAGTAACATCTGTCTGGATTTAACATATTTTATTGTTCATAGTCTCAGGAAAATATTTAGTCACTAAAGAGTTATGTTTAAAGTTAGAAAAAAATAAATGGCAAATTTAGTAATTTTTAATACAGGATTTACGTAACATGTAACTTCAGAATTCAGTCAATTACTGTGAAGAAAGATGACCATACTCTGTGCATGTTTCATTTTGGACCTTAGGTTTTCCTGTTTTTAATTTCTATGGATACTACATGTTTTTAAATTTTGTCATTTTAGGTGATATTAAATAATTAAAGTTATATCATGGTTTTATTGAAAATGATTTAAAGTTGTTGGTTGGTGAAACAGCTAAATCATATTGATATCAATATAGAAGCAGTAATTATCTTAACTTTCAGAGGATTACAAGCAAAATACTACTATGTTATAGTTTTAGAAGCTTGATTACTTATATCATGGTTGTTATGGGTTGTGAATTTTATTTTCAGGGTTATGCTTTTATTCTGTGCAATTCTTGATATGCTAGAAACTTGTGCCCACTATATTTTTAAAAGTCCACTTTCAAACTCCTCACTACATAATCTGCAAGCAAGACTGAAGTGCTAGTGTCTTTGATTTATGGTTCAGTTGTTTGCATTGTGACAGAATTTATGGCCCCAAACCCTTGTGTGGAAATGAGAAATAACACTCAAATCTACATTCAGGCTTGGGCCCTTTGCCCTGTGTCCCAGAGGCGTATCCAAGCGTGGAGTGGATTTATTATCCTCTTCCTTCTTGATGGGGCAGTTTATGGACTAATTCAAAGATGGGCACAACATAAAAAGGGAAAATTTCACATATGTGCTTTGATCTATTTGTTTTGTTGTTGTTAAAATAAAAATTCATACTGCTATCAAGATGGGCCAGATAAATGCTTCTCAAACCTCAGCCTGCCTAAGGATCACCTGGAGGGACTGTTAAGATAGATTCCGAGATACAACCCCCAGAGATTCTGATTTAGTAGGTCTAGGGGTAGGGCCCTTAAGAATTTTCGTTTTGGATAAGCTCCCAGGTGTAGCTGATGCTGCCTGTTTATGGACCACTTTATAAGTAGCAATGAGATTCATAATGTTAACTAATCAGAGATACCAGCTGAATGTTTAAAACTTTGAGGAGGAGGAGTACAGTTACTAATTAGGTGTACAAGAGCATCTTCCACATGTTTGAATGTCAATAATTAACAGAACTTTGAGGGTCCAACTTGGGTGGTAATTATGCTGAACATCTACTTTGTTTCATAAAAATTTTACATTAGAATATTCCTGTGAGATTCTTAATTCCAAAGCTCATTGGACTAGTTAAGCCCCAAAATAAAAGCTGCTTCTATTAGTGATCACTTATCAAAGAAAAATAACATGCAAATGATGATTAAGGAGAATATTTTTAAAAATATCATGTCTGGTGCATACACTAAAATTTTTGCTTAATGTTCTTGGTGGTGTGGAGTCAATATCAATAAAATTTACATTTAAGTAAAATGATTAACATTAAAAGCTGATTTTTAGTCTATTTTGTAATTATCACAGATGTTACTGATTAAGAAAGAAGTGAACTTCTTTCAAACTTTACCACTTGCTAGCTTCTTATTGGTGTGCTACATCTTGCAAATTCACCGTTTGCAAATAAAATCTCCTAAGATACCCGAATAATCTATTTCGGGTTCCAATGATGGAGGGCCATCTTGTTGCAGATTAACATTTCTAATAAGAACAGCAAGAACACCTGGATGTTATTTTTAAAGATAAATAAATCAATAAATTTAGCCAACAGGTGTTTGAAAGTCAAGCCAAGGCAGGGAGGGAGCACACGAGGAGCCAAGAATCCTGGAACAAAAGGAAGCTAAATGGGAGCCCAACATTCAGCCCAAATTTGTTTTTCTGGTAACTGCTAATTTGCAAGTGATAGTTACTGGACTAGGAAGCCAAGCAGAGCTTCTGGAAGTCTTCCAGAGCTACGGAGCATACCCAGCATGCCAAGGAGGGGTTATGATGAATTCCCAGGCTCTCCCCTTCAAGCCCTGAAGGGCTCCAGCTTGGGTACAGGGGGTGCAGTAGGCAGAGTTCTAAGATGACTCTCTGCTCCTGGGCCAGCAGGATTCTAAGCTGGCCTGAATAACCCATGCTCTGTGTCAGCCCCTCACCCTGAGTGGTGGAGGGCCCCAAGTATGATAGGGCATCATACTGTGATGCGGTTCAACTAAATGACAAAGGTGAAGAGATTTTGCAGATGATTTTGAGTTAATCGCAAAGGAGATTTTCCTGGGTGAGCCTGACTTAATTACATAATTTCCTGCAGGAGGGACGAGGCCCTTCCCAGTAAGAGATTCTCTTCCGGCCTTGAAGGACTATGCAGCCATGTTGTGAGAGGGCCCCGTGGCCTCTGGAGAAGTTGAACACAGCCAGCAAGAAAACCAAGACGTCATTCCTGTAACTGCAGGGAAGTGAATTTTGTCAACGATCTTGTGAACTTAGAAGAGGATCCTAAACTCCAGAAAGGAATATGGCCTGGCTGACACCGTAATTTCAGCCTGTGAGACCCAGAGCAGATAGCAGAGCCCGGCTTTGCCTGCACCACTGACCCACGGAAACTGAGAATCTTCAAAGGTAAGGTGAACGGCTTATATAGTTCTTTTCATTTCTAAACATGATAGTCCCCAATTGTGTTAATATTATCCCTGAATTGAGTGTTTTAGGTTAGACTCTGTATAAAGAGATTTGTTTTTTGTTTCACTGAAAAGGATTGTATACACCTAGGAAAAGCCTTATGAGAGTATTTACCAAATTCTTAACATTTGATATTATCGTGGCTACATTAGGTGCAGGATTAGAAGGTGCTAAATGAGAGAAAGAGACAGGAACGCTAACTTTCTTTTTTTAATGCATGTTTGTTTGATTTTAAAAAAGAGTTTGATTTTTTTAGGAGTGTTTACTCTTCTGTCTCCTGCACCCTGGTATCAACTTTGATACCCACACCAGGGTCCAAAATTATTCCCATGTATAGTCCTGAAGAAGTCCATTACCAAGTATGGCCTCACTTAGACTTTATGCTAGTGAGGAATCCATTCTATATTCAGTGAAAAGAAAGAGTCCCTCATGTTTCCACTCTTTCCCCATTTCTGCTCCTTCCTCAGCACTTCCGACTACAACTATGTTCATCAAATTTTCGTCTCTGGTTGTCCAACCTCAGTTTATAATTTACTTCATCAATCTTTATTATAATCTTATTACAGTTGGTAAGGAGATCCAAAATATTTCTCTTTTGAGAGACAGAGAATCAAGTCTGCTCACTCCACTCTCCTTTTGGGGCTTTTGGGTTATCCATTGTCTTGCAACATAATGCCATATTCTTTTCTATCTGACCTTAGTATATTACCACTTGTGCTCATAGTTTATCCCTGTTTGGCATCAATTTTCTAGTGGTTTTTTTCTGGCAACATTTTGTTTCTGACAGTTACCTATAGCAACTGACTAAATATTGCAATAGAAAATATATATAATTTCCTTTTACTGACACATATATGAAATAGGAAAACAGAATATGCACGTACTATGTACAGAAAAAGATGTACCCAATCTTTACAGATAAATACATATTTAACACAGAAAACAAGCCTTCATATATGTCAGCACAGGAAATTAAAAAAGGGAGATAAAAGCTTTTCCCATTTCGGGGTTTGAAGTGCTTCAATTTTTACACTACTTTAGGATTTGCTGTAGTAACTTAAACTATAAATTACTGTCATCAGAAGAAATCTAATTTAGCAGATTTAAGCCTTTTATTTTTAAACTGTGAGTGTGTTACCAATTAGGGTTCTTGGATTCTTTCATCAATAGAAATTAATGAGAGCCCAAATGAAGAATCCAGGCAAGGCTTTATTGGGATTCGTGCTGGAGCACGAGGGAGCAAAAACAAGTAACAGGTGCCCTCCCTCGATCCCCGAGGCGGGAGGTGGGGTGAGCTGGTGCCTTAAGTGGGGTGAGGGTGGCTTAGGTAGTCTGCCCACCCCCTTGGTGGTGCTGTTTGCCGAGGTCATGCAGCAGTGCCCTGCTTTTACTCCCAGCAACTCAGAAGTGGCAATTAGGTTTTGGCCTTTTTATATCTTATTGTTCACAATTTGCCCCAGCTGCCCATGCAGGCAGTAATTGTTAGTCCCTTATAGTTGCTCTGTATTCTAGTGCTCAAGGAGGCGCAGGTGCAGGCACTCCAGTAAAGAGTCCCAGGACCCAGGTCCCAGCCTGTCTCAAGTGGAGAGTATGAGGAAAAAAACTGCCAACATTACTTACTTCCTGATACTAGATAAGACCCAAAGCATGGCATCACTGATGATTTTTCATTAAAAATCCCTTTGCTGAAGTAGGGGTTTGCAGTTAATGGCTGGGATTCTGCCATTTATATCAGTAAGGGTTATCTGTAAACTGGCTGATGACATCACCGTGTCCTCTTCTCCTTAACAATGTCTCTGTGGTTTCTCAACATCCCTCTTGGAGAAAACAGCTCTTATTAAATAACTTTTCTTATTTATTCTGGATTTTTAAAACGATTTTGTTAATTTCCACTTGGAAATGTATGTTACTCTCCACATTGCCTTCTACACTAGTCACCCAGAGGCTTGGAGGAAATGAACAAAACTTAAATTTAAAAAAGATAATGTCTGCAGGGAGCATTTTCCGCTCAGATATTTTGAATGTTTCTAATTGCAATCAGTTTTCTTCCTCCAGTATTTAGCTTGTTAGTGCCATGATTTTGTATTCTCCTGCCTGAAAAATAAACCCTATGTTCTTTCTTTAAATTTTTAAATCTTTGTAGTCAACCTAACATTTTACATAACAAAAAGCGAGTACCTGTAACTATTTGAATGCTGCTGTGAAAATGGGAAAGGTCTAGGTAGAGCCTCAGGTGCCAGACAAAATGAAATGAATCAGTATCTCCTTGTTCTAGGCAGTTACCAGTGCAGATACAGCAGTTTAGTTTCTCTTTAATATACTGTTGGCCTGAAGTAAACAGACTGCTAGATACTTCTCCAGGAAAGATGAGTTTGTTTGCGATCAGTAGAGAATTGCAATTCTGGGTCTGCAACTATGGCCAGCCTTGTGCAAGTCCCCTCACTACAAGGGAAGTAGAATGTTTTTATAGAGAGGAAAAGAAAGTTGGGAAGGCTATAGCAAACAAAGAGTCCATGGCTTTTCACAGGCTGAGTCTTTGCCAGGAAAGAAGTCTTCCCTCCTGTTGGGCTCTGCTATCCTCTTAGGTCTTGAGAGCTCCCCATTCTGGTCTCCCAACTCTATTTAATTGAGGTTTTTGTTTTAATTTTGTATAATTTATTAATGAAGCAAAATTATATGTGTCCCATTCTAGGCAAATGCCTGACAGGCTGACATGGATCACTTGAGAAATATGTGCCTTTGACTGATAATGGAGTGGGAATATTGAACATTATAAATTAGTTCAATACATTCCAATAATTTTAAACGGCTCCCCCTCTATTTTCCATGAGCAGGTGATCTCAGTTTTCAAAACTGGAAGCTGAGACAAAGTAAACAAAACAAATTCAGTGGGTTTGCAGAGTATAGCATTAGAATATTGGATTGTTCATTCATAAACATGGAGGCAATTTTTACAGGCTGAGTTTCTGAAACTTAAGTTTTGATGGTTAGCCTCCTCAGAAGAGACTGAGCAGATTGTCTTTGTGCCAGACCCTTAAATCAACAAATCAAGCCAACTAGATGATCTGAGTGACTTTCATGAAACAACCAGAAAACTGACAGTAATCATTTTTAGTTTTAAATGAGATAAAATATCAGTAAGTGAATGCTAAAGGGTATGCTGTAGATGATTATCATTGAAAGGAAAAGGTGATTAGTCAAGGGAAAGCTTTTCTGTCTTAACGTGCTAGAGCCTAAGAATGAAGGAAATGGAATTAATAAGAGTTTCCTGAGAGTGTGGGTAGGAAAGGACAAGCAGAAACATGGAGGAGATGTAAAATGTATGGGCAGAAGGGAATCTTCATTCTGGCAGGATTATCACATAGATAATAGAAGATCGATGGGGAACCCATGACCTGGGGAACAACAAAGAAGAGTGTATCCATAGGCAGCTTGGTATCCCATAAAAAGCACTACTAGGAATTCAGAAACCTCATTTTTTTATTCATAAAATGGGAATTGTTGATTCTGTTCTAATACGAATTTTGTGAGTATATTTTTCAAATTTTAAGTTATATGAATGTTATTTTATTATTAAATGTATATTACCTGCAAAGTGAAATTATAAAAATCTGCATACACTCTTACCTATATAAGGAATGGGAATTGTGGGAGTGCTAGCTTTGGAGCCACAATATACTCACCGTTAAAAAAAAAAAAATCCATCAAAAACCATTCTCAAGTAAATAATTGATTGCTATGATATTACAGTGTAAACTGAAGAATGCTATCTTTGGAAATTACTCAAAAAAAACTGACTACTTTAGTTCTTAAAGTTTTGTTATTTATGAATTACTAAGGTGTTATTTATAGTAGTAACATTCAGCAATCTACATAGTTGCCAAGGAATTTGAGAAGAACATAATGACTAGTGTTTTATTGCCTAAAAGCACAAAAATTAACTTGCTATATATGACTGACAAAGTATTTAAGATTTTCATGCCAAGCAGGAGCAAAACCAGTCCCCTTCTGAAATAGAGTTAACTCTTCTTCTCTAAATAACCATTTTTATTGTTTTTGAAACTTACTCTATTTGTACCTTGCCACTGCAACGTGACATGTACAATGTGAACTTTATTTTGATTCTTCATATGGAGGATATTTTGCATCGCAGTGTAGCTCCTTCTGAAGTGCTGAAATGAGCTTTAGTTATGACATGTATTGTCTTCAGTTTCTTGTATTTTAAGTACAGGTGGAAATGAGGTTATTTGTTGGCACTTGTCACTGCACATCGCTTACTTTTATGCCCCCTAAAGTTGTTTTTTTATGTTCAGTGTACCTTGATTCCACTTCAGTTTTCATAGCAATGCAAAGATGCAGTCATGTCTCATTCTCTCCGTATTGCAACTGAGGAAACTGCTAATTAGAGAAATCACTGGCTTTTTATGATTGTCACAAATATTCTAAATGGGAAAACTGGTATTAGACTCAGGTTCTGATGTCATGTCTGGTAGTCTCTACTGTGCAACTCTCTAATTTGTTATACTTAAATTTGAATGACTTTTAGAGAATCGGATAACTGTGTAGTCACACAGAAAAGCAAACAACATATACTGACATAGCAGTATTTTCGTTAGCAATCTGTTTTATTGTTTCTAACTATTTTTATATATAAATATTCAATGGTAATAGCAACCTGAGGACTGTTTTTGGAAATCTCAGATGATATATTCCCAGCAGTAAACTCATAATCCTAGTAAACGTATGAGTGAAAAAAATTTACATTTTCATTTGTTTTGCTACGTCTGCATTGTTATTTATTCTTTGGGGTTTAGTCCCACCTATAAACTGCCATTCACCACTGTAGGAGGAAAAACAAAGTGTTTATAAAATATAATCTGTTAACCCCTCCCCTGCAACCTGGACCAGCTGATGTGCCACACCTTATCCATGTTGGGCCAGTCAGATTCTCTCAGAAGTTTGGAATCGGCATTCGTTGATGTTGGTCTCTATGGTCACTCAACTAAAGCAACATAAACTCTGAGTAGAAGAATTCAGCCTTGCTTAGCCTGTGTGTATAGGAAGGCAGAGAAAGCCAACCTAGAGAGGGAGTGAGGACGGGGGGAAACTGTAAAACAAAAACCAAAACAAACAAACAAACAAAAAACAGATATATGGCGAACAGCATGATCAGGAGATCAGGTACCCTCAGAGAAATAAGGACCCAGGTTGCAAACATCTTTTTATTTCCTGATTCTAGTTCTCAGGACCTTGACTGAACCTGCTCTTGAGTTGAACCTGCATTGTTTGTTCATTTATAGAACCTTGACTAAGACATAAATTAAATCAAAGCTTTACCAGTCTCCTATTTTAAAAATCAAGTGGATTGTTTAGAGTTTTAAATATTTTAATTCCATTTAATATTTTGTTTCGCTATAGGAATCATTTTATTTTCACATTTGAAAATGCACACGTTTAACAAAAGATAAAATTTACCTCTGATCCCACCATCAGAAGTAGCTTCTGTTAATGTTTGATATATTTTGCTATAATCTTCTGTGTATGCCAGTATACACTTGAGTGTATGCACGCGCACACACACATTAATTCTAACTGAATCATGATCAACAGTTTGCATACTTTTATGTTTTACTATTTTTACTTAAAATTATCTTTGGAGATGGTTTTTAATTTACTGTAACATTTAATTGACCATTTTTCTGTTTTTGATCATTCTGTTCTTTAACTTAGAGTGAATATTAATTATAGCTTCCGTAGTGCTTTGATTTTTTTAAAATTTCTTTTGTTTTATTCAACAAACCATTATTAAGTGTCCACTGTGTACCAAACACTTTGATACAGCTAATAAGCTATGTTTGCTTACCTTGAGGGGATTAGAGCCTTAATGTAAAAGAGCCTAGTAAAGCAATTGCTCATCAAATTTGAGGAGTCATTTCTTCGAAGGAAAAGGGGTGAAGAGGTGCTTCTTAGGGGGAACCTGGGTCATGAATTGAGCATTGACAAATGAATAAATGACTGGGGAGGAGGGTACGTGTGAAATAACAAGAGATAAGTTAGAAAGGTAAGCAGGTCATGGTGAAGGGAGGCTTATCTGGCATCTTACAAGCAGTGGATAAAACTGACAGTTTCCGGGAGAAGGGAGGCCTTGGAAGATTTGCATTTTCAATTGATTATATGACAGCAGAAGATGGATTGCTCAGGTGTAAAACCTGATGTGAGGAAGCTACTTGAAGCGAGAAATCTACTAAAATAGTCCACGTAAAAGATGAGATCCAGTATCACCACACTAAGAGGAGAGAGATTAGGTTATGGCTATATTGAAAAGATAATTTATGGTATTTGGTAACTGGTAGGCTGTCCGTAGGTGAAGGGTAAGGAGACTCCGAGAATTTTCTGTCTTCTGGCTTGCTACTACTACATGTTATAGAGAATACAAGAGAAGGGGCAGGATAGGGGAGAGATCCAGAGTATTCATTTAGATGTGTTTGACTTGAGTTACCTGTTGGACATGATCAGTAGTCAGCGTAACAGCTCAGGCTGATTATAAAAAACACTGCAGACTTGTGGCTTAAATAACAGAAATTTATAGTCTCATAGTTCTGGGGGCTTGAAGTCCAAGATAAGGGTGCTGACATGGTCAGGTTTTGGTGAGAGCTCTCCTCCTGGCTTGCATACCTTCTCTCTGTTTCCTCACGTGGTGGTGAGATAGCGAGTAAGCTCTTTCACTCCTTCTAAGCCCACAGTCCTATCAGCTGAGGGCTCATCCCTTATGACCTCATTTAACCTTAATTACCTCCTAAAGACCTTCTTTCCAGATACTGTCACCTTGGGGCTTAAGGCTTCAGCATATTAACTTTGGGGAAACACAATTTAGTCCACAGAAGCTAGATATAAATCTGGAGCTTAAGCAACATTTTGGAACTGGAGATATGGTTGACTATGCTTCATGAAAATAGATGAGTATGCCCAGGGTGGGCACCCAGTATAAGAAAGGAAGAGGGTCAGAAACTCAGATTTCACGTTGCTCTCTGTGACTCTCTGTTACATTGTTTGCAATGAACAATGTTAGTGGCACCGCATTAGACTTGCTGATTATATAGAAATGTTGTTTGAACTACTCTCCCATAGATAGTCAGCAGATGAGAATTTTTAATGTTTAAGCTTAAAAAAAAGGATCCTTAATTAAAAGTTGAATAGGATTAGTAGGGACAGATTGTTGAATAGGCAGACTATATCTAATTGGAGAAAATCTGTCACAGATTAGTCCACCCTTCAGATACCCAACCATGATGGGTTAAGAGTCATTTGAATGATACGTGAGATAGAACCCTGAAGGCATGAGCTTAGAACTGGTGAAGCATGACCTTCCTGAGAGAAATAAAAAGTTTTTTAAAAAATTTTTGCTCTCAGAAGGAAAGATACTGAGACTTAGTGTAAAGTAAACTTAACATTTTTAGTGTTAAGAATGTTAGGAAATGATTTACAAAATGAATTCTATAAATTATCTAGAAACATCACTGGGGAATATATAAACAGGAACTGGGGACCTATCTTCAGATTTTCCACAGAACAGTTTGATGAGAAAAGCATTTACATAAGCTTAAATTTAACATTATATAGAATTTTTTTAAAAAACAAGCAATTAAAATTAAACAATTTGTGTGTGTGTGTTTAAGGTATTATTAGTCACTTATACCTGAGAGTGAATGAGTCTATCAGCTCTTTCCTAAAGCAGGGGGAGGGGAACACAGGAAGGCACAGAGTGCTTGGGTACGCAGCAGGTGGCAGACGTGAGGGAAAAGGCATCGAATATGTTACTACACATTATATGTCAAAATACATGTGAATAAGATGAATGTTGTAAATCTTCTTTGTTGGTAAACTTTGCCTATAAAATACTGGTTTTTGCTGTCAGACACAAACCTTGGTCATCACATGGTAACAGCTGTGTCTCTAGAGGATTGTGGTCAAAGAAGGATGGCACACTTTCAGGTAATGCTGAACCCCCTAGCATGTGAGGGCATTTGGGATACTGACAGTGGTTTGAACTGAAGGGAATGTTGACTTTGTCCTAACCATTATTTTCTGGATTTTCAAAATTATTTCATAGCAAAATCAGAAGCTATATAAAGTCACAGTATATTACAGCTTATTATTTTGTCTGTGCTGTTTTGCTAGGGAAATAAATTTGATTAGTTTGATAAATTTATTCTTCACAAGGGCATGATGATTTTTGTTTTTTACTCAATAGCCTGTAATTTTATTATACGTTGCAAATTGATTTTCTGTTTTATGATTTGCACCAGTATATTTCCAAGCATGAAACTTTAAATAAGTTTCCCTATCACTTGGGGTATTATTTCTGTTTACTTCTTTCCAGATAAACATACAGTTTTAAACAATGCAACATAATTGCCCATTTCCAATCTTCTAACATCTTAATAATATTCTATGAGTTCTAACAATAGGTAACATCTCTGTGATTATTCTCATCAATTCTTTCAGGTAATTGAAGCCTCGCCCAGAATACATAAAATATGTTTATATTTTAACCTGAATGTCTTTATTAGAATTTGTGTATACTTTTATCATGGCTTTTAATTCTGCTGCATAAGGGACGTGATCTTGCTCTATAATAAGCAATACGGTATGATATATGGCTTAGTAAGTAAACAAGAGACTTCTACTTTCTGCTTGGGATGTCGAAATCTGGAAAGAGCATTATTACTTTCACCATTTAAAACAACAATAACAAAAAGCTATACAATCTGCAAATTCTGTTCTTCTTGAACACATCAGAGTGCTGAGGTGATAGGGCAACCAATTAACTTGAAACTTAAGGCAGAACACAAGCACTTGTTTGCCTGGGGCAGACACCATCGGCCAACAGTAATGTATGACATCACTTATATGTGAAATCTAAAAAACTAACTCATAAAAACAGTAAAATGGTGCTTACCAGGGACTGGGGGTTGAGGGGATGGGAGAGATGTTTAAGTGTACAACTTGCATCATGTAGTAAATAAGTCCCAGAGATCTAGTGCACAGTATAGAGAACACAGACAACAGTATTGTAATATAATGATGAAACTTGCTAGCAGACTAGATCTTAATTATTCTAACCACTAAGAAGAGGTGGTAATTATTTCATGTGATAGAGGTGCTAATTATTGGCACATCAGCAATCAAATTACAAATATAAATGTTTCAAATCAATGTTGAACACCTTAAGTTTACACAATGTTATAAGTCAAGTATATTTCAATAAAAATAAGTGTAAAAATAATTAAACTCTATCTAATTAAAACAGACAGTGCAGGCTAGAAAGAGAATAGAGTATTCCTAGAGGCTGGAGATTTAAGGGGAATTTTCACTCATTTGTAGGCTTTTCTCCCATGGACCTTACTGGATGCTCATTAAGAAAAATAAATATTGGCTAGAGCCCTTGGAAACCCTGTGTAGGGTACAGCAGCCACTCTGGAAGAGGCACGAAACAGCACTTGGCTTTTTCATTCCTCCTTCTTTACAGGGGGAAAGCCTCAAACTGCTAGGGGAGGGACAAACCATGACTCCTAGGGTCCCAGCTGAAAACCCACTGAAACAGGGGAAGATGGCAGAAAAATACTCTTTCCCTAGAGAAGAGGGAAGGATACCTGCTAGTCTCAGATCGACGGTGGAAGAAGAAACTGAAGTTCTGAGAAAGGCCAGGGTCACAGAATCTAGTTAAGACTGAGGGTTAATCAGAACAAGAGAGAATACCCACCGTTCTGGTCTGCCACCCACCAGGCTAACAAGCTTCCAATAACAAGTAACAGTGGGACACTGCTGGGCGAGTAAGACAGCATGCGGAGAGTCTTTCTCTGAGGCACAGAGCAAAGGGAAGACTTTAGTTGAGGGTAGAGGAGCTATTGAGAAAAAACATTGATCCAACTAGTCCCTGCTCTGAACACAAGATAATACTAGAAGAATTTGAATCCTGCGATGCAGGCAGTAACCTTGGTAACGACAAATCCCAAACTTAGCTCAACTCCTGAGTAGAAGGATTCAAACCTCAGCACCAGCAGGACAGTCACTCTCATTTAAAAATATAAAAACTATTTACTCAGTTTCTAATGTCCTACACAAGATATCTAACTTTAAAGAAAATTTATGAGGCACACAAAAATGGCACAATAATGTGGACACATTGCCAAGAAAAAAGAATTCAACAGACCAAAGATATGACCCAGACAGTAGAACTATCAGACCAATCTGAAATAGCTATTACTAATATTGTTAAAGACTAATGTAAGGGTAGATAATATGCATATCACACAGGTAATTTTAGCAGAGCTGGAAACCATAAGAAAGAATTAAACAAATGTTAGCAATTAATATGAAGAATGCCCTTAATGGGCTCATCAGTATGCTTGGTACAGCTGAGGCAAGAATTATTACACTTGAATGTAGATCCACAGAAATTACTCAGACTGAAAACCAAGAGGAAAAAAGTTTAAAACATTGAAAAATCAGAAAAAAATCAAGTTATGGTACAGTATCAAGTAGTGCATCTGTAATGCCAGAAGCAGTAGTTTTACATATGTGTAATTATAGCCCAAGTCTATAGAACAGAACCAAATAAATGAAGAAATCGTGGCAAATAATTTTCAAAAATTAATAAGAAAACCATTGAGAATTTAATGAAAAAAAATTCAGTGATAGACATCAAAGCACAGATTGAAGAAGCTCAACAAATTAAAACATACAAACATAAGGCAAATCATATTCAAATTGATGACAACCAAAGACAAGAAAATCTTGAAGGCATCCAGAGGAAAATACATTAATTATAAACAGCTGATTTCATATCAAAACTAAAGCCAGAAGACAAAGGAGTGAGATCTTTAATATTCTGAAAGAAAACTGTAACCAAGAATTCAATACCTACTGAAATTTACCACAATGAAGGCAAAATAAAGGTGTTCCTTCACAAATGAAAATGGAGAGAACTCATTTTCAGCAGAACTGCTCTATAAAAATTGTTAAAGGAGTTCTTTAGGGATATAGAATATAATATCAAATAAAACTTGGATATACAAAAAGAAGTGAAGGACATTGAAATGTTATTGCACATATAAAAATAAATGACAAAAATAGCACAAATGATGGGAGGGCAAAGAATTGTGAATATAGTGTTATGACGTTCTTACAATACATGTGAAACAATATAATATTTGAGGGTTTACTGATTAAAGATTTGTAGTTTAAACTCTAGGGTAGGTATTACACATTCTTTAAAAAGAGTTATAAATTAGAAGTCAATAGCAAAGCTAATACGGAATCATAAATTAAAAAGATAGAAAGGAAGGGGAAAAACAAGAGATGGAACAAACAGAATACAGACAGCAAATTGGAAGATTTTTTTTAATCTAACAATGTTAATCCATATGAAAATAATCTAAATATACTAATTTAAAGACAGAATGACAGATTAGATAATAAAAGCGAAATTGAAGTATACAAGAAATCCACTTTAAATATAAGAGACTTTAACAGAATGGAGAAAAATAGATCATAGAAATACTAACCCAAAGGAAACTGAAGTATCTATATTAATGTTAGTAGATTTCAAATAAGGCATATTAACAGGGTTAAAGAAGGCATTAGATGATGATAACGAGGTCAGTATTTAAAGAAGACTTGATCATAAATATGCATGTACTTAACCATATTGATTCAAACATATGAGGCAAAAATGGATAGAATTGAAAAGATAGGCAAACCCTTAATTAAGGACACAACAATCCCCTTCAGTAATTAATAAAACAACTAGAATGAAAATAAAAAAGGATAAAGAAGACCTGAACAACACAATCAACTAATTTGATCAAACTGACAAATATAGCAGACCAAACAACAATAGCAGAATACACATTCTTTGCAAGTGCAGATGGAACATTCACCATGATAGACCATATTCTAGGACACAAAATAAACCTTAATCGATTCAAAAGAATAGACATAGAAAGCATGAACTCTGGACATAAATAATTAAAAACAAAACTCAGAAATACATCTGGAAAATCTTCAAATATTTGGAAGCTTAACTCACAGAGGAAGTCTCAAGAGGGATTGAAAATGCTTTTAGTGTTGAAAATATGAAATGATAACATTTGTGGAATATAGCTAAAGTAGAATCTTTGTGGAATATTCATAGCACTAGATGCTTATATTAGAAAAGAACAAAGAACATAAATGAGCAAGCAAGTCTTCCTCCTTAGGACATCATAAAAAGAAAAGTAAATTATACCTAGGACAAGCAGAAGGAAGAAATAATAAAGATAGCAGCAGCAATAATGAAATTTAGAGTAGAAAGAAATATAAAGGAGAATAGAGAAGTTAATGAAGCTAAAAGCAGGTGTTTAGGGGGAAAAAAGCATTGATACTGACAAACCTCAAGCCAAAATGACCAAGGGGGGAAAAAGATGGCTGAAATTGTCAGAATTGAAATGAAAGAGGGCATATCACTGCATATCCCACGGACGTTAAAAATATACTAAAGGAGTATTATGTACTATTCTATGCCATACTTTGAAAATTTTAGATAAACCAATTCCATGAAAGGTATTAAATGCCAAAATTCTCTCATGAAAGAAATAGAGTATATTGCATAGTCCTATTTGTGGTTAAAAACCATTGAACAGGAAAAGGTTTAGGCTCAGATCAGGTAATTGGTGAATTCTACGAAACTTTTAAGGAAGAATACAAATTTTTGCCAAAGAACTGAATGTGAACAACCTGTACGTTAATTCTTTTTGTGTAATATAGTGATCTATTGGAAATCAAACAAACACTAGGATTTAGTATAATCTAGAACTTTAGATTGGCCCCGGAACAAGGTTATATTTCAGTTACACTGGTTAATGTCACTGCAAATTGTTTACCACCAAACTACATACAGGAAGAAAATTAGCAGATATCTAGCATGCTGTGATTAAACAACCATTTTTTTAAAGTAGAAAACTATTTCAAAGTGGACTGGCTTAAAGTACTAATTGATTTTTAAGTTTAAACAGTATGTCAGACCCATGGAGGCAGACATATTTTGATCAATGTGTTATTCATTAGTGCCTAGACCAATGATTGGAACATAGTAGATATCTGATATGCATTGGTTGAAAATTGTGTTGAATAAATGAATCTAATGAGAACACATCATAACTAAATATAACAAAGCCATTTTTATGGTATGCTTTAGTAAAATCTAGAATATTTACACACACACACACACACACACATATATATATATATATGTATGTCACACTTTGAACATGTTTTGAGATTTTAGCATTATGTTACAAATATTGACTGAACCTTAGTCACAGTTGGGGGAAGGAGGAATAAAAATAATCCACTTTGAGATGGACATCTTTCATGCCCAATAGTGTAGATACCCAATAATCTTTGCTGTTAGATGTTCAAACCTGGCATTCTATTATGTATTGATTTTTTTTTATTTCTTTGTTGTACTATTTTTAATTTGTCCCTAATGAGAGCTGATTGGTTATTTCTGACATATATACAGAATAATTATTTACGAAGACAAATGTTTGTCCCATTTATTGATGCATTTTGCCAGCTATTAGTGTCCAACTTAAATACTGCCATAGCAGCAGTGACTTCCCTGGAGGGCTTCTTTAATCATAAAGTGAAAACAGTTCGTAGCTCCTTTGTTTAAATTTATCTATACTGAAAATAGCAAAATTGATCCCCTGATATATTCTAATTGCCTAAAATGTGACGACAAATTCTGCATTGCAGTTACCATCATGATAAATGCTGTTTAACTTATGCAAACTTTATAGAATGATGACAAAACAAAAGCTTCCGAGAGATTAATTGTTTCACCATGAGGTAGTTTATACAGCTCAGACTTCATTCCTAAAGTGTAAATCAGCTTTGACTTATCATTGACTCATTGGATGCACACAAGTAATGGTAAGAAAATATACAGTATTAAGATATATTCTATTCTTCATGGCCCATGTGTGTATGTACACATGTAATGTATACACTTATTTTTTTCACATATTTTCTTTTTTTAACTAATTTTTTTTCATTTTTCTTTACACCATCATTTGTTACATTAATCTCCACAACGCAACAGAAGTCTGCCCTCTAATCCAATAAAGGGATAAAGAAAACAGCAGGAGTCTAGGAGAACTCAGAAGGATGGTCTGTAAACTTGGCTGGACGTTGGGAACACTTGTAGAGTTTTAAAGAAATATTGATGCCTTGGATACAGCCCCAGGGATTCTAATTTAAAATTTATGGTGTGTAGAGTGGATATTAGGATTTAGAAAAAAATAAAGTCCCCAGATGTTCCTGATGTGCAGTAAAGTTTGAAACCCACTGCTTTAGAAAACAGTTTATATAAGTACCCAATAAGCAAAGATCCTTGAGTGTTTTAAAACAAGAAGCAATCATTTTATTAACCTTTCATTATTTAAAATATGTGCTGAGGTTATTTTTATGAGAAATTGAAAGTGATTTGATGTACTGTATCAATCTTAAAGAAGGGGTATGAATTAAGGTCTAACTTGTTCTTTTTGCGGCGTGTATGGAATGGAAAATATCCCGTCTTCAGAGTCAGAAAACATGGGTTTGAGCGATGATTCTGCTACTTCCTAAATATATTGCATTGGCTGGGCTTCATATGAAACTTAACTTCCTTATGTTTAAAGTACAGATGGCAATGTAGTCCTTATGGTATTTTGAAGATTAAATGGTGTATGTGAAGGAAATTCTTAATCTTCTAAGTCCTGTACAGAGTTTAGGTGTAACTACTCCCTGTTATCTCTAGCCTTTTTGTGTACAGAGTATGTCTCTTGAGATTACTAACACATTTACTGTTAATTATTCATGCATATGTTCATTAAGTAATCATTTATTTAACTGTGTACTACGTGTTTTTCAGACACTTGCTAGGCATTGTAGACACAGAGCCACACCTGGTTCCCATCTCAGTTGAATCCTGTCTAATGCAGAAGAAAGATACAGACGTACACACATTTGTATTTTTCATGGTAGGGGAAAGCTAAAAATCCAGGATATGCATAACTAAAATATGAAAATGCCAAATCAAGAAGGTCATTTTGGAGTCCCTTAAAGCCTAAACTAAATATGTTAGAGTAGAAGACGTTTTTCTGATGCCTCTTGGGCATTGACATTTTGGTACCCTGAGTAGAACACACTGTGATTAAGAAATGTTTTTACTGAGAGGTAGTATGAACTACTAATGGATAAAGGTGTGCGTTCTAAAATCATATTATCTTGGTTCCAATCTTTGCTCTACCACAATTCAGCTGCACAACCTTGGGCAGATTTTTAACTTTTGTGTTTCACCATCCTCATCTGTAAAGTAAGATAGTACCTCCTCTCGGAGTTGTGAAAATCTATGAGGTAGTATCTGTGAAGTTCTTTGAATGATGAGTGACACCTAGGGAATGGCCATTATTCACAATTTATTGTAAAATTACCTTAATGATAATGCTTAACAGGGAGATGATTCTGCATTTTTATGCATCAAAATGGTTAAGAGGAAACGTATTATTCTTACAGTAGATGCTAAGTATTACTGAGCTAGAGAAAAAATGATTTCATCAGCAAGATAAAGGGAAAAGTTGGCAAAAGTAAAATACTTTCATTTTTTAAGTCAGCATATCAGTATTTTCTTTTTCTGCTTTCTGGCTCAAACCTATTCATTGTTATTCCTAAGACGCTTGTACCCTTTATAATACCATGTGGTAACTTTAAAGAGAACATCTGTTTTTGTAGAAAGCGCTGCTGTGAAACTTGATCAGCAGGAAAAATAGTAAACTTCATATAAAAAGTTCAGGCCTGGGATTATATTGATCTGGTTTGACTGTTTATTATGCGTAGGACAGAATTCTAAGCTAAACAATACATTTCAGATGGACTGGTACTGTAAATTCAGTGGTTATCTTGTTCTTTGATAAAAATCTTTATTTTACGGATTCCACGGCTTGTGAAGGGTCTTATGAAATGTGGCTTCTTCAATGGCTGAATGTGTTTTGTTGTAGAAATTACTCAAGCTAGCTTAAATGGGGAACTCTCTGGACATTTTTTAGACTGTGATGTGTAAGCTTGTTTTTCACAATTAGTACATTGTTACTTTTAGCCATTAAATCCTTGCTTCTAAGATAGATATATACATATACATGCATATATATATATATATAATATATATATATATATATATAAAATAAGGAGTCTCTTGATGGATTTAGAAAATGCAAATTTTATTTGCTGTTTAATTATAATTTTTATCTTAGAAAATGCTGTGTTTTTCTTCTGGGCCAGTATTATGACAGAATCGATCAAAACCAATGTAAACACAGTATTAAATTTACACATGAGGAAAGTGCACCATGAATTAATTTATATAAATCATCAAGATGGTCATAAAACCTATTGACAAGTGGGATGTTCAGAATTCCTTCAGGCTGGCTTATCTTGTTGAGAGTATATATTTTTAAACAGACATAAGAATTTATATAGGTTCTCAAGAAAATCTCTCTTACAACATAAAATATAATTTGTATATAGTTACTGCTGATACAGAAATCCTTTAATGTCTTCCCAAATCATCATGATGTTGGAGATGAGGTTTATAATGAGTATCTAATTCAGATATAGATTTAACTGCTTTTTTTCTTTGTTTCTGTACAATCTGTTACACCAACCAAAAATAAAATTAAAGTATAATTTTTTTCCTCATCACAGGTTTAAGTCTATGACTTTTTATTAAATCACCATAATTTGTGTGCAGCCACAAGTAAACTGATAATTTTTTTCCCTGATTTTAAGAAATAAAAAGAGAAAGATTCAGAGTAGGTGAAACAACTTTCTCAACAAGAAACGCCTAATTTATTCAGTTAAACAGCACATTGGTGCATTTTCCCCTTGGACTGTTAGCTTCAATAAGCCTCTGGCAAGAAGGCCTGTGTGTTTTGTTCTGTACCTTAAACAGTCCTTTAAACATTCAAATGCTGCTTCTGCTGTGTTTCCATCAAACTTCATGCCTTATAATGTCATTTATAGTTTTTTCTCATCTTTGTCTTCCTGACTAGTTTGTAAACCTCATGGCAATAAAATAGTAATAGTTTCTTTCCATGGCATTATATAAACTAGGTGTTTGGTAAATTTATTGAACAGACTCAAACCTAACATTTAAAACTGGAATGTTTTATAACTGATTTAGAAAAATCACAATACGAGTGATATTCTTTCTGTGCAATAATGATGTCTTCATCTACTTTATCAATTCTGTGACTTGATACAGAAGACTTACTGGCTGTATATCATGGCTCTTAAAAGGAAGAGCAAGATCAAGATTTTTTTCTTAATTGAAGTATAGTTAAATTACAATGTTTTGTTAGTTTCAGGTGTTGAGCAAAGTGATTCATTTATATATATATATATTTTTTTTCGTTTTCAGATTCTTTTCCACTATAGGTTATCACTTATATGTGGAATCTAAAAAAATATATATACAAATGAACTTATTTACAAACCAGAAATAGACATTAAACAGACATAGAAAACAAACTATGGTTATGAAAGGGGGTGGGGAGGGATAAATTAGGAGTTTGGGGTTAACAGATACATACTACTATATATAAAACAGATGACCAAGTGACCTACTATATAGCACAGGGAACTATATTCAAGATCAAGATTTTGGTGGATGGGAAAACTGGAGAAGGAACTCAAGTAGAACTTGGGTTCTACTCAGAATATCCATTATCATTTAACTTCTCTGGGTCTCCTGCCTTATACATAAATTGGAAACAGTCACATCTGCCCCATTAATCACAGTTTTTTTTTTCAGTCACCTTAGAAAAATATACTATGTACTATTATGTGCTGCTCATAATTTTTAAGTACCGAGGATTTATCCATACTTTCAAAGAAAGACCTTACCGTCCAGTGGGGTAGACAAACTAGTAGACCATTCTACCACAGGGTTACATGTTATGACATTATAATTTGAGTCTTATGTCTTATTTCTTAGTCAAAGCTTAAATGGCACATCCTCAGAGAGGAGATCCCTGACTATGCAGTCTAAAGCATTCTCCCAGGCAATATCATGACCATTTTTAAAGTGCACAACAATCTCTAAATCTCCCTTCCTGTCATCTGTCTGTCTGTATATCAGCTATTTTGTTTCTCCCAAATGACATGTCAGTCCTGTGACAGCAGATGCCATTTGACTCATTTTTTTCCACTTTTGATGAAAAATAATTGATGTACATCACTGCATAAGTTTAAGTCATACAGCATAATGGTTTGATTTACATATATTGTGAAGTGATTACCAGAACAGGTTTAGCTAATAGACATCTTTTCATATAGATACAGTAAAAAGAAAAGAAAAAAGGAAATAAAACATTATGATGAAAAATCTTAGGATTTAGTCTCAACAACTTTATATCATATGGCATGTTGTACTTTACATTCTAGTACTCATTTATCTTATAACTGGATATTTGTCAACTTGCCTGAATTTCCCCCTTCCCATCCTTTGCTTTTGGTAACCACAAGCCTAATCTCTTTTTCTATGAGTTTGGTTTTTATTTTATAAGTGAGATCATACAGTATTAGCCTTCCTCTGTCTGAATTTTAATTTAGCATAATGCCTTCAAGATCCACTCATGTCACAAATGGGAGGATTTCCTGATTTTAATGGCTGAATAATATTCCACTGAATATTCATACAACAACTTCTTTATCTGTTTATCCACTGATGGACACTGAGGTTGTTTCAATGTCTTGCATATTGTAAATAATGCTGCTATGACCGTGGAAGTGCAGGTATCATTTCCAGTTAGTATTTTTGTTTCCTTTGAATATAATTTCAGGAATTGGTAGATCATATAGTAGTTCCTATTTTTCATTGTTTGAGGAACTTCCATACTGTTTCCCATAATGGCTCTACCAATTTATAATCCTACCAGCTGTGCACAAAGATTGCCTTTTTTCCACATCCATGCCAGCATTTGTTATCTCTTGTCTTTTTGATGATGGTCATTTTAAGAGATGTGAGTTTATATTTCATTGAGGTTTTAACTCACATTTCCCTAATGACTAGTGATGTGGAGCATCATTTCATGTAATCTGTTGACCTTTTGTATCTCTTCTTTGGAGAAATGTCTATTCAGATTCTTTGCTCATTTTTAATTGGGTTATTCTTTTTTATTGAGTTGTGTGAGTTCCTCATATATTGTGGGCATTAACCCCTCATCAGATACATGGTTTGAAAATATTTTTCCTATTCTGTAGGCTCTTTCACTTTGTTGATGGTTTCTTTTGCTGTGCAGAAGTTTTTTAGTTTGATGTAGCCCCGCTTGTTTATTTTTTATTTTGTTGCTTATGCTTTACATGTATCCAAAAAAACCATTGCCAAGACCAATGTCAAAAAGCTTTATTTTTATGTTTTGTTCTGGGATGTTCATTGTTTTGGGTCTTAGATTTAAGTCTTTATTTTGTGAGTGGTGTAAGTCCAATTTCATCCTTATACATGTGAATATCTAATTATTCCAGCACCATTTACTAAGGAGATTGTCCTTCTCCGTTGAGTATTCTTGGCTTGCTTGTGAAATATTAATTGACTGTATATGTGTGGGTTTATTTCCAGGCTCTCAACTCTGTTCCATTGGTCTATCTGTTTTTATGCCAGTACAACTATCTTTTCATGACTACTGCTATATAATATAGCATGAAATCAGAAGTGTGATGCCTCCAGCTTTGTTCTTATTTCTCAGGATTTCTTTGGCTCTTTGGGGTTTTTTGTGGTTCCATATAAATATTAGGAGTGTTTTTTCTACCTTTGTAAAAAAGTGCCGTTGCAATCCTGATAGAGATTGCACTGAATCTATATATGGTTTTTGTTATTATTGACATTTTAACAATATTAATTCTTCAAATCCATGAACACGGGATACCTTTCCATTTATACAACTTCTTCAGTTTCTTTCATCAATATCTTGTAGTTTTCAGCATAGAGTTCTTTCACCTCCTTAGTTAATTTTATTGCTTTTGATGCTATTGTAAGTGAGATTTTTTTTCAGGATAACTCATTGTTAGTGTATAGAAATGTTACTAATTTTTGTATGTTAATTTTGTATTCTGCAGCATTACTGAATTCACTGATTAGATCTAACACTTTTTTGGTTGAGTCTTTAAAATTTTCTCTATATAAAATCATGTTACCTGCAAAGACAGTTTTACTTCTTCCCTTCCAATTCTGATAACTTGTATTTATTTTTCTTAACTTATTGCTCTATTTAGGACTTACGGTACTTTGTTGAATAGGAGTGGTGAGAGTGAGTTCCCTTGCCTTATTCCTGAACTTAGAGAAAAAGCTTTCAACCTTTCTCCATTACGTAGGATGTTAGCTGTGGTCTTGTTTTATATGGCCGTCATTATGTTGAGGTTTTTTCCTTTCATGCCTAAATTGTTAAGAGTTTTTATCATGAATAGATACTGAGTTTTGTCAAATGGTTTTTCTGCATCTATTGAGATGATCATATGATTCTTTACTTTCATTCTATTAATGTGATGTATCACATTGATAATTATATAGTGACCTTCTTTGTCTCTTTTTACCATTTTTAGTTTAAGTCTAGTTTAAGTCTAGTTTATCTGATCTAAAGATAGCTATTCCTGATTTTTTTGGTTACCATTTGCTTGAAATATATTTTCCTACCTCTTCAGTCTTAGTCTGTTTGTCTTTAAGACTAATATGTGTCTCTTGTAGTCAGCATATTGTTGGATCTTGTTTTTTTCATCCATTCAGCCAGTCTTTGTCTTTTGACTGAATGATTTCATTTATTTACATTTAAAGTAATTACTGATAGGTGAAAACTTACTACTGCTCTTTTGTTAAATTTTTCTGTTGTTTTGTATATCCATTGTTCCTTGTTTCTTATCCAGCTGTCTCTGTGTTTTGATGTCTTTTTTATTATGTTCTGATGTGTAATTACTACAGTATTTTCTCATAGTCACCATTAGGCTTACATAAAATATCTTAAATAAATAACAACCTATTGTAAACTGATAATAACTTAATATCAATAGAAATCATAAACTTTATACTTTTACTTCTCTTCCCCCTCACATTTTAGGTATTGCTGTTATAGTTTATATGTTTTTTACATTGTATAGCTAATAACAAATTATTGTAGTTTTGGTTATTTTTACTACTTCAAAAATGTTTAAACTAGAGTTGTGACTTATGCACCACTTTTTCCATATTGTAGGCTCTAAGTATGACTATATATATATATTTACCATTGTCAGTGAGATTTATGTCGCCTTTTTACATTTTTTTTTTTGTTAATTAGCATTCTTTTGCTTCCATTCAAAGAATTCCCTTTAGCATTTCTTGTAAGGCAAGTCTGGTGTTGTTAATGAACTCCCTCAGCTTTTGATTGTTTCGGAATGTCTTTATCCCTCCTTTGTTTCTGAATGACAACTTCACGGGATACAGAATTCTTGGTTGACAGTGATTTTCTTTCAGTATTTTGAATATGTCACCTAATTTCCTCCCAGCCTGAAAAGTTTCTATTGAGAGATCTGCCACTAGTCTTATGCAGCTACCCTGGTATGTAACTTCTTTTTCCCTGCTGCTGTTAAACTTCTTGTGTTTGACATTTTTGTCTTTTGAAAATGATAATTATAATGTGTCTTGGTGTAGCTCTATTCAGATTCTATATATTGGGAATATTTATGGATCTGAGTGTCCTTTTTTCTCCCCAGGTTGGCAAGTTTTAGACATTTTTGCTTTAAATATACTTTCTATCCCTTTCTTTTGCTCTTTTCCTTCTGGAATTCTGATAATGTGATTTTTGTTTTCATTGTGTCACATAATTCCTATAGGTTTTCATCACTCTTTTCTATTCTTTTTTATTTTTGCTCCTCTGACTGGGTAATTTCTAATGTCCCATCTCCCAGGTCACACATTCTTTCTTCTGCTTGGTTGCCGACTTTTGAAACTCTATTGAATTCTCCAGTTCAGTTATTGTACTTTTCAACACCAGGATTTTCGTTTTGTTTGTTTGCTTGCTCTTGTTTCTTTATTGGTTCCTATTTCATTGTTGAGCTTCTCATGCATTGTTTGCCTAATTTTGTTTAGTTGTCTATCTGTGTTTTCTTGTAATTCACTAAACTTCCTTAAGAGGACTATGCTGAATTCTTTGCTTGAAAGTTCATAGATCTCTAATTTTTTAGGGTCAGTTATTGTAGCTTAAGTCAGTTCCTTTGGTGTCATATTTACCTCATTTTTCATGATCCTTGATTTCTTATGTTGGTATCTACACATCTGATTAAAGGGCGCCTCTCCCAGCTTTTACAGGTTTGCTTTGGCAGAGACAGTTCTTTACTAGTCAGCTCAGTTTGGGTTTCTAGGTGTCTGCTGGTAATGTCCTTGGGCAGAGTGGGGTATTATGGCCTATTTGGGGTCAAGGCAACCTTTCCAGCTCTGTGAACAGAGATGGAG
Source organism: Camelus ferus (assembly GCF_009834535.1). Lineage (NCBI taxonomy): Eukaryota > Metazoa > Chordata > Mammalia > Artiodactyla > Camelidae > Camelus > Camelus ferus. Next base: position 32,027,878 of record NC_045700.1, on the reverse strand, counting down.
AAGTGTACTACTGGCCGAGAAAGTTGGACAAGACTGCTGGCTTGGTCCCCTACCAAGTGAGGCTGTAGGATGGACTCTGATCAGGCTGACTAGACGATCAGGACTGGGTACTACATGCACTAGTAGATGAAACTATCAGTTAATTCCCTGTCCTGGCAGTAGCGGGAGGCGAGAAGTCAGGGCCTAAGCAGCTCATTGTTTGGGGACCTGAAGTCATGCCTGAGTGTGCACTGGATTCCCTGGACAGGTGAGGCCACCTTTTTACTCTGCAGATGGGGGGAAGCCCCATACTGTTCTCCCTGTATAAGTGTCACTGTACACAGGGCTGGTGAATGGGCTCAACAGCAGTCCCCTGTGCTCTGCTTAGGTGCCCTCATCAGACCCAGTGAAGGCTGTATCCAGCAGTGAGCAGGGGTATGGATTAGATCTCCTGCCAAATGCAGTGGGAGAAGCAGCTCTAAAACCAGTAAAGCACTTTGTTGTCTTAACTCAAGCTGACCTATACCCCCAGGTTTCTGGCTAAACAGGGCTATTGGCTTTGCTCTGCAAAATACTGGCCCTGCTGTCTTTCTCTCAGCTAGAGCACGGCTAGGCTGCACTGCTTCCAGGTGTATTCGCCAGGCCTTCTGGTAGGATGTGGCTGGAATGCACTCTCCATAGCAGATGGGACTGCGACTCAGCGCCTTGCCTGGGTGTGGGAAAACCGGGCTTAGGGAGTGAAATATTTTTGTTTAGGGACCCAGTCCAAGGAGATATGCACCCTGCCGAGTACCCTGATTAGAGTGCACCCCCACTGGATTCTGCAGATGAGCAGAGCCACTGGTTGGGATTACTGCTATGGCTCTGCTGGTATGAACTTAATCTTTCAAGATCCGTATGCTGGTTGTTGCAAACCCCTCCCACCTTCATCACAGTCAGATTATCGGTGGTTGAGCCTTGCAGATTCCCCTGCAATCTCTGTGGTTAGAAATCAGAGTAGGGGCTCCGACAAAGTGGCCCACAATGCTGGGGTGCTCTAGCTGTCCCCCCTTGTTCTCTTTTCCCGCTTGAGGATCCGGAGGCTCAGGTGAGACCTCTCTGCATGATGCTGCACGGGACTGCAGTGCTCAGTGTGGAGCAGCTTCCCTTACACGACTCATGAAGTCTGTCTTGGTCTCTGAGGTGCAGGCGTGCTTCAGCCTCGCTTTGCATTTTAGAATTCTTGAATAGTTGTTGTTCTTGTGAGAATGAGAAAAGTCAGGAACGATCCATGTTGCCGTCTTGGTGACATCACTCCCTTTATTCACTTTATTACCTTAGCTCTTAGAATTATTCCTGATATTTATAAGGCTTTCATTGAATATTTGCTGAGTAAGTGAATGAAAAGGAATGAAAAAATACTTAAAACTTCTTGTACCATGGCAGCACGGATTAGAGTTAATTCATTTAATAGATACTATGTGTCGACTGTGTTCCAGAGGCATAGTACTTGCTCCTGGGGATACTATGTTAATCTTAGTTTGCTGGGGAGATAGACATCAACCAACTACGTAATTATAAACAATTGTAAGTACTGTGAAGGAATAGTCCAGGGTGGCATACAGCCACATAACAAAATACCTAGCCTAATGTGACAGGTCGGGTCTTTTGAGGAAGTTTCATTTGGGCTAAAAGTTTAATGATTTGACTCAACCATGCAAAGGCAGTGTCAGCCAGGGTCTTCTAAGGAAGTGAAAGTTGGCCAGTATGGATGAACTCTAGGGAGCAATTGGTGGGGGTGGACAGATGGGACTAAGATGCTGAACCCAGAACTTGTAAAGCATTGAGCTCCATATTAACAGTTAATATTCAGAAGTAAGATGTACATAGAGGGAATAGTGTAAGCAAAGGAAAAGATTAAAAAGAGTCAGTGATACATAGATTCCTGGGCTATAACTGGGTTTACTTGAAAGATCAACATTTAAAAAATCTCTTCTCCGACTTTTACTTTAAGGATACTAAATGTTTCACATACACAGAGACCCACTGCACATAGGAATGAGATAGCTATGAAACAGCTGTCAACAACTATTTGCTAGTCACTTATTTTCAGACAGGTCTTTAAGAGAGTAAAAAGTTACCTGGCCAATTGAAGTAAAGTGAACTGAAAAACATGTCTAGTGTATAAATAATAACAAAGAGAATGTCAAAAATGCATTTATAATTAAGTCAAAGTATTTGTTAAATATCTACTTTGTATAGAAGGAGATAAAACATCTAGTTCTACTTTCTTGAAATCAACTGAAAATTAGAACATATATATGTGAAAAGTATTATAGCAAACACAGAAACAATGCATAATTTAAAAGGGAAGAGATGAGTAAGATCTGGGCTCAGTTAAGTATATAAAGCTCTGCAGGGAATCAGATTTGAATTCGATTTTGGGGGGAAAAAAGGATGTATGTTAATAAATAGTGAGGCAAATGGGAAAGATGTTAACAAAGGCACAAGGTCCAAGTCATAGAAGTGAGAATTAGCAAGATGTATGAAGTTAACATATACACTGATTTTATGAAAAGCTAATAAGTTCAAGAGTATAAAAACCATGACCTTAATCAAAAGTTACCTTGGCAAAATATTTTAATGAAATAGATCTTGGACTATGTATGCATTACACAGGGAAAATAATTCAATATCTAGTTAATATTCTAGAGATACTGGCTAAAAAACTTTCTAAAGCATAATATCATTTATGTACAAGTTGAAACTTTTAATTATCTTCAAGTGTAATATAAATTGATGTCCCTTAAAAATATCACCTTTAAAGTAATATTCCTATTTTTTATGTAAACGTCTTTCACAGAATTGCTCCTTAACATCCTGTTTTTATTTTCAAAAAATATTAAGTGTAAGTAATAAATTTTTATAAACACATACAAAAACTTCACAAGTTCCTTTAAAATAGCAAAATAATTCCTTTTCTTTTAGTTGAACTGGTTACAAGCTAGTTATTCACTGATGTAATGGGTATTATTTAGCTATCAATTTTCTGTCTCATGTTATGGTGATATGTTTTCTTTTGTTCTGGGATTTGTATGGAATATTTCACAAGACATCATGTCACAAGTAGTAACTGAGTGTTTTTGTTTAAAATATTATTATAGCATTATTAGTATACTCCTACACATTTAAATATAAATATAAGATACCAAGGCATATTTTCTTAAGGTTCAGAAATTAAGTAATGATTTAGGTTTTTAAGTAAAACATCAGAATTACTCTTTCATCTATAAAAGTAGTTTGTGGACTGTTTCTGTAATGCTTCCAACTAATATTTTACCATATGTATTAGATGGTTAGTCCTTGTTTGTTCAACCAGTAATGCATATATTTGAAGTCTTCTATGGAATAATTACTCTGATATATTCTGGGAACATATAAATGAAAAAAAAAGCTGCATGAGTCAGACCTTCAAATTGCTTGCAGCCTACTTGCAGGAATCATGTACAAGGACTATATTATAAGATTATCAGTGTCAAATCATAGTTTGTACAAAATGTACAAAATATAATGTTGGAGAAGACATATCCGAGTCTGCTTGGTGAAGTCAGGGAAGAGTTCATCAAACTGGTGCATCTGAACTGCTTTAAAACGTGTACAAGAATCTATCTGAAAGATAATGGAAGAAAAGGCATTTCAGATCAAGGCCATCCTTGTGTAAAAACTTGGAGACATTCACCATTAGTCATGGGTCAGGATGATCCTGCTCTCTTGGGGGTGTCAGAGTGGTCGAGGGTGACCACTACTTCAGCTGCTAGATCAAGATGGGCCTTGGTTACCCTGCGATAGAGATACAGTTTGGTGCGTTAAAAAAGGACGGAGTGACACAAAAGAGAGTTAGGATGCTGACAGAGTGGGTGAGGTGGGAGATGATGAATAACACAGGAAAAGACATAGGCATAGATGTGAGAGGCTTTTAAGAAGTCATTGCAGTCGCGTTTAATAAATGACTGGATGTCAGGGAGGATGTGGGAGGGGGAGAGAAGGATGATTCTTAGGTCTGTCTTGGCTGAGTATATAAAGGGAACCCTGGGCAGAAGCAGCTTTTTGGGAGGAGATAATGAATTAAATGTTAGTCATGTTAAATCTGAGGTAAGTGTGGGAGATAACAGAGTAAGAGATCCAGAGGGTAGATGGTATTATCCATTTGGAAGCCATCACTTGGAAATGGATTGGCTATTATCTGGGCTTGAGAAGATGAGGTGTCTATGGTCAGTACAGGGGCAAAGAGAAAACATTCTGGACTAACTGGTTACATGTTCTTAGAATAATGAGGAGACAGGTATTACTAAAATCACTGTGTGCTGGAGTAATGAGGAATAAGGATGGATCATGGACCTGCAGGGTGAGACCAGAAAAGGAGGGAAGTAATAGAATAATTAAGAGTGAATGTCCTTTTTATTTGAGACTTTTAGAAAAAGGGAATGAAATCACATGATGAAAGAGCTGTTTAAGGACAAATAATTGGGTTGAGATTGAAGGGGGAGGACTCGTTACAGTCCAACCTATGTGAGTCTTGGCTCCTGTGGTTAGAAGAGTTAGGAGGGGAACATGACATCATGATATAGGAGACTAAGAAAAAGAATGAAAAGGAAATTTATGTTATAATGGTACAAGATTGATCATTGTTCTTAGTGATTTGCTTCTACTTAACAAGCATTCTTTACTGTTACCATGCTGCTTATCTTGCTTCAGTCATGTTTTCTAAGAAAACACTCTTCTCCGATGCTTCTTTCTGCCATCTCTCCATTTGGTCTTTTCCTTCTGTTCTGCTTGACTCATCTTTTTCTCTGTTTTTTGCTGACCTGCTGAGTAGGCAGACCCCTCGGTGGAGGCAAGTTGTGTTGCTTTCAAGAGTAGGGAGGAGAAAAACATGTCCTGCAGTTATGATCTTGCTTTCTTGGCAGGCACAGAGAAACCAGGCTTCAAATTCTAGTGAAAACAACTGCCTTAGAGTTAAGGCAGCAAATCTGATGTGCCTGTGCGCTTAGAGGAAAAAGCAAGCAGTTACAAACAAAAAAGAAACCTAGCTGAATGCAGAGGGACTCTAGATTGCACTTATCTCTCCGTCACTGATCTGAAGATCTGATACACACTGACAGTCCATGCATTTTTGCTGTGAAAGTCTTTCATTTATTAATTATTTCTTTTTCTGTCCAGTAAACATGGGGGAAACATTCCAGGGCTGCTGCTGAGACCGTGATTGCCATTTGCAGATATGAGCAAATTTCAACCTGGGTCTGTAAAAAGCTGGGTCTTGGGGCATCCTCCTTTAGGTTTAGCACCTGTAGTGCCACCTTGGACTGACACAGTGCTATTTACTCTCGTAACTATTTTAAGATTTTTCCTAATATCTGACAAACTGTTCTTTTAATCCTCCATGAAAGAGTTCTGGGCAGGTTAAGCCTCATGTCTTCTTAGGAATCATTCTTGCCATATGCTTGGTAGAACTATGTACCCCCAAAATCTAATGTTGAGGTCCCAACCTCCAGTACCTTAGAATGTACCGTATTTGGAGATAAGGTTTTTAAATCATTTAAAACTAGGCTGTTAGGGTAGGGCCCTACTCCAATGTGGGTATCCTTAGAAGAAGAGAAAGTGACACAAGGGTTCTGCACACAGAGGAAGGGCCATGTGAGGACTAAGTGAAAAGACAGGCGTTTGCAAGCTAAGGAGAGAGGCTTCAGGAGAAACCAAACCTGCCAAAACCTTGATCTTGGGTTTCTAGCCTCCAGAACTGTGAGAAATAAATTTGTTCTTAAAGCCACCAAGTCTGTGGTGTTTTGTTATGGCAGTTCTAGAAGAGTAATAATACACCATACTTTCTAGTTAGTATGTCTGTATTTTCTCAGAGTGAATTTTCAGTAGCCTGTAACTTATCTGTCCTGTACTGAAAATAGGAGAGTGCCTGATGGTTTGATGAACCTTTTCTCTTATCCTAACTTGCCTGTACACTTGTAATATTATACCAGAGCTAAGTGATTTCTGTTCTCATTTTTTTTGTTAGTGTGATGTGTTTCACTTAGTTGCATTTTTCATCTTTCTAGACATTGAGTACATTTACTAAAGCTGAAATGAGAATCTCAATAAATGAATAAATAATGATTTAGTGACATCTGCAGGGTGCTTAAACTTTCATTGATCTTCAAGAATGAGATTTTCTAGTAAAGAGTAATACATCAGGGGTTTTCATAGATTTTACTAAACATGGTGCTTTTTAAAAAACCTGTATCAGAAAGCAGGTTCTCTGTTCATCATGAAGACAATACAGCTGACCCCTCCACAGCATGAGGGATGGGGGCACCAACCCTCAGTGCAGTCCCAAATCCAAGTATAACTTTACAGCGGGTCCTCTGTATCCCAAATTCTGCATCTGCAGATTCAACCAACTGCAGATTGTAGTACTCGAATATATATTTAGTGAAAAAGACCACATTTAAGTGAACCTGTGCAGTTCAAACCCATGTTGTTCAAAGGTCAACTGCACAGTGATGTATTCAAGTCAGGAGTATACAATCTGGAGTTAGCAGCCTGTCGTGGAAATTCTTGCTCAGCCTGTTAGAAGATGGGTAACACTGAGCAAGAAGATTAAAGTCTCATATTTGTCATCCGTAGAATAAGGACAATAATAGTGGTCCCTAACTTATAGGACTGTGGTTAACACTGGGTAGGCTAATTAATAAAACATTACCTGGCTCCTGATAAATACTGTCTATATCTGAGCTATTATTATTATTTTCCTGAATCCTATTGCTTGCTGGTCTGAAAACTCATTATTGATTAATATTGTTCCTATTAGAACCTTACTGGGTATTAATTTAAGGCAGAGTTTCTCACCCTTGGTTCTGTTGATGTTGGGACTGGGTAATTCTTTATTGTGAGGACTGTGCTGTGCACGTGAGATGTTTAGTAGCAGCCATGGGCTCTGAGTATTAGATTCCACTAGGTAATGCCAATGGCCCCCTAGTTGTGACAACGAAAAATGGCCCCTAGGCATTGCCAAATGTTCTCTGGGGGACAGAAGTGTTTCTAGTTGAGAATCCCAGGAAAACTTTTGATTGACAAATAAATGTTTGATTTGGAAAATATATCTACTGCCTGCTGCTTAAGTAAGCTAACCCAAATGCCTGACTTATTTTGAATGTTAGTATTGCTATTTTGTAAGATAGTTTTTCTTTAAAAATATAATTAAGGTAGGCTAGCTAAAATGTAACACTTACTTTCTTTTATTGTGGCATAAAGGTCAAAATATCTTGGTATGTCTTTTTTTCTAAAACAGTAATGTATAGTAATGGAAAAATATAATTGACTTCAAAATTGACCACATACATTTTCATGAAGACCTCTATTTGGATGAAACAAGTTGTCACTACATCTCATCAGAGCAAATGCAAATATTATCAGCAATGGAAATAACTGCTGTTTGATGTTTCTCGTGTGCTGCAGAATAGAACACTTTGACTAAAGTAGCACGGGGTAGAGGAGACAGAAATTTAAATATTCATCAAAGTGTGCTATCGTATTTCATGGTCAAAGGTGTCGAAAGATGAAGTATGTGGGGAATTTTAAAAACTACCATAGGTCTACTGTTTTGTTAGAGAAGTAAAACACATGGTGGCTATATGGATATGAACATGTGCCATCCTACTATGTTACGGTATTAAGTGGAAGTTTTTGTGGTTCAAGACTCGAAAAGAAAGTATAATGACATAACAAATCTTTCTCATTTCTTTGGGATTGGTCAAAACGATTAGCTCCTGTCAGTTACCATCCATTACTCCTTTGCTCCTTGGAAGCTGGGGTGCATCATTATTTATATACTGGCCCATAGAAAAGGAACACACACACACACACACACACACACACACACACCACCCTACAGTTTTTCTCTTTCTTTTCTTTTCATTTTCTTGGACACCTTTTCTCTTGGACCAATACCAGCAAGTCTTTCCAGAATGAGAATATAGCTCTATGTAAATACATCTTCCCTCCTCAGTTATATTAAATGTTTGTTGTTGATTCGGGGTTTTTCTCAATATGTTATTTTAATTGCACCATCTAAAAATTAGATGCAAATTTTTTTCAATCCCACTTCCTTTCTTCTTTTTTAGCCTATAGAATCAACATTGAAACCAATAATAGAAAGAGAAACAAGGGATTTTAAATGTAATGGTAATTAACATTTGTATAATTTTCCCATACATGACTTTTTAAAAAAAATTCATAATAATATGGTGATGCAGATGTAATTACTTTGGTGGGAAAAAGTGAGCATGTGAATGGAAAGGGGCTTGGCAGCTGAAGCAGTGAGAGGCAGAAGTGGTACCTGGTCCTCGTTAGTCTGGCTCCACAGCCAGTGCTCTTTCCTTCCATCACAGTGTCTGCTGGGTAACCTTCTCTCACATTGTTGCAGAGAAAGTGAACTTGGGTTCCTTACTGTAATATGTAATTCCTCCTGGTGGAGTCTTTGAAAGACCAATAAAGACAACCACAAGGTTCTGGAAAATGATGAAGCACTGCTCCCTTTTAAAAAAATTTATTTTACAAAGCCTTGAGGAACTCTCCTTCTGGTGCTGAAAAACAGCAGCCAATTTACAAGGGAAATAATATTGAAATATAAATCCACATTTTAACAGTTAAATATCACATACAGTGGAGTGCTCAAAGTGGGAATATGTCAATAGATTGCTACTTTCTTTTCAAAGCTTAATAATATTAGAGATATACATGTAAACATACATACACACACATTGTATATGTATACATTATATGTAATACATGTTATTTATGATAGGTATATATGATATATACTGTGTATACTATGATATATAGAGAGATACAGTTTACATACTGTATATACAGAGAGAAAAGTAAGTTGTTTTACTTCATGGGATCAAGCATAGAGAAATATTGAGATACTTAATGTTTTTGTTACTGCCTTTTCCTACACACTCATCACCTTCAAAATCAACTAATCATGACTTTAGAAATACCGTATCCTTATATCGTACTATACTTGAAAATCCCTGAATATGTCATTGAAAAGTTAAAAAGAAATCATGTCATTTGTTTCACTAACCAAAGCTGTGTATTTTGTGTCTGTTTTAGAACAGAGACACAATATCTGACCTCACTGTAAGGACACAGGGCATTATAAACTCCAGGACAGAATGTCTCTCGGAAACTTTGGGAGCTTTGTGTCAGACTGAGGGGTTGTGCTCCGATATGAGCCAGCAGTATTTCTAACTCTCAAGTAACATTATCTGTTCTGTCATCTCATGAATCAGACATTGTCTGAGTGGAAATCAAAAGATAATGCCAAGGAGACATCAACTGTGCAGAATGTTCTGTTCTGTAGAGGATAACTTGTTAAATTTCACTCCTGTTTAAACCTCAGTTACTGAAAGAAGCAGGTGGTGAAAAATTATCCCATTCCTTCTTGAAGTTGAAGCCTTTAACAATTAATTATTAATTGGACTTTGAATCTAGTTGAAGAATCTATTTAGCTTTTTCCTTCTCGAGACTGCATACTCATTGGTACAAGTATTATTAGATGGATGGATGTCATTAAAGTATATAGATACAAGACATTTTGCTTTCTAGATAAGCATAATATAAATTCCACTCCAGCAATATGAACTATATGTTCTTTTTTTTTTTTTTCAGGGAAGATTGAAGCAGGATCTTTTATTCTATTTTTTTTCAATTGACACAGTCAGTTTACAATGCTGTGTCAATGCCCTTTATATGTAAACTATGTGAATAAAAGGTGAAATTTTTCTACAGAAAGGTACAAGGGAATCTTGTGAGGTGATGGAACTATTTTGCCTTGATTGTGATGGTAATTACACAGCTGTGTGTGTGTTTCCAGAACTGATATAACTATACACCCAAAAGGGTGGATTTAGGGGTGGTGGGACTACTATTTCATATCTCAGTTTTGGTGGTCATGGCTGAACTCAGAACTGAAGTGGAAACTATATCCGTAATAAAAATCTAAGTAATTAGAAATTATGAGCACACCTTAAAACGGTCTTTAAATGTTCTATATAATTCCAGTGGGCTGTATGACAGGTTCAGTGTCTAATTATATTGGTAAAACGTGATATGGGACAAATTTTGTTAAAAATAAAAGAATTCCTATTAGAGCACTTTGCATATGTATGAAAATTTCTTTAGGCAAAGTTAAGTGGAGGTTTGATCAAGGATCTAGACTCTGGTTCATTAAATCCCACATAATCAGAAGCAGCGGTTCTCCCCACAACAAGGCAAGATACATCTCTGATAGGTTTACCCACAGCAGGGGTCCTTCCTCTTGAGCCACATTTTCTAGCCTGAGGCTCTTCTTCTTTTTTTTTTTTTTTTTCCCTTTTGATGGAACCAGTATTGTTCATGGAATTACAATTGTATCCGGACTGAAGTAAATTCAATGCCCGTTTTACGGGAGTGTGATCAGTCATTAGTCACCCAGTGTTTGTTACCTGACTGCAGTATCTACAGCAGTTTAAACATACCCCTTCCTCTGCAACCTGTATACATTTTCAGAGACAAAAACAAACATATAATCATTAAAAGAGATAAGAACATAATTACAAGATTGCCTGGAGTTTCAGCTGTAAGAATGGGACTGGCTATTTGTAGGACGCATCCCAGGTGCAATTTTAGGGAAGGAGGGTCTATGGATAGGAGAAAAGGTGCTATTTTATGGAATGAGAATAGTCTGAGTAGAGGAGGTTCACTTTTAAAAATAAGGAGTTAACTACTGAGACAGCACAAAGGCAAGTTAGTGTCTGTATTCATAAACATACTCTTGTTAAATTTGTAGTTTCACATTCATTCTCATTAGGAATATTGCATTTCAAAGAGGCTAGTGACCTAAGCAGAACAAAGGCAATAGGGTATGATCTAATGGTCATTTTCCAACTTTAATGCGTAATACATCTGTCTACTGGGTCAAGCATTGGCTATTCCCTCAGGCAAAGAGGATTTACTGAAATCTAAATTTTATTGTTAAATAAACCAATAAGAAGTTTTATCTTGGTAGTTATAATTCTGTGATGGGCTTTTTTCTTCATTGCAGAATACTGATCCCTTATAAAGATAAAAGCTTAGGTAAGAACGTATTAAGCTGATTTTATCCCTATTTTTTACAGCTGTGCATCTTTTTATATTGCCAGGTTGAAAAGAAAAAAGCAGTGAGTTATTTTTCTAGATAAAAGATAACTGGAAAACATGTCAGCCAAAACTCAATATAACTCTGTTGAGTTTGATATTCTCCAAATCTGCCCTCTAGGTTGTTTAAAAAAAAATTCCTGAGTTGACATGTATATATATTTTTTGCCTGTAATAATTTAAAAATTACTGGACAGTTAGGTTTATCTTATTCATCATAGGATTATCTTAGTAGCATCCTTACATTTTTAATTAAAGGCAAAATATCGATCAGCCTATCCTAGGATGTAGTTAATACATTAGCTGATCAATTTAACTGTCCTAGTAGCTTCAGATTCATAGATCAAGTGCTTTTTACAGTACTTAGAAAACCTTGAGTTCTTGACTTTTGTGCTTAAATTAATTTTCACTTTTTCTTTTTACTATATTTCAAGTTATTGTTGGTAGAGCCATCATTAGGTAAGTGAGAATTTGAAATCAAACTTATAAATGATACTGATAATAAGAACTGCTCAAATTTTAGTTAAGGTCTTAAATATGTCTTTGCTTAAACTGCCATGACCTAGGTTCCTGAATTCATTACAAACTCTAATAAATTTTTCATGCCACTCTAAGGGTGATAAAAAGTGTCAAAAACTAAAAGTCTTAGCATATTTAAATGACATTTTGAAAACAGTTAATTACCTACAAGTAGTAAAACTTAAACATTAGAAAAATTGAATAATATGAATACATTCATTTTTATCTTAGGTTGGGTTTCCATTCTTTTATCTGGGCTTTTGTATGGGCTTCTTTTATCTGAGCACTTATAACAGAAGAAAACATTCAGAAAAAGGTGAGGAGAAAGCTTTTTTTTTTCCTCAATTTTAAAACAATCATACATTGACAGGTTACAAAAAATATGTGCAGGGAGGTCTGTGCGCTTTTTTATTCTTTTCTTTTTCTCCTTTTTATTTATTGAATATTTATGCAGTACTGACTTTAGGTGCTGGGGAAACTAAAGTGAAAACAATAGACATCACCCTGGAAAATTTCATAAGCAGCTGTGGAACAGACACATTAAGAGAGAACCCCAATCGAATATATTAAGTGCCCCAGGGGAGCCAAGAGAAATAGAACCGCATAATCTAGCCTTGTAGCTGAGATGGGATTGGAGAGCAGAGACAAGAGGGAGCAATGACAAGCTAAACCTTTATATTTTCATATGTTTGAAATACACATACAGAAATATTTGAGTAGGATTTACTCAGAAATTAGAAATTCTTTGTGATAAAAGTCTATTACATTATGACTTCAATATCATTTAGACATTCAGTATGATTAATTTACAGAATAAATGTTTATTAGAAAAAAATTCTTTGAGTACTCAACAGTTTGGAGACACTCAACACATATTTGTTGAATATATTAATTCATCAATTCATTCTAGAAATACTTATTGAACACTTGTTTAGTGCCAGTCCTTGCACTAGAGTCATAGGAGGCAATAAATAAAAAATGGAATGTATAAATGATATAGAAAGTTATAAGATAATGATTCTTGTGGAACAAAGAAAAATTAGAAAAGAGGGTAGAATAGGAAGTGGTGGGATGAGGAACATCTTACAAATATTAACGAGGAGGTCTGGGTAGGCCTCTTGAAAAAGTGACACTTAAGAAAATACATAAAGCTTGCCTTGTGGGTATTTGAGAGTTGAGCATTCTGGGTGGCAGAACAGCCAGTGTAAAGGCGGCATCATGAGTGCTGCGTTTGTGGAACAGCAAGAAGGCCAGTTTGGCCAGAGGAGCGTGTTGAAATTAGCAGGCAGTGAGTTTAGAGAGATAATGGGGAAAAGATGACATAGAGCATTATTTTAAGCAAGTGTAGACTTTGAGTTTTACTTTGACTGAAATAAGGGACCACTGTAGAGTTTAGAGAAGAAGTGTGACGTAGTCTGTCTTCTAAAGGGATTATTCTGACCACCGTGTTAAGAAGAGATACTAAGAGAGGCCAGATAGAACCAATAATGCCAATTGGAAGGCTATTACAGTAACCGAGGTGAGGGGAGAAGGTAGCTCAGACTAGGGTGGAGAAGCGGAAGAGGTGATGAGCAGTCCGATTTTACATTTTAAAGTCTGAACCAATAGTTTTTGCTGATGGATAAGATCTGAGGTGTAAGACAGAGGTAGGAATCCAGGATGACTTCAAGCTTTTGAGACTGAGCTACTAGAAGATGGAGTTAACATAAACTGAATGAAAGAAAATGTCCCCTTTTACTTAACCTGCTGATCCTAATATTCAGTGGTAGACTTGGTTATGAGATATGAACAGAATATTTTGAGAAAAGTGGAGGGAGGATTTAAAAAAATTAGGGAAAATAACCATGTTTTGTATTTAAACTGCTTTTAGCTACTTTGAAAATTCCTTTCCCTTGAATGGTGTTTAGGGTCTTAACCATGGATGCAAGGAGAGCAGTAAAATTTAAGTGATGATAACTTATAATATAAATGACCAGAAATAGCATGGACCTCATTTTGTTTTTAAGGTATTGCTTCCAGTATCCACATAAAAATATTTAATCCCTACCAAGCTATATATGCACCATTACGTTAGGCTACTCTATAGAAATCTTTTGAGAAAACGTGATGGTTTGTTAACACAATTAAATTAATTTCATCCATTTTTCATCTGTGAAACAGTCCATGTAGATATATCAAAATGATTAATGTTCCATACTATTTCACTGCTTCTACTAATAATTGCATTTTTATAATATACAGTTTTCAAATTATTTTCAGTATTTAAATACATTACATTTTTCACAGTTTTGTTCTGTTTTCCATTAGCATTATGTACCAGACAAGATCCTTGCAAGAAAGATAAAACACGCTCAAAACACAGTGACCGGGGAAAGCTTAATAAAAGGAATATTTACAAAAGTATGGGCAGGGTTAAAGGAAACCGACAAGGGACAGTGAAGCTTGGGCGGCAGGCTCACAAGGTAAGGTTGCTGTTACGTTTCCTAAGCAAGGGAAAGGAACAGTTTTGCAGTTTCCTGGAGATAGTTGTAACTTTAAGTACAGTTGTATCTGTATAAGAGGATGACTCAAAAGAGATAGTAAATTTTAGTAGTAGAGGAACAAAGCGAGCTTGACCTAACTTCTCCCACACATGGTGATTCTGCTTACATTTCTCATTGGCTAAGCACAAGAGAACACCGTAGAAGAAGGGAGCCAGTTCATGCTGTCCATAAAGGTTGGCCTCCGGAGGGACACAGCACACTGGAGAGAGCCAGACAACAGATTTGGAGGAACTGAGAAATCCAGCCAACATGAAACTATATTTCGTAAGAGAGGAATTGATTTATATTGAGATCCACAAAGATATCAAATGTTATGACCCCTCACTATGCTTTCAAGTAAATACTTTTGCCAATAATCTCATCTTCTCAGTTTATAGGTATTTTTGAGTTTTTATTGGAACATATCTTCAAATTTATAGTGAAGTTGCAAAAATAAGAGTATTGCAAAGAACAACTATATATCCTTTAACCAGGTTTATTCTGTGTAGCCATTCTACTGCTTTTGCTTTACCATACACTCTGTACCTCATCTCTCCCGAATAGACTTCATACTATCCTATTCTAAGAGCATGACCTGGGTCCTTGACCAACAGCTTCCTCAGAGACTTCAAGCCCTGATGTGCACCATGTGTAGCGTGGGGAGGGGCAGCTTTCCCTTGAGGTCTTCCAAGTCAAGTCTTTTATTTGCCTCAAATGGGGTCTGAAAGATCACATGTAGGACTCTAGCCAGGAGCCAGGCTCTTCAACACTTTGTCACACATTGTAATTTCATGATTATTTTTCTACCTGTGAGTCCACCTTTGTTTTAGTCTTAGTTCTGAAGGTACACATAGGGAACGCTCACCCTCAGCCCTTTCCAAGCCTTCCCTTGCTTGTCTCTCTCACTTGGATGAAGCCCATCCTGCAGCAGAGGCCTCAGGGGAGTGAGTACACGTGTGCAGTGTTCCCTGAGTCCTTGCGCTTTTCAACCTGTTTTTCTATAGCCTTGACACTTAAAAGGTTTTGACTCAACGTAAGGTCTTTGGTTCATACTTTTATTCTTTAAATTTCTTGAAAATACCACTATACTTGTGTCTTGCTTTGTGTTTGTTTTTGTCTGTTAATGTGGTAATTCTGTTGAACTTGCATCTCTTTGCTTGAAGGTCTTGAGGTCTTTATCTTTAAACTTCCACAGCTTTGCTAGATAATGGTGTTATGGAGTCAGGTACTTTTTATCTTCAGAATGTTTTTGATTATCATGGTAAATACTGAAATACTAATTTTCTTTCATTCCTTTGATTTTCCTTTTTACAGACTCTGATTATACATGTCTTGAACTATTGTTGATTGTCCAATTCAAACACTTTCTCTCTGGCCCTTTTTACCTTTTTTTAAATATAATTTTTATTCTGGTGATTTTACTTCTTTTACACAATGGTCTTTATGAAATTTTCATTTGAATCTCTTTTCCCTCTGGACTCTTTTCCTTTAGTTTTTATTTCTGATATGTCATTCTTTTTCTTCTATTTGTTTTGTGAGCTCATTCAGTTCTCTTGTCTTGTCTTCCAATTTGTCCATTTCTGTTATTAGTTTATGTATTGCTAATTCAAGGTGTTTTTTCATGACCCTAAATGCACGTTTTAGGATATTTAATTCAACTTGGAATGTATTATTTCTTTTAGCTTCACGTTTGGTTTTTAGGAAATAGATTTCATCAGTTAGAACTGCCTTAGTCACAATTTAAAAATGTTTAACAGTCACATCATATTGATATTATCTGCTTTTCTCTGTTACTTATTTTATGAATAGGATTCCTAATTCAAGAGTACAGAGTTTCTGTTATTTTTGCTCTTCTCTGTTCAGTTTTTTAAAGAACGGTGGTGTTGATGGTGGTGGGGAGAGAGAAGAGCTGGTGTTTTGTTACCCGTTTTTCTGTAAGAAGTGTAATTTTTCCCTGCTATTTCCTTATGTTCCTTCACTGCCTCATTTCAACCTCTTATCTTTGTATTTCATTCTCTTCTGGAAGCAATGCTTCTACAAGGCCACTGCTGATCTTGTGCAGACCAAGCCCCTGCTCTGTAACTAGTGATGCAGTCAACCAGTTTACGTGAATTTATGATTTTGGAATATAATGCTTCAGTGTGTTTTGGGGCAGTAATTTGGTCTGTGTTTCATCTGTGTCACCTGCTTCCTTCTCATTTTTTTCCTAGAGACTCATCAGGCCTTTTCTCCCCCACTTGCTCCATAACCACAGGCTTAACATGAGGTGACTGGTGGAAACTCTTTTTCTCTTTTTTAAAGATTGTAGTATTCTCTAACCCCATGGGTTATTTTGGTTATTTGCCACTATTGTTGCCTTTTATGATTTATTTGGAGGGGTGTGTGTGTGGGAGATCCGCTGTCATTTGGCCATCATTGTTCTCCAGACCCAGTGATCATCCACCTTTATTTTGAACATCGATAGCAGCAAACTTCAAAAAAATTAGTTATTTTGTTTAAATAATCATGTAAAGTTTTACTCTTAAAGATGCTGATTATGACATGAGAGATCTGGTTTCAAAAGCAAGAGATTTTTATGCAGGAACCTATATCCTATAAAAGAGCAATATATAGTTTCTCAATAGCAGAAGACAAGTAGCAACGGGCATCCTTTATTAGACTTTTGATATTCTAATGACATTAAAAGATACATGGCACAAAGCTAGCCTGCTGCTAAGCAGTCAGATGTTTAATCATGAATAACATTAAGAAAAATGCTTAGTAACCAGCACGTATTTGCAAATGTCTGAGAAAATGTTAAGTATTCTAACTTACCTCTGATTTTTTTTTCCTAAAACAGTTGACATATTTACTGTTTTGACTAAACTGATAGGACAGTTTAGTCATTCTGCCAATTTGATAGACATTTCAATATAATTAGCCGCCTCTTTGAAAAACATCATTATAACTGAGTGTTTGGAAGTCAGTAAGATCTAACTTAATGACTGTCAAAAACTGAACACCAGTTAAGGAAGGATGTTCCCACCTTGAAAAAAATGAGACAAATTTTCAGATAAATTCCCACTCTGATAGAATGAAGGTGATGGTAACATGCCATTTTTCTCACTGAGAGAAGCTATAGGGAAAAAAATGACAGATATACTACAAACTCCTGTTTTTAAAGAATAGCAGAAAACTGTGAAAGCAAAGAGTAGTTGAATTAAGGTTTCAAACAGGGAAGAGCCTTTCCCAGGTGTACTGAGACTGCTGTCTTTGGCTTTTCTTCTCTCTTTCTCTCTTTTAGTCTCTCTCCCCCCATCTCCTACCCACCCTGGACACAGAGTGAGTTTGGGTTAGACAGGAGTCTAGTGCAGGATGAAACGTCAGAGGAGCTTCTCGTATGTTGTGATGTCACAGACTGAAAGCTGCAGGAGATCCAAACGCCAGCTCCTCCCGTCCCCTCCCCCAAGGCACATGCTGAGTTCTGGGCTCATAAAGGAGATGAGGTTATTAGTTAGAAAAGTCAGAATGGAACTTCCCTTCTTATCATGGTGCTTGAGAAACAAAGCCCCACTAGAGGAAGGATCCTGAAATAACCACAAAACAGACCTTATCCTTTAGATAACTGAAAACAGAGAATGGGCTGTTTGTAAGTAAGCTTCCAACCCAGCCTCAACTCAGTTCCCACCTGCCTGACATAAGACATGCAACCCACTTGAGGAATTATTATAGGAATTTTATCTCAAAGTTATTTTCAGTGGCCATATAAACTACTAATAAGAGAAAAATACTAGACACGCAAAGAGGCAAGAAAAATATGACCAAGAAGAGAAAAGGCAGGCAATAGAAGCAGACCTACAGGTGATCCAAACAAGGACTCACAGGTAGCTATTATAAACGTGTTAAAGGAAATAGAAGGAAGAGTGGGAAAATTAATGAAAAGACAGAGATCACAAACTTTAAATATATATAAAAAGTCAAATGGACATTTTAAAACTGAAAAACACTGTATGTGAAATTAAAAATTCATTGGCTGAGGATTAACTGCAATCTAGACAGAATTAGTGAACTCGTTAGGCTAATGGAAAAATACAAACTGAAGCCCAAGATGAAAAACCAAAGAAAGAGAAAATATATTATAGGAGACATGTATGAGCTGTATTATGCAGTCAAAGGGGGGCAATACAAATGATTAAAACCTCAGAAAGAGAAGAGAGAGGATGGGACAGAAACAATATTAGAAAAAATAATACCTGAGACATTTCCATATCTACAGATTTAAGAAATTTAGCCATCCCTTAACAGTATGAATATAAAGAAAACACTAGCAAGGCACAGCAGACCCAAATATTTGAAACCAAAGGTAAAAAGAGCCAGAATAAAAAGTACAGATTACCTTTAAAGGAGCAACAATAAGACTGATAACTGTTTCCCTATTGCAGCAATAAAACATGAAATGATGTTTTTAAAAGGCTAAAAGAAGGGGGAAAAGTCAACACAGAATTCTATAGTTAGCAAAAATATTCTTCAAAAATTTGTACAAAGTAATTTTTAAACAAAACTGAATGTGTCAATAGCAACTTTCACTCCAAGAAATACTAAAGAAAGTTTTTGGCTTTAAGAAAAATAATTCCAAATGGAAGCACACAACTGAAGAAATAGTAAAACAGCTCCAGAGGAGTCAATTATAGATACAGGTCAACAGATAAAAATCACTTCTACTTTGATACACTAGTAACAAACAATTGCAAAATGAAATTTTACTTATTTTTTATTTTTTAAACGTTTTTTTATTGAGTTATAGTCATTTGACAATGTTGTGTCGAATTCCAGTGTAGAGCACGATTTTTCAGTTATACATGAACATGCATACATTCATTGTTACGTTCTCTTTTGCTGTGAGCCACCACAAAATCCTGTATATATTTCCCTGTGCTACACAGTACGATCTTGTTTATCTATTCTAAAGCAAAATGAAATTTTAAAAATACCACATACCCATGAGTGAATATAAACATTGTGTGGCCTCTATATTTGAAAGTCTTAAAACACTGCTTAGAGAATTTAACGAAGAGCTAACTAATTGGAGAATGTAACTGATCTATAGATTTCTTACTATTCTAACTATGTCTAAGTATAGTTTATCATTTTGGTGGACATTAATTGGATAATTCTAATGTTCATATGAAAATACAAAGACATAGCATAGCCAGAATAATCTTTAAGAATACATGCTACCAGATTTCAGGGCTCATCATAAAGTTTGAGAAGTTAACAGAGTATGGGATTAGTGCAAGGATCAACAAGTTAACTAGTAGGACAGACTAAAGTATAGAAACAGACCAACACATATATGCTGGGGAAAGGATGATCTTTTAATGAAAATGGTGGTTTCTTCTTTTCATACACAAAAATTAACTTGAAAATGGCAAATGACAGAAGTATATTGGCTCATTCATTTTCTATCCCAGGTGACTTGCACTGTTCAAGGCACATATTGGATATTGAATAAATAGTTAATAAATCAGTGGCACTCTTAACATAAACCTCATCACTGAGAAAATTTAATTTGAATGCGTAATTAGGACCAGAAATTTAAGACCAGAGTTTAGGATCCTGGAACTTTCCCTACTGAGAGTTGGAGGAATATAAATGAGGGCTGTTCCTACAGGTGCTTGATATATGACCCTACTTTAACTTAGAGGGATTCATAACTGAGCTGTCATCCAAGGATTTGTAGTTTTACATTAATCGAGCCTATCACAAAGCAGAGTTCTTTACTTGGTGCTGAAGTAGGCAGAGTAAAGAAGAAATGGAAGGGTGGTCTTTTGTGTTGTTTCTCTGTCACTGAATAAGGGAAACTGCATCATAAAAGATGATTTCTTAAATTTCTGAGACTTAACATGATACTATCATATTGTTCTACATACTGATAACTCCATACAAAGTAGTTGACTCAAAAAGGTTTAATCTAAATTAGCACAAAAACCAGACATAGGAGAGAGTAATACAAATGAAGTAACTTAGGGATGGTCTCTTTTAATGAACATGACAGGACCTGGAAAAAGAAACAAAGAAAAACTGGTACAAGTCACAAAAAAAGAAAAATCTTCATATTATAATAAAGAAAGATTCAAGTTTGAGATAAGAAAGATTGTAGTATTTAGCTGTTATTAAGGACATCTTAAAATATGGAGGATTTAAAATGGATAATAATGAGGTTTTTCTACAAATTGTATTTCTGTGTTTGGTTGCCTTTTCTAAAACTTCTGGAATTAATCATAGTCAGGGAAATGCTAATTTTCCAAAAATGAATTTTCAAAATATAATTGAATGCTTCAGAAATGTTTTCTGATTTATGACTTTTTATTGCAAGTTGGCACTTTTTCTTTATTAATATTCAAGCATCATAGCTTTTCTACCAATATTTCATTCAATACTAAAAACTGAACTAATAACTGAAATTTATTTTCTTTCACTGGACTTATATTTGGAGTTGATGCATTTGGAAGAAGAGCTCATAATTAAAACTGTCCAGAATTTCTGGGCTTTTAATGTTACACCATATGTAACAAGCTACTTAAATATCCCTAATCATAATACTGTGTCATGTATCTCTAAAGATTGGGAATTTATAGGTGAACACTCTCATTACTGGGGAAAAAAAAAAGAAATACATTTGTAGTTCATCTTTCCGTTCTTGATTATGTCATTTTTATAATTCCAAAAACCTTTGAATTTTAAATCCTATGTAAGTACAGTCAACCCTCATTATTCATGAATTCTGTATTTGTGAATTCATCTACTTGCTAAAATATACTTGTAACCACAAATCAATACTTATACTGCCTTTATACTCATTCTTGCAGATAAGCAGAGCACAAAAATTTTTAGTTGCTCAGTGTACACATTCCCGGCTGAGAAGGTAATGCCCTGACTTCTTGTTTTGGTTCTCATGTTGTAAAAAAGAAGCATCCTTTCAGCAGTCTGTTGAGTGCCACATTTGTTGCTTTTTTCCCCTTGGTGCTTTTGCTGTTGAAAACAGCCCCCAAACATGGTGCTGAAGTGCTGTGTAGTGTTCCTAAGTGTGAAAGGCTGTGATGTGCCTTATGGAGAAAATACATGTTAGATAAGCTGTGTTCCAGCATGAGTTATAGTGATGGTGGCCCTGAGTTTAATGTTAATGAATCAACAATACGGTCCATCAAGAAAAAGGAAGTGGAAATTTGCTGATCTGTACATGGGGCCACTCTGCAAAGTGCTAAATGTATGTGTACTGCATGATGGGGCTGTGGAAAAGACGGGAAAGTGGCTAAACTTGTGCATTCGTGAGATGACGACCAATAAAAAGCACAGCGGACAGCTTTGCTGTGAGGCTGACAGCCAAAGAAATCTGCAGTCACATTACCCAGGGTTAGGAAAACAATAAACCCTTGGCTACTGCTGACTGGCTTGCACACTTCCAAGGGTGATACAACAAGAAAATTAGTTAAACTTGCAAGTGAGTCAGGTTCTACAGATAGGAAGTTGTAGAACAATTTTTTGAAATACCAGCTCAGTGTTATACTGGGAAAGGATTATGCAGAAGAGCAGATTTTCAAGGCAGGTATCCAGCTTATTTTATAAGGGACTTAGCAAATGAACCTTTATGACGCAAATAGCATTTTGAATGACAAAAGTGTGGTGACCACAGGTTTGTGGTAAACTAACTCTTATTTCTCCTAAAAGCGATAGTTCAGTGTTGATTAATTCAGTGTTCACAGAAACTCTACAGAACATAACGACTGCAAAAGAGAATCCACTGGACTTTATGTACATATATGCACATACATGTACAACATGCTCATCATGTTTGAGCATCAGACTTCTGTATGGGGCTTCTGCTCCTATACTGTTCATATCTATGATGGAAAACATTGACAGAGAGCTTACGGTCTGTTGTTCACCGTCAAAGAGACAGAAGCTAATTGCAACTTTTTCTCTATTCATTATCAAGAATTCAAGACTTGGCTAAAAAAAATCACAACCTAGCCCTACAGCTAGCAACTGTTAGTTGTTTATCAGAGGCCACACCTATACTTCTTCATTTCATGCTTCCTCATATACAGTGTTTCACCCAAGAGACTATGTACTAATGCTTTAACAGAACTAGTTGAACACTGTTGCCTCTTCATAAGTAAGCTTCCTAAAGCTACCCTTCAGTCTACCCACGGGAAACCTGACAGCAGGTGGAGGTGGGGCTGCGGCTTCAGCATGTAGATAAAACTGAATGATGACACTAAATCTGCTCCTAAATTTTTTTTACTGGAAGATTATTCACTGGCTACCAGGAAAGCAGAGTTAAATGAAGACAGGAGAAATTTCTTTTAGAAGAATAAAACAAAGTGTAACAAATTCCCCCCTACCTCAGAGCAGTAAAGGATATGTAAACATTTGGGTGACCAGGACTTGTTCTATGTCCATGATTCTCTAATTGTCCCTCTGGAGATGGATGAGAGCCTTTCAGGGGGTCCATAAGGTCAACATTTTTTTATAGTAATACTAAGATATTCTTTGCCTTTTTCATTGTGTTGAATTTGTTCTCATATAGATAACAAATAGTAAAACGGCTCATGCCTTCTTAAGAATGAGGCAGTGAGTATATACACTTGTGAAATGGGAAGTAAGCATATAAAGCAAGCGCTCATACCCCATACTGTCTACGCAGTGGCTGTCTAGAGTGAAATCTCATGTGCAGTTGTCTGAGTGGTAAGCTGAACTAATTACCCTTTTCATAGCATTAGTTTTAACTGGAAGAATGCTGACAGAGAAACTATGGGTATTCAAAGCTCGCTTTTGGCAGACATTTTCCTTGAAATCTGAAGTGAGTCAATAACTATTACCAAGGATAAAACTTAAGCTTTCAAGAGAAAATTAGAATTTTGGAAAACTTGTATTTCTTCACTGTGAACTTGATAGCTTCCTAATACTTAAAGTGTTTTCTTAGGAGATCAGCAATGACATAAGAAAATGTGATTTTTTTTTAATATTGCATATGAAATGTCCTAACATTTGGAAGATCTGCATAACCAATATTTTCCATGCCTGATGTTACAATACATGATGTTACAAAATTATGCATAGATTAAAAGAACAATTCAAATTGCAAGGTAGACCAATAAATTTAATGTACTCTAGTGTGAAATATTCATTGTTATGGCTTCAGTGTCCTCATTGCAAGTAACCTTTAAGAAACAATTACTTGTTGAGTTTTGATGTAGTATCAAAGCCGAGTATCCACACTTATTAGAAAAATGCTATAAAAATACTGTTCTGTTTTCCAGCTGAGTACATGCGTGAAGCAAAACAGTGTAATGAAAACAGCATATTGTAACAAGTTGAATTCAAAGGCAGATGGGAGAATACAGCTGGCTTTTTCAGATACATATTAAAGATTTTTTTTAGTGTACAAAAATGTCACCTCACTAGTTTTTGGAAAATACAATTATTTTTCATTAAATATTATATATGTTAACATGTATTAGGCTTATTTTTTTACATTAAAAAAAATAATTGTTTGTGTAGTATTAATTTGTAATACAGTAATTGTTGATAGATATGGCCAAAACAAACAAATGTTCTTTGGATCCTTAATCATTTTTAAGAAAGTAAAGGAGTCCTAAAAGCAACAAGTTTGAGAGCTGCCACACTATATATTGAAGATATCTCAATATATGTATAAAGTTTCATTATTATCTTTTTAAAAATTTTTATTGATGTATAGTCAGTTTTCAATGTTGTGTCAGTTTCTGGTGTACAGTACAATACTTCAGTCATATAGGAACATACATATATTTGTTTTCATATTCTTTTTCACCATAAGTTACTACAAGATATTTAATATAGTTTCCTGTGCTATACAGTATGAATTTGTTGTTTATCTATTTTATGTATATTAGTTAGTATCTGCAAATCTAGAACTCCCAATTTATCTCTTCCTATCCTCTTCCCCCCCAGTAACCATAAGTTTGTTTTCTATGTCTGTGACTCTGTTTCTGTTTTGTAAATCAGTTCTTTTTTTTTTTTTTTTTAGATTTGACATATAAGTGATATCATATAGTATTTTTCTTTCTCTTTCTGGCTTACTTCACTTAGAGTGACATTCTCCACCGACATCCATCTTGCTGCAAATGGTATTAATTTACTATTTTTTATGGCTGAGTAGTATTCCATTGTATAAATATAACACAACTTCTTTATCCAGTCATCTGTCAGTAGACATTTAGGTTGTTTCCATGTCTTGGCCATTTTAAATAGTGCTCCTATGAACACTGGGGTGCATGTGTCTTTTTGAATTAAGGTTCCCTCTGGATATATGCCCAGGAATGGGATTGTTGGATCATATGGTAAGTCTATTTTCAGTCTTTTGAGGAATCTCCATACTGTTTTCCATAATGGCTGTAGCAAAGTGCATTCCCACCAACAGTGTAGGAGGGTTCCTTCTTCTCCATACCCTTTCCAGCATTTATCGCTCATAGACTTTTGAATGATGGCCATTCTGACTGATGTGAGGTGATACCTCATTGTAGTTTTGATTTGCATTTCTCTGATAATTAGTGATATGGAGCATTTTTTCATGTGCCTAATGGTCATTCATATGTCTTCATTGGAGAATTGCTTGTTTAGTTCTTCTGCCCATTTTTGGATTGGGTTTTTTTTTTTTTTTCCTATTAAGTTGTATAAACTGTTTGTATATTCTGGAGATTAAGCCCTTGTCATTCTCAAATATTTTACAAATATTTCCTCCCATTCCATAGGTTGTCTTTTTGTTTTGCTTATGGTTTCCTTTGCTGTGCAGAAGCTTGTAAGTTTCATTAGGTCCTATTTGTTTATTTTTCCTTTTATTTCTATTGCCTGGGTAGGCTGTCCTAGGGGAACACTCCTGAGATTTATGTCAAATAATGTTTTGCCTATGGTTTCTTCTAAGAGGTTTATAGTGTCTTGTCTTATATTTAAGTCTTTAAGACATTTTGAGTTTATTTTTGTATATGGTGTGAGGGAGTATTCTAACTTCACTGATTTGCATGCAGCTGTCCAGTTTATCCAACACCGTTTGCTGAAGAGACTGTCTTTACTCCACTGTTATGTTCTTGCCTCCTTTGTCAAAGATTAATTGACCAAAAGTTTGTGGGTTCATTTCTGGGCTCTCTATTCTGTTCCATTGATCCATGTGTCTGTTTTGTGCCAATACCATGCTGGTTTGATTACTGTAGTTCTGTAGTATTGTCTGAAGTCTGGGAGAGTTATTCCTCCAGCTTCATTCTTTTTCTTCAGTAATGCTTTGGCAATTCTAGGTCTTTTGTTGTTCTAATTCTGTGAAAAATATCCTATTATTTTAAGTGATGCTTAAAAGTAAAGATGGCAGTTATACAGAATAATCAAAAGAAAGGTCTCAGACTTAGCTATTTTATTATGAATTGAAGTAGTATTGTTTGACACAGTCCCTGTGTAAGTACATGGAAAAGAATGACAGCAAAATCGCCATTCAGTTGCTGTATAGTGGAAGGATGGAGATAAACCTCAAGAATGGGAGGAACATTTTGTTTGCTTGAGGTCTCAAGAATCAGTCAACTGGTGTAGCCTAATCCTTCTTCTTTTTCATGAGTGGACTGTAAGATGCTAACATTTATTGAGAACAATTAGAGTTCTACATAAGTGATTTTGTTTCCTTTCCATGCAGCCAGTTAGGTAGAGATGGATACTACTATCATCATTTTGTAGATATGGCAATTGGGGCTCATTGACTAAGCTGAAATCACACAGAAAGAGAGCACTGGGACTCAGGCTCAATATTCTCAACACCACAGTCTTTGCTAGTCCTGTTGCACCGTATTGCTGTAAGAAGCATTTCCTTTTCTGAATTTTTCATCCTTAGGTTTTGAGCCACATACAATAAATAAAACCTAGTATGTTGGAATTTTAAATTATTTTTATTATAAAATTAAAGTATATAAAAATTGAAAATAAATATAAAAGGCAAGAAAATTACGCAGGTGCATTTGTTTTTCTAAAATGGAGTTACTATATGCTTCATTTAATATATCTATGTATGTAATATCTTAATAAATATGTATAATTAACATTTTTATGTTTCACTAATATTACTCTGTAATAGTTTCAGTTTCCTAAGAATTGAACTGTAATGACTATACCAGATTTTATGAATTCCTATTGTTAAGAATCTCATATATTTCCAATATTTTGCTATTGTAAATAATGTAACAATAGAACCCTTCAAATATTCAAGTTAGAATATATCCATCATTCCTTCCCCAGAAAAATATTAAAACTAGAGTGATTTATATATACCTCTGAATTATACTGAAAAATACATTAATATAAATTATCCCAATATCTGTTGGCAGTTTACTACTGGAATAAATATTTTTCTTTCAGTGTTAATTTTTATTTATCACTAAAATTACTCATCTTTACATTATTTCATATGATAATAGGCAATTTACATTAAAAAAATCTTTATTAAGATGTTACTAGAAGTAATGGTCATCGTTATCAACTATATATTAATTGCCGTGTGCCAGGCACTGTTCTAAATGCTTGTTTATTTATTTATATTAATATATTTAATCCTAAAAAAAAAAAACCTTTGAAATATTATACCAGTTAGGTTAGGCCAAGGTACACTGGTGTAA
The DNA here is from genome assembly GCF_009834535.1 of Camelus ferus. NCBI lineage: Eukaryota > Metazoa > Chordata > Mammalia > Artiodactyla > Camelidae > Camelus > Camelus ferus. Next base: position 32,000,976 of record NC_045700.1, on the reverse strand, counting down.
CAAACAACCCCAAATCTCAGAACCATATGACAACTGTGTTTTATTTCTTGCTCACATTACATATCTACTGCTGATCAGTGGCAGCTCTGCTCCACCTCTTCATGACAGGACCCCAACTGAAGAATTAGTCTCTATTGGGATTTTGTCAATCTTACGACAAATGGGAGAGAGAGAAGGCTTAACCATTACAGAGACTCTTAAAGTCTCTGTGTATAAGTCACTTTGTTCACATTGCTTGACCAAAAGAATTCAGAAACCTAATTTGGTGGGAGAAATATGTGTAATATTTCCATATGGAGGGGTAAACAAATCACAAATCAGTCATGCTTTCAATAAGGAGGGGAAATACTACCTTCTCATAAGGAGTGGCAAATATTTAGGAACAAAAATATAATCTGTCACAATAGATACTATCATTTTCCACATTTCATGGATGACAAAACAGCATTCTAATTTTTCTAATATTAAATACCAGTGAGTTTGGGTACCATACCCGTACTCAGAGATGTAATAAATGATGGATCCAGGATATAAGCCCAAATGCTCTGGTTTTAGAGACTATGCTCTGGTCCAGTGATACAAAATAAATGACATCCAGTAAAAGTCACCTAGCCTCATAATATTTTATAAATATTATAGGCCTATAATTTATTGTCCAAACCTGGGCCCTTTTTCTTTGATAAATGCTTAACTAAATGGGGTGTGTGGGGCAGTTTTAACCTAGGGCTGTCCCAAGGAAACCAAGATAAGTGGTGAACTGAAGCAATTTTTATAAAATATTGTGCTGTTTGGCAGTAATTAAGGGCCTTGGCTAGTCTGGGTATGGAACACTAATCATGTAAACACAGAGCACACAGAGGCTCACTGCAAAATTCTTGAAGTAATACCCTTCAAGGCATAGTAAATTTCTAAGCTGGCTTTGCTTCTTTGCTGTATACTATAAATGAAACTTATTAACCTTTGTAGTGTTTTCCAAGATGGTCTCTAAAATCGATTCTATTTTAGTTCATTTTAACTACCCTTTGAAGTAATAAATATCCCTAAAGGATGCTAAATAATAGTTTTAAAGTTTTAAAAGTCATATAGTAGAATAAATAATAAAACATACACTAAGAATCAATTCATGTAACAATGAAAATGATCAAGATTTTCTGACCTGAGATTCTGGGTCTGTTGTTTTGTGTGCTTAGTGAAGGGATTATAAATGCAGCTGAGTATACAAACTACAAAAGCTTTTTAATTTTAACATTGCTTATTCAGGTACTAGAAATCTTTAGGGGAGTTTCAGTCTACAAGCTTTTTTAAGCTTCCCAGACTCATTAGTTGCCCTGATACAACATTTTTTTAAACAAGGTTCCTATTGTATCTTATGTTTGAAATTGTTAGTTTAAAGTCAAATATAAATTCCATGTGGAGAACTGATTATAGGATCTGAAATAAGCAGATGACTCCCAAAAGAAATACAGTTAACAAACAAAAAATATATTCCACATCATTACTGACATTATTTGTGAATACCCTCTTTAAATTAAAATTAAAATAAGACATCATTTTCACCTACCAAAACGGGCAAAGATTAAAAAATAAAACATTCAGTGTTGGTGAGGGTGTGGTCAAGTAAGCATTCTCATATACTGCCAGTGAGAATTTAAATTGACACAACTTTTGTGGGAAATAATCTGAAATAATAGAGCAAGATTTTATAAACTGTTCTAGACCTTGATAGCAAGATGTATCCTTTGGAAATCCTCATAAATTTTGATGAAAATTTATCTACCAGCATAATTTATACTGAAAAACTGGAAAAAAGTTTCAGCAAGTTATGATCTGTTCATATGATATGTCTTGGTGTGGGTGTCTTTGTATTCACCATATTTGGGGCTCTGTGTTTCCTGTCTCGGGATATCTGTTTCCTTCTTCAGGTTCAGGAATTTTTCAGCCATAATTTTATCAAATACATTTCTGATCTTTTCTCTGTCTCTCCTCCTTCTGGGACTGACTCCCCCCACCACTCCCATAATGCAAATGTTAGTAGCCTTGTCGTTGTTCGAGAGGCCCCTTAAACTATTATTTATTTAATTTGTTGTTTATTTTTTTTGAGTGATTTCATTAGTCTGTCTTCCAGATCACTTATATGTTCTTTTGTATTACCTAGTCTGTTGTTCAGTGCTTCCAGTGTGTTTTTCATTTCAGTTACTATTCTTCAGATCTGACTGGTTCTTTTTTGTATCTTGTAGTTCCTTGTTAAAATTCTGTGTTCATCTATTTTCGCAAGTTCATTTAGCATTCTTATTACGAATGCTTTGAACTATTTATCTGATTATTTGTTTCATTAGTTACCCCCCCCCCAGGGCTTCTTCTTGTTCATTTGAAACAAATCCTTGTCTTCTCATTTTGTTTAACTTTCTCTGTCTCTGTGAAATTAGGTGAGACAGTTACCTATCCCAGCCTGGAAAGGGTGTCCTTGTGTGGGAGCATTCATGTGCAGTACTCTCTGTGCCCAGTGGCTTTGGTGGGAGTGCTGGATCTGAACTGAGCGCTGGCTGAATCTTTTCTCAGGATGTGCTGGCAGCTGTGACCTTGGTGGGAAGTAAGGCAGGAGGTGGAGGGGTTGGAGCCAGAGCCAGGTGTGAGGGCTTCTCCTGTATTGAGTAGCTATCACTGCCACATCAGAGGTTGGAATCAGGTCCCAAAGTGCTGGAGCAGAAACCCTGAAGTTCAGGTCTGAGCTGGTTCCACCATTCCATCTAAGTGTGCGCTCTACCCCTTCCCAGCAATGGCACCTTTGGCCAAGAGGGGAGCAGTGCTGACGCGAGAGGGGCTGGAATGGAGCCAGATGCAGACTGGGGCATGTGCTGGGCCAGTCTCTGTACACCAGTCCGAGTTCCAGACAGCTCCAGATCTACTGCCTCCACCAGCACCAGGAATGGCCGCCCTCTCCCTGTTCGGATACAGTGCCGGCTCTAAGCCAGCTCCGTCCCCACCCAAGTGTGCACTTCCCTTGGCAAAAGCAGCCTTCAGCCTAGTGGGGAGCTGTGCTGGAGGAAGGGGGCCAGAGCCCCCAGAAGTTACAGTCTGCTTTCTCTGCCTTGTGCCCAGGAGTAAACAAGCATGTGTGTACTCTTCATGAGCTGACTCGGTTTCTTATAGCCCTCCTGTAAGTCCCACTGATTTCCAAACCAGCTCAGGGGACTTGTCTTCCTGGTGTCAGCCCCAGGGCTTGGTGCCCAATGTGGTTCAAACCCCTCACTCCCTAGGGAGGATCTCCAAGCCTGTGATATCCTCCACCTGTTGTGTGTTTCCTCCTAGGAGTGTGGGTTCTGAGCTGCTGGTTTTTCTTCCCTGCCTCCCCGACTCCATGTGGATGTTCTTACATAGCCTTGGTTGTCGAAGAGCCATTCTGCCAGTCTCTAGCTGGTTTTCAGTGAGGGGTGCTCCACATGTAGATGTATTTTTGATATGTTCCGAAGAGGAGGTGAAGTGTCCTTCCATTCTGCCATCTTGATCTCCCTTTCTCTCTCTTCCCAAACTACCAAGTACATTGGATATGTGAGATAAATGATAAAGAATAAATTACTAACACATGTCTACATTCCTAGAGACAGGCAGTATGTACAGTGGTTGAGAGAGCAGACTCTGAACCCAAATTCCTTGTATCTGAATCGCAGTATGCATTACCATGTGATCTAAGGAAAATTGCCTGACCTCCCTGGGCCCCAGTTATCTCAAGTATACTAATACGGGGGCAACAACGCTACCCACATCAGAGTTCTGAGGATTACAGAAGTTAATGCTTATAAAATACTTAGAATAGTGCCTGGCACATGGCATCTTTAGTTATTATTTCAAGATAATTTCCTTTCTAAATGTCTATAATGATTGCAGTACAAACATAAACATTCAAACCTGGGAATTTGATGGGAGCTCTACTGTTATATGTAGGAATGTAGGAGATAATCAACATGTAGGCTAATCATCAGGAGATTTGGGGATATAGAGAAATGTGTGATAACCAGAATGTTTATTGATGAATTTATAATTAGATAAAATTATGAATGTTATGGGATATCATTAATGAGCTTTTAGAGGAGAAAATTCTTACAGTACGGTGATAAATATTCGTGGAGCAGAATAAAAGCAAGTCTTTCAATCTTGATAGAAGACATGCAAATAGTTTTCTTTTTTTTTTTTAACATTTTTATTGATTTATAATCATTTTACAATGTTGTGTCAAATTCCAGTGTAGAGCACAATTTTTCAGTTGCAAATAGTTTTCCTTAATTGAAATTTTCTCTTTTAAAACTTAGATACTTGGTAAAGAATACTTTGAAATATAGAAGATAACCTTTTAATTTACAAATGTAAGTTGTTACTAATTTTCTTATTAATAACTACCATCATCAAACATAAAAAATTAAAACGATTATTAACTTGGAACCCTCTTTAACAACACTGAAAATACTGAGAAAGAATATTGAGCAAAATGAACATTATATTTTACCTTTTTGTTTATTTGTATGTACTTTTTTTTTGGTAATCAGTATTATGGACTTGAGAATATTTGGATATACTGTGCTCAAATAATCTGGACTCCTTTGTTTTCTTAACAATCTTTAGTTAATACAGTTGGTGATCTGTGCAAGTACTATTTCAACAAAGAGTGCTAGGAGGGAAGTGTGCTGTGGAAATCTTTTAACTATAGGACTTGGCTCTTTACTTGGCATCATTTATTGATTCCAAACAAATTCACTGGGCATGAACTAGTGTACAGGCAACTCTCATCCAGTCCTCCCCACTGATGACTGAATGAAACTAATGGGAAAAAAAAGAAGAGGAAGAAGGATTAGGTATTAACTTTATGACCAAGGGAATTGCAATGGTTGCTTTAGCATTTAATAAAAGGAACAGAGGGTTAAGTGGTGATTAGGAAAAGTTAATAGGCACCTGGGTATGATATTAACCTGTAAATATGATTAAATGCTAGACCCAGCAGTCAATAGAAGGAAGTTTTAGGATTTTTTTTCCCTTTAGGGTTCTTTAAAAACATGATTTTCCTATAACGTGGTGACAAGGGGAGGAGCTTGATTTCTAACTTGGTACCCTCTTTAGATCTCCTGACATATTAACACTGCCAAATTCCTGGATACAAAGAGCCCAAAGCACCCTTCCATATTCTAGAGGCACCTGTATATTCACTTTCTCCCTAATCCTTGGCTATTCAAATGACGTTACCAGAGCATGATGATTTCACCAATTTTTCTCTGTGATTTGGGACCCTAAGTTAGCTAAAGTATATCACTCATTGTATCAGTGGTTAGAAATTTTGCAGTTCCTTGGGTAAATTCGGAGTTCAGGATCTCTAAACAGAGCATCACATTTAGTCCCTGGGAGAGGGCAGAAAATGTTGTATTTCAAAGAAAGTTTAGTTTTTCATGTTTTCCATGAACTCAGATATATTACCCTGTTACATGGTCACACTGAAACATCTGCCATTATATTTTATGTTGCTGTGCAGACAAGATTCCTTGATATTTCTCAGACATGCTGTTCTGCACCCACACTGTGTGGTCATACCTGGGGAGCCCCTGTAATCCAATTTATTTTAGAATACACTCCACAAAGAAGTTTTAAAGCCCATTTAGATAGACTCACCCTCTATCTAAATCTCTTCTTCATTTCTGAATACTGATCTCCACCCTAGCACCCTTCCCTTGACTTTGTCATTTTTATTTCCCTTCTACATTCTTATCATATTTGAAACCACCTCAATATTAGCGTACAAACCTGTCTTTCTGAGACAGAAGCAGGTATTCTCTTAGCCTTCCATCTTGGCTCCCTGCTCCATGGCCGCCTCTGTTCCAGACTCACCTCCTTACAATGACTTGCATCAGTTTTCATTAAGCAGTACCCTTGTGCCCTCTTGCCAGGAAACCCACATCACTGCCCGCGATTTCCTTCCATATGGCAGTATTAGCAGTGGTATTTCAGTCCTTGCTACAAGTGACAGTAGAAAAATGGACTGTAATGGACCAAACATAATCATTCCAAAGACAGTCCTACCCAAAACTCAGGTCGTAGACCCCAAACACACCCTAAAATACATGCTACTGGTTTTCCACACCCAAATCACACCCCATTACTCCTTATTACTATTATTTTTTCCCACACTACCTAGTGACTTTCCATAATATATATGCTATCAGAAGTCCAAATGCAGTTTGCTGTGAATGTAGGCCATCGTCCAGTGACCACTGATTTATCTTCCTCGTGCTTGGATAGTATGTTTGGTGTTGAACAATATGAAGTAGCCTCAACCTTTAATGGACACTTGTGGTCAAACCACAATAAAGCAGTGTGCTTGGGCCTTGGGTTTTCTTAGTCTCTGGGCTCTAATTCAAGCAATTTCCTGTCTATATAACCAAGAGTCTTTAAACATTTCATGATGTGACAGATTTCTTCTAAATTAACACAGGTTATTAGTACTTAGCTTCCGAGTAACATCCAGAAACCAGTTTACTATTCCCTGTCCAAATATATTCCCTGGGTACAGGCTTGTTCTCAACTATTAGGGGTTCCTTATATCCACAAGTGAAAAGAAAGAACACGATGATGGTTTTATGAGCGGACATTTGGCCAAGTGCTGTGTCTTCAAAGCAAGAATTTTCCTCTACCTTCTGTTTCAGAGCAGTTGAAACTTCTTTATGACATTAAAAGTCACTTCATATTTATTTCATAAACTTTTAAGATTAGATTATTGATTCTATTAATTTCACGGTGCCTCTGTTTCCTGACTTCTTAATTAAGGCTGTTGAACACAGTGGTGTCTGAAGTTCTTTTTACGCTCTCACTTTCTGCACTGGCAGGGCGGTTGCATTTCGGACGTACCTTATTTGCAGCTCTGTTCTGATGAATACGCTGAAGTGTAACAAACAATTCTTCCCTCAAAGGAAGAAATGATAACTACCAAATGTTTGGTTCAAGAAATAAGTGCTGGTGTTGTTCAGCTGTCTGTTAGAGAAAGAATGGGCTTCCTTGAGGAATGGCTTTGAAGTAGAACCTGAAAGATGAGAAAGACATCTTCCTTCTGTCCTCCGCTCTCTGATCCACGGATACCTCTGTTTGGGACTCACCTCTGTATAATGACTTGAGCACTAACAGTTAATCCGTGTCTGCGTCCTCTCACCTGGCAGCCCCATTCTGCATGTCATTTCCCTTTCTGTGGCAGCCACAGTTCTTGTTCAGTCTCTGCTGAAGTGAAGAAGGCAGCAGAAGTGATGGTGTGGGGGTAGGAGTGACATTCACAGGCTTTAGTAGCAAGAGGTGACTGCCAGGACAGGGGAGTCCTGGAAAATGAGCATTAAATGCTGTAAAGAATTATTCAACCTTGGTATTTTCATGGGTAATAGGAAGGGAGAAATGCTATATTCTGAACCCAAGGATTGAGGGGACAGGTATTTGGAGACTGTCCATCTGGTAGGAGTGGAAGCCAGATTGAAAGGGTTTGAGAGTTACTCTATGCAAATAGGCTGTGTGTGGAATACTAAAAATATATACTAATACATACTTTCCAGTTTTTACTATAGAGGAGATTTAACTTTACCAGTTAGTTGCTATTTTTTAGAGTCCCAAGTAGTAATGGTCCAAAAGTAATATTTTAACTGTAAATGTCACTTTTTATTGTAATAGACTAAGGAATATTATAAAATCATTTTCATTAAGTTCCTTGTATTTGTTTTTCCTGAGTTTCTCTCTATAATCTAATTATGAATTTATTATGGGAAATTTGCTGAACTGGTTAACAAGATTTTTGGTTTATATACTTTCTACTATACAAATCCTACTTGGATTTTATAGAAAAAAAATGGGTTGATATATCTGGAGTATAAAAAGTCAAATATGATATATCTTGACTGTTTAAAACTAAGTTGGATCCATAAAATACTATTAAAACTCTAAGGTAAGCTCACTAAATTTCAGGAAATTAATTTTAAGTAATGTATAATGTAACCTCTAAATATTTAAATATACTTAGAGAGGTCGTATTATATTTAAAACTGCTTACTATAATACTATTGTTTTCACTTCCCTCTATCACAAATACTGAAAACCCATATATTAAAACAAATTCATCTCTCACACCAACTATAACAAAGGTATTCATTTAGCTAAAATAACAGGGAAGCTTACTGTTAAGTTCAGGTAAGATTTCATGCTATTAGTACTAAGGAACACTTCACATACAATAAAGATTTCCTTCTTCATTCTGAACGTTAAAATCTTCCATTTTTACTGCTCAACATAGACCAATTATTAGTAACACTGCATTTAAAATTGTTTAAGAAATCTTTTATATTTTAATTAATTTACCACAAGCATCAATTTTTAACATTCACATCAAGTTTCTTGGTTAAGAACAGGATCAGTGTTCTCTGTCACTGTTCACTTTTTTTTCTCACTAAGGCAATTTAATTGCTTTCAAGTAATTTCAAGGTCACACTTAGTTATTGGTCCTGTGCCTGTTCCTACAGAAGATTTTCTTTAATGAAAATGCCAGAGAACCCAATTCCACACAATTGATTTATATTTATACTCCTGCTGAGCTGTGTTAGTCCCCCTTCACCCTCCCCTCCCCTTGCTCAGGAAATACAAGTATTTGGCAGCAATAATTCTCAAAAGAGAAAAAAAACACTCTAATGAAAGAAAAGTAGTAATTTAGATAATTACTTTGAAGAGGAAAAGTGTTTCTTATTTTATTGCTTAGGTCTGAAATAGTAGCAACTGAAAATTGTGGGTTGGTACTAATTGTTGATTAAAACCATGTACAATTATAATTTTAATATAAGCTGTAGATGGTGTGAGAATGACTTTTTTGGCCTTTTCTGATTGGTCTGCTATTGTTATTTTTAAATTTTTTTTATTGCCGTATAGTTGGTTTATAATACTGTGTTACTCTCTGGCATATAGCATGGTGATTCAGTTATACACACATGTATATATTATTTTTTGTATTCTTTTTCATTATAGGTCACTACAAGATAATATAATTCCCTGTGCTATACAGGAGGACCTTGTCTATTTTATATATAGTAGTTAGTTATCTGCAAACCCCAAACTCCAAATTTATCCCATCCCCTACTTCCCCACTGGTAACCTCTGATTTTTATGTCTGTGAGTCTGTTTCTGTTTCATAAATAAGTTCAATTGTGTCATTTTTTCTTTTTTAGACTCCACATATAAGTGACATATGGCATTAGTCTTTCTATTTTTGGCTTACTTCACTTAGTATGATAATCCATGTAGGTCCATCCATGTTGCTGCAAATGGCATTATTTCATTCCTTTTTTATGGCTTAGTAGTATTCGTGTGTGTGTGTGTGTGTGTCTGTGTGTGTGTTTGTGTGTGTGTACACACACACACCACTTCTTATCTAGCCATCTGTCAATGGACATTTAGGTTGCTTCCATGTCTTGGCTACTGTAAACAGTACTGCTATAAACATTAGGGTGCATGCATCCACTCGAATTAAGAGTTTCTTCTGGATATATGCCCAGGAGTAGCACTGCTGGATCATATGGTTAGTCTATTTTTAGTTTTTTAAGGAGGCTCCATACTATTCTCCACAGTGGCTGCACCAAACTAGTATTCTACCAACAGTGTAGGAGGGTTCCCTTTTCTCCACACCCTCTCCAGCATTTATCATTTGTGGGCTTTTTAACGATAACCATTCTGACCAGCGAGAGGTGATACTTTTGTAGTTTTGATTTGCATCTGATAATTAGCAATGTTGAGCATCTTTTCATGTATCAATTGGCCATCTGTATGTCTTCATTGAAGAAACATCTATTTAGGTCTTCTGCCCATTTTTGATTGTTTTTATTATTGAGTTGTATGAACTGTTTGATTTTTCTAGAAATTAAGCCCCTATCAGTCACATTGTTTGCAATATTTCTCCCATTCCATAGATTGTCTTTTCATTTTGGTTATAGTTTCCTTTGCTTTGCAAAAGCTTACAAGTTTAATTAGGTCCCAATTGTTTTTTTTTGGCTTTTATTTCTATTGCCTTGGTAGCCTGACCTAGGGGAACATTGCTACGATTTATGTCAGAGAATGTTTTGTCTATGTTCTCTTCTAGGAGATTTATAGTGTTGTCTTATGTTTAAATCTTTAAGCAATTTTGAGTTTATTTTTGTGTATGGTGTGAGGGAGTGTTCTAACTTCATTGATTTACATGCTGCTGTCCAGCTTTCCCAACACCACTTGCTGAAGAGACTCTCTTGTCTCCACTGTATATTCTTGCCTCCTTTCCCAAAGATCAATTGATCAGAGATGTGTGGATTTATCTCTGGGCTTTCTATTCTGTTCCATTGATCTATAGGTCTGTTTTTGTGCCAGTACCATGCTGATGTGATTAGTGTAGTTCTGTAGGACTGTCTGAAGTCTGGTGGTGGGGTGTTTATACCTGCAGCTTTGTTCTTTTTCTTCAATATTGCCTTGGAAATTCTGGGGCTTTTGTATTCCATATAAATTTTAGGATTATTTGTTCTAGTTCTGTGAGGAATGTCCTGGGTAATTTGATAGGATCACATTAAATCTGTAGATTGCTTGGGGTAGTATGGCCATTTTAAGGATATTAATTCTTCCAATCCAAGAGCATGAGCTATCTATTTCTTTAAATAACTTTGATTTCCTTAATCAGTGTTTTCTCTGCATTTAAGTCTTTCTCCTCCTTGGTCAGTTTTATTCCAAGTTTTTTTTTTTTTTAATTCAATTTTAAAAGGGATTTTTTTTAACTTTCTCTTTCAGGTATTTCATTGTTAGCGCAAAGAAATGCAAGATACTTCTGTGTGTTAATCTTGTATCCTGCTACCTTGCTGAATTCATTTATCAGCTCTAGCTTTTGTGTGGCATCTTTAGGGTTTTCTGCATATAGTATCATGTCATCTGTGTATGGTGAGAATTTTACCTTCCCTTCCAATTTGGATTCCTTTTATTTCTTGTCTGATTGCTACAGCTAGGACTTCCAATACTATGTTGAATAAAAGTGGTAAGAATAGCCATCCTTGTCTTGTTCCAGATTTAAATGAGAGGGCTTTCAACTTTTCAGTGTGGGTATTATATTGCCTATGGGTTTGTCTAAATAGCTTTTATTATGTTGAGATATGTTCCCTCTATTCCCACTTTGGTTAGAGTTTTTATCATAAATGGGTGTTGAATTTCATTAAATACTTTTTCTGCATTTATTTAGATGATCATGTGGTTTTTGTCCTTTCTTTTCTTAATGCGGTGTTATCACACTGATTGACTTGCGTATGTTGAACCATCCTTGTGTCCCTGGGATGAATCCAACTTGGTATTTTTTATGTGTTGTGGATTCAGTTTGCTAATATATTGTTGTAAGTCTTTGCATCTATTTTCATCAAAGATACTGATCTGTAATTTTCTTTTTTTGGTAGTGTCTGCGTCTAGTTTTGGTATCAGGCTGCACAGAATGATTTTGCAAGTGTTCCCTCCTCTTAACTCTTTTGAAGGAGTTTGAGAAGGATCAGTATAAGTTCTTCATATGTATGGCAAAATTCCCCAGTGAATTGTGGACTTTTGTTTGCAGGGTGTTTTCTTTTTAATTATTATTTTTACAGATTCTATTTTACTTCTAGTGATCATTCTGTACAAATTATCTATTTGTGCTTGATTCTGCTTTGGTGGACTGTATGTTTCTAGAAATGTGTCCATTTCTTCTAGGTTGTCCAATTTGTTGTCATGTAACTGCTCATAGTATTCTCTTAGGGCTTTTTGTATTTTGGGGGTATTCATTGTAATTTCTCCTCTTCCATTTCTCATTTTGTTTGAGTCCTCTCCCTTTTCTTCTTGGTGAGCCTGTGTGCACACCAAGAAGGAGGCTGCTATGTCAGGGTCCTGCCCCTCCCTTCAGGTGTACTAATGAGAGTTTTTATGGCAGACCTGAGCTGCTATGTACACACCCCCAGCTTCAGCTGGTACCCTACTCCAGCCGCTTCAGGCTGTGTCCAAGCAGCCAACCCCAGCCCTCTCCACCCTGGGCTTCAGCACCCAGCCCCTGCACACACCAGCAGTCTCCCTTCTTGGCCTGTGGAGCACCGGTTTCTCTCTGTTCTGCCTGTTAAGGAGCAGCTGCTGCACTCTCCCCTCGGAGCCTCTGAAGCTCCCTTTCCGTCCTGGCTGCTCTCCCTGCTGGTGAAGGGGCTTCTCAGGGTGATAGCACTTTTCTTCTTTCACCGCTTCTTCCCAGGGCGCAGGTCCTCTGCCGATTCTTTTCGGTTTTGTTTTGTTGGTTTTTTTGTCCTACCCAGTTACATGGAGATTTCTCTTGTAGCCCTGCTAGTATAATAGCTTCTGTCAGAGTTCAGTAGGTATTATGCAAAATTGTTCCACACGTAGGTGTATTTTTGATGTATTTGTGGGAGGCGGTGAGCGCCGTATCCTTCCATTCTGCCATCGTGAAGCCCCTCCTGCTGAATAGCTTTTTAATAAGTAATGAAACAGGGAAATGGGCAAACAGGCCTGGAAATCTTCTGGAGACAGTAGGTCAGGACGTGTTTTCATGTGTTGTCAAGCAGTTATTGGGTAAACTCTTCACATTCTATAGTTTGCTGGTAGGTAAGAAGGGAGGCCCCTACAGTGTGAAGACAATGTATTTATTCCATTAAAACGGCTAAAATGAAAGTGGCACGTCATTTTGCAGAATTTGTTTATTATTTTGCATATTGCCCTTTAATATTATATAACTGTTATGCCAGACATCAATTACATTTGATGCTAAAAATACTACCACTTCCTCTGGGAGTTCCCAATCCAAAGGAGAATTCATAAATAAATATAAGTTTAATATAGAAATTGATATAAAAAATACCAAGTGAGCAGGAAAAGAATTCTTCACAAAACTCAACTGCCACTAGAGAAGGTACGTTGTATGTGGGAGGTGAGGAGAGGAGTCTGGGCAGGATGCTGTTAACAGGAATTCAAGAAAAATTGACATGTGAACTTTGAAAGGAAGAGGAGTTAACTAGGAAGCAAGGGGCCTTTTCTTAGGAAAATGATGCTCTTACCTGACAACTAGAAATAATGAACATTCTTAGTTATCTAAGAATTGTCATTTAATAAGTCATGAATACCAAACAGTAATAAAAATAACATGGAGAGTACTGATGGAGGGTTTACTATTTACTGCTAAAGGCTGTCCACAGATAACTGCCTTTACTCCTGTGAGGCACATAGACTTATTTTTCCGTTTTACAAATGAAAGACCCCAAGTTCAAACATCAGAGACAAGATTTGATCCTGCATAGTCACATCAAAAATTATGCCTATTTTATTACAGAAGTCCTTATAGAGATGGAAAATATAACAATAGAAATGTACAATATACTGGGTAGGATTAACAGTGGTTTCATTACTGCAGAAGCTAAGAGCAGTGAGCCTGACAGTGATGAAAGCTATCCAAAATGAAACAGAGAGGGGAAAGAAAAACAAATCCGTAAGAGGTAAACAGAAGCACTAGTGATATGCTAGACAGTAGTTACAAAACCCAGCTCAGTGATTTCCAGGGGCGGGGGTGTGAGGAGAGGACCATGGTGGTGATTACACAACTGTGTACGTTTGTCAGACTCATCATGGTGCACTCTTCAAGCTGGGGACTGTACTTGTTTATAAATTACACTTCAGTAGAGCTGATTAAAGAAAAAAACTAAAAAGAGGGTAACTCACCAAGTGGCTTAAAAAAAGGACTGTGATACATCTCAAGGAAATTAAAAAGTTGAAATTTATGTGATTCAAACAATAAAAGTTAAATATTATTAAAGATAATGTTAAATACAATTACTAAATCATTCATGTTAATATTAATAACACTAAGAATATTCTGTAACATTAAAGGTAATTGTTTCTGTAAATTTCACTTTTAATATATGTGTGAACGTTAACTGCTCTGGTTGCCTTCAGTGTATCACAGTCTTCTGGAGCTAGTAGAGAGCCATTTATTATACTAGCCTCTAAGTACACTTTCAAGTATCTAGAACAAACATACGCACATAGTGATTGTGTTCTACGTCAGAACTCTAGCCAGTAATCTAAGTAGTTGATTACAAAAGTAATTTAAGGTTTTTGTAAATCTGCCCTCTATTTTTTTAATTTCAAATTCCACATAAATCTTAAAACATAAGAACTCAAAGAAAGCATCATTATTATTGGAAATCATCCCTGACCACAATACAATTGAAAAATTAGGTATCTCAGTAAGGTTTTAAAGCTGCAGTCCCTATAAATTAAAAAAGAAAAAGCATTCAATGTATTTCCTTGAAGAAGCATTTTATTGTGAAAAATAAAACTTTAAAATTAAAGATGACAGGTATAATCAAATATGATAGATCTTTCCTTAAGCTAAACAGTAAAATTTATTGCAGGTCTGTGACACCATTAGACATTTACCTGTTTTTATTCTCGTGTTATCTTCCCTTTCCTTTAGGAAGAAGCATAGTATTTCCTCTAAAGGGAACAAGGTAGTGACACCACCTTTCTTGAAATTGCCAGTATGTCACACTACAAAGGGCACAGAATGAAATATGTTTACTTCATTTAGACCATACACATTGCCACATGTTAAATGGGTGTTAAAAATTAAAATAGAATGCCAAGGACATAAAGGGCTGCAATGAAATAAATCCTACTCAAAATCCTTTTTATTCATTATGCAAATGAAATCTCATTTTAGTTTGTCATATTTGGAAATCAGCTAGAGAGAATGTTTAAACGCTAAATCTTTATTGTTGTGAACATAAACCATCAAATGGACACTTCAGTGTATGGTCACAGACCAACTTCATCCCATAATCTTAACCCAAAAATTAAATGGAGGAAAGAGGGTGAAAGAAACTATATTAGATTATAAATTTAAATTAATGTAAGTTTTAGTTTCTAATACTTACATAGTTGACAAATATCTGTATTAGCCTGATTAACACACTTCAGTTTTTAGGTAGAAATAACTGAGATAGATATATATTTAAAAGAAAAAAAACAAAAAATCATTTTCTTACTTAAAATTATACAATTTGGAGATGATAACACCTCAATGCCATGAATAATTATATTTTAAGCTAATCTAATAACCTGCATCAAATTTCTTTGGAAGTACTACTCTAGCTCAGAACTGGTAAAGATTCAAGTACTATTTGTATTTATTTAATAAACACTAAAAACTGAAGGAAATTAAAGCAAATTTCACTATACTCTGTTGATACCAAATTTTGCTCTGTACATAACAGAAAATTAGACAGTTTATAGACAGAATAGCCTTATATCAAGATTGCTTTCTGTTTCAGAAAAATTAACTCTAGAAAATATATCTTATTTTTACCTAAATTATTTCCAGATAGAAATAGTTCTCCTTTCAATAAGTTAAATAAATTTAGTCTTCTTGTTTTTTCTTTTCCAGTGCCAGCAAAAATCCTCAGCATCTTAGATATACCCAGTACCTTAAATACTCTCAGCACCCTGGTACAGAAAACACAAAAACTACTGTCATCTGGTTTTAGGGGCATCTGTTGTCACTGTTGTGTGTGTGGTGTTTGTTTTTGTATAAAGTTAGATTTGTGTGATCATCTACAGGTCATCTTGAAAAATGAAACATGATGTTTGGTTAAGATCATTCAACAAATTTCTGAAAGTCAAGTGAGAACGTGTAGCTTCATCTTGCTACTTGTTAAAGGAAACAAAGTGGATTTTAGAGTAGGCCCTATATTACCTGCTAAAGATAGTTAAGCTTCTCGCTTATAAAATGAGGTAGTTATCTGCACTGACAGATGCTATAAAGAAACTCATTTGTCCCTGTCACTAGTTCTTCTTAGGAACACTGACTTCAACATGTACACATGGTGAACACATGGTGATAGATGATGGTTACAACTTACACAACAGAAGCTGCAGTTATTACCAACCTATTTACAGATCTGTAAAGTGAAACAGCACAAGATTTGTATCACAGTAGAAAACGTATTGCACATATTTATAACTTCCCCCTTCTGAAATTCATTTAATCCTTCCACTAAAAACAGATCAATATTTAAATAAATTTAGCGGTATTTACTTACTAAGATGAGCCACGTATGTTTTCATCCTTGTAAATGGATCATAAAGTTTAATTCCACAGTATACTTCTCTCGGAGGCTGTCACTTTGATTCCTAATGTTTCACTGGCCTTAAATGATCAATGTTGAAACCGTGTTTGTTCTTGTGGATTGTAGTGAAATATGAGAGGGAAAAAAAATGTTAACTCTAACAAATGTATGCTGGGAGAAATTGTCAGTATGAAAGAACATCAGAGAGCTGAAATTACACCTTTTCAGTTCCTGTAGAAGATGGGCATTCCTGTGTGTGGTAACTGGTCCTTTGCAGCACAAAAAAGGGTAAGACTACTCACTAATCCTGCAAATGACATAGTAGCAGACGTGATAAAATGCATAGGAAATTAATAATAAGACTGTAGAAACAGTAAAGCAAGACAAAATATATCAGGCCACTCCATCTCAAGGAGAGGACTATTGGGTATGGACCACTAGTCTGGAATCTATGCAACTAGAAAAAAATCTGCAAGCTGAAAGGGGGTAATCTGGTTCAGTGAATTGCTGATCTCAGATGACAAGGCAAACTCAATATAAAACTGCAAATTGAAGCAACTTTCACCCTACTGTTTCTGAAAATTATGTTTCAAAAATATCACAAAGATGAAAATAGGTTTGCCCGAGACCAAACAACCAGTCCCACCAATCCAATATTTTGTCTCCAAAGAAATAATCTGGGAGATGAGTATGAGCAGTTGTCCTTCATGACTCTGTCTGCTTGTATTAGGGATGTGAATTTAGATCCCTGACTTTCCCTTAATAATGGGTCAGAGAATTCCCATCCAGGAAGGTAGATATTTTTCAATTTAAAAAAAAAAATGGATCTTTTTAAAGTAAAATATAATTTGAAATTGCAACTTACAGGACTCCTTTCCTTGAATGGAGGTTAAGGGCCTGGCCTCCTACTCCCAGACACCATCTCAGAACACAAGGTGCTCTGAGTCTCCTTCACAGTACCTTAGGGCTCTGAGAAGAAAAAGAAAGCTTGCAAGCCACTGCACACGTCTAAATCTTTGGAAGCCTACTCCTATTTCCTACTCACATTTTAAGAAAAGTAAGATGACAAGTGTCCTCCTAGGTTTCTATAATGAGTACAGAAGTATTTCCTTTCATCTGCCTTAAAATGATAGTTTTCAAATTTTAAAGTTGCCTCTTAGTTCTTTAAGCCTCAGAAACATGTATCCAACTGTCTACTCAGAACTCTTACATGAATCGCTCAAGGGCAATATATCCAAGGCTGACCTCATTTTCTTAGCCAAGATCACTATCACCAGGCACTAGCTCAGGAAGGAAACCTGGTATCTGCATCACCTCCCACTCATTCTCAGTTTCCAACCGTCTCTAAGCTACGCCCATTACTCTTCTTAAATCTTTTCTTTCTCAAGTCCATCTACTCTTCCCACTCTCCGAGTTCAAGCTACCATTATGTCTTCTCCCAAGCTACAGCAATAAACCCAACAGGTCTTTCTTCCCACCCACATTTCAGGCTCTCTAATCTATTTTTTCACACAGTAGTTAGTTATGACATTAGGTCTGTCCTGTCTAAAACCGTTCAATAGGGGCCCACTGCTTTTAGAATTAAAAGCAAACCTTAATATAACCTAGAATGACCTGACCACACCACTAGCATCCTTGGTCTTTGTCCTCCAGTAATATTAGCTTCTTTCAGTCCCTCAAACCTGTCATTTCCTCTTTGCCTTAGAGCCTTGACATAGATAAGGTCAGGTCATTTATTTACATGCTGTCATATCATTTTGGATTGGCTGTATTTATCGCAATTGTAAATCAACATGCAATTCTGTTTTCAAAGTTTATGTTCGATATTGGCTGGACTGTCTGGCTTATGCTCACATCCTAGCACATAGTATGTCTTGTCCAGAACAGAGCTTCACGAGTCTCTATCAGTTGAGTTAGTAACTGATAATCTGGAGAAAAGTATGACCTACCTTTCATTTGATTTTTGTAGACTTTTGACAAGGTTTTAAACTTTGAATCCTTTTAGTCTCGCTTCAAGAAACATCCGCCTCATTTTAGATTCTCAAATTGCTCCTCTATTTTATTTCTGCTTCCTTATATCTTTAATGAGGTTGAAGAATGTCTAGACTCATACATGCAAATGTTTTATTTGTATATATGATGTTATATACACAGATTCTATGATTTGCATTTGTATTTGCTAAGCTATTACTGATTAAAGAGCTTGACTCTTCAGCATCTTTTAAGCATCCAAGCATGTCAATACCTATTGAAATTAACAAGAATCACACAAAAGGGAGGATAGTAGAAGAGGAATATGTCTTCGGGTCACTAAGCTTTGGCAGAGACCATAATCTTAGATCCCTAGTTCCAGCCAACCACCATGAATCTATTTTTAATTCATTTCTGGATATTTAGTTGTAAGTGCCTCTCATTCACTTACAGATATTGATCTGTTCAAAAGCAAGGAAGCCTTTATTACCACATTAATTTTTGATCTTCTGCCCCTCAGCAACCTGGCAATTATTTAAATAAGTCTGGCTAGCTAAATTACTGACAAGATTGAAGAAATTATCCATATTTAAAGTTCAAAACCATTGATTTTGAGTAATTTATTTAAGGTGAATACAAATTAAAGAGATTTTGCATGAGCTGTCCTTGGATAGCTACATTAAATTAACCTAGATCTAAAATAACAAAACAATATTAAAATTAATAATAGCCATTTCAGAGTGTTTGTTATAGTCTAAGGACTATGAAAATTTTTCTACATACATTACATAATTTAATCCTAACACTAACCCTATGAAGTAGGTAGTATATTACTGTATTCTCTCTCTTTAATAGATGAGGAAACTAAAACTTAGAAAGCTAATATACTTGCCAAAAATCACACAAAGCAAGAATTCACACCCAGGCTGTCTCACTACAAGTAGAGAGGATGGTACAAGTGTAACTCTATAGGGTCTCAGGCAAAATGAAAATGCAGGGAGACTTCTCAGCTTTCCTTTCCTCCACCACCATGTTTGTAATGGAGGGAGAAGATGGAAAGTTTCTGAACCAGCAACGCCAGCGATTAAGCAATAGCTTACAGGGCTTGTAGACAATCATTTGTCTTCTTATCGCAGAGAAATTTAGTTTGCATTAAACTCAGTAATCCATTTGCAATGTTCTGGGAAGCATAGATATACTTACTGACAGAGTATTTTAAGAAAATCTATGAAATCCATTTTGCTAGGGGATGATTGAGGCATGAATACTACACCCGAGGAAGAAGCTTGTCCACAAATAATAGTAATTAAAGCTAAAATTTTAAAATGTACAATAATTCCTAGGTTTGAGATATTATATTTCTCTAGAGGATTCAGGGAAGACTTCAACAGGGAGGGGTGTGAGTGTTATCTTGAAAAAAGTTAGAATTTCAAAAATAGGACCTTCTGTAATTTTAATGTGTGTATGAATGATCCAGGGCTCTTGTTAAGATACAAAGTTCTGATTCAGTTGGTTTGAGTGGGACCTAAGATACATTTTTCTAAAATGCTCCCAGGTGATGCCGGTTTAAGGGCCACACTTTGAGTAGCAAGGTGAGTCGACATATAAAATAGTGTGAGCAAATCTACAAAGCAGGAATCATGCATGTTTTGAAGAAGTCAGTAGCACTCTTTCCCTAGTGAAGCAATAGATGGAAAGAAATATTTAAGTCAAATTATGAACGTTCTTGAATAACAGTTTGCTACTCTGAAATTTTATTTCAAATATAATGCTCATTTTCAAGAGTTTCTCAAAGAAATATATTCCCTCAAATTGACAGGAGCAATGTTTAAAAGAATTTAAATGAAATATACTGAAAACAAATATACATATGTATATGTATGACTGAAACATTGTTGTACACCAGAAATTGACACACTGTAAACTGACTACACTAAAAAATTATTTATTAAGTGAAGGCTACCATGCCCTTCTCTATTCTTAGAGATGGCAGGGCTCATGCTTTCAAATAAAATTTTTAGATGGAAATATTTCAATACTTTATGCTAACTAAAACTCTAATTTATTTTAAATATAGTCACATCGATAAATTTTCAGTCTAATTTCACACCATTTTCAATCAAGCATTGACGACTGCCAATTCATGTATTTCCATGTTACTCATTTTTTTTTTTTACCAAAAATGTTCTAATATACAAACATCAAATGCTCTCCAGCAATTAATTACTTAACAGTATGGAATTAAGTATATTTACTAGGTAAATTACTGTAAATAGTCCAACATAGGAGACTGACAGAAAAACCTATTTCTGCAAAAAAAAAACGCTAAAATGAACTCATTTTCCAAAGCAAGCTGTTACCTCAAACATTTATTATTGGCTCCAAATGTTTTATTCACTCAACTCACATGATTCCAACACAGCCTTTTCTTTACAGCATTTTATTGTAGAATTAAAGTAATATAAGTATTCTGATAAATTAATACCTGAAGAGCTTACAAGAAAAATGGTTGAGGTATAAGTCACATTCAAATTTTATAAGGCTTGAAACACATTAATTTTAGGGAACCTCTTTATAAAGAATAGAACAGTGAAAATGGTTCCTGATCATAGGGGAACCGAAAGGTTAGGCTTCAACAGCTTCATGGTAAATAAGATTCAATGTAGGAACTTTTCAAGCCCATATTTAGTTATATACTTGTTGGTTAATTAATTGACTAATTACTGAGTACTTACTGTGTTCCAATAGTCTGTTCCCATAGTATTATTAATGATGAGAAAGAGGCAGCCAAGCTAAGAGAGATTTTCTTTTTTCAGTTTTATCCACAGTAGGGAGAGAAGGTGATCAATAGACATTTGTTGACATGTTAAATGAATGCATCTGTGGGAAAGCACTTTGAGTAAAGCAGAAAATGCCAAGGCCCTGAGATGAGCATAACTTGCATTTGGGGGTGGGGTGGGGATGGAAAAAAGCCCTCTGTGCAGAGAATGGTAGGAGGAGATGGGGATGAAGAGAGAGGCAAAAGCTAGATCACCTAAATCAATAATTATTGTGCACATTAAGTCATCTAAGGGATTTTACAAAGCGTCAATGCCTACACCCCACCAGAGGCCAATTATATCAACAGACAGAGGTATGCAAACATTTGTTTTCAAGCCATCCAGGTGAATCTGATGTGTATCTGGTGTTAAGAACCAAAGATCCACAGACTCGAAAACACAAAAGAACTTGAGTTTTAGTCTATTGCCAAGGAATGCCATGACAGGCTTATAATCAGGGAGAAATCAATAATGTCATGAAGATATATATTGCCTTGAATTAAGATTCAGAATACTTTGCCTGAATTCTTCATGTGTTTTTCCCCTACCTAATGTGTATAAAACAAAAACGGCCATACACAAAGCAGAGAATGGTATAAAATGTTTTCTATTCTTTCTAATGATGATACCCATATAATATATTAACCAAGAATTCTCACAGTTTCATCACATAAGAAAAAAAAATTCACTTTTTCTTTAGCTAGAATATTTTACGCTACAGAGACCTAGGAAGATTAAACTGTCAAAATGAACTTCTTTTCCTGACACATATCTCTAATTTCCTAGAACCTACTGACAAAACAAGTAAATAAGAAGCTTGAATCATTTTTCTCTAAAATCTGAATTCTTGTAGCTCTGTGATTTCAGGAAAGCAAGGCAGCAAACACCTCAGTTTCCCCAAAACTGATTTCCATCCTTCCTCTTTACCTACACACCTCTTCCCCATTCTTAATTTCATAGAACTTGTACCTCCTGAAAGAAAGTTACTTTGTTTTTATTCAGGTTATTTATTAATTTATTCTATTTATTGTCTATCCTCCCCACAACATGCAAGCACCACAATTATTTTGTCTAATTTGATTGATTTATCCCAGCACCTAAAGAAACTACACACTAATCTGTAGTAAGGCATTTAAAGCTAAGTCAAAATTGTTTTTGCTGTGATCAGACTGTCAACATCCTCTAGTGCCAGAGTAAGGAGTTATGACTTGGAGCTGCCATTAGTTGGAAGTTACTGAAGGACACTGAGCAGGGACGTAACAGCATCAAAGTAGTGTTTCAAGAAGATTTATCTGCCATCATTGTGGAGAATAGATGGGAAGAAGAACATCAAGGCAACGTGATAGTTCAAAGGGAAAAGCACAATGTCAAGATAATTTCAGGAACTAGTCAAAATAAAGTCTATAAATCATTGGTAGCATCAAATTATTCTTCACCTTTGAAATGCAGATCTGTTATAAATGTTCATTCACCAAATATTTATTGAGGGCACATAATGTTCATAACGGTCATCGACAGACTCTACCAGGTGTTTTATATCAAGAAATAAGATAAGATCATCTGTATATGGTCATGTTCATTTCATTCCAGTTGGTGGGCATGTAAGTAGCACAGATAACTAAAAGATCTTCAAAGAATCACAGTAAAAATAGAAGTAGAAAAGGATATCCAAACTAGATCAAAATTTACTAATTCACCAAATGTTGGTTCTGTACTTGTTCTAGGAAAGACAATCCAGTTATTTCCTGAGTCACAAGTGGATCTTAATTCCTGAATGCAAAGTGCCCTTAATAAGAATAACAGCAACATAAATAGCCTGCAGATAAAGAGATTATAATGGAAGGAGCCTAGATGAGGTACTATGTGAATGGAGAGGAGAAATGGATTACCTTAAATTTGGAATTGCAGAAATCGTAAATCACTAGTAATTGAGCTATAAAATACATTCCACCAAACTCATCAAAAATAATGGATTAAAGGATTTTCTGTGTGTGTACTTCTTGGTAAATATAAGTAACTTTTAATGATATAGGTACAGCAGATACAATGACAGTAATGCATTTCAGGAAGAGACATAAAATTCATGAGGCCATGAGTTCTAGGTTGGAATCCTTGGGGCTCTTGGTGGGTTTACTTTGGCCTCTACTACTTGTCTAAGTTTGATAACTGATGTAATCTCCTTGGCTCTACATTTCTTTTGTTAGAAAAAAATGCATATGGACCATTAACCCCTTTTCATTTGCTCTTTGTCATATGGATGTCAATTCTAAAATGTTATATAATATAAATTCTATCAGCAAGGCCACTTTATAAGTTAACCGAGTGCTCCATACTAGTAAGTTTTACTCGGCGTACTTACTATAAATAGTTACACGCACATATTACCGTTGCTGGAGAATAGGTTCTTGTCTCGTGCAAGAAAGAATTCAAGGGCGAACCATAGTAAAGAGGAAGTAGATATATTCAGGGAGATACACACTCCACAGACAGAGAGCAGGTTATCTCAGAAGGCAATAGAGGCTGCCCCAGAGTGTGGGGTAGTCCAGAAAAGTGAGAGCAGCTTAGGACACACATTCCATAGAAAGAATATGGTCTGTTTCAAAAGGGGAGAGGCCCAGGGGTGGTTAGTTTTTATGGGCTTGGTAATTTCATATGCTAACAAGTAGTCAGGTTATTCCAACGGTTTTGGGGAAGGGGGTGGGGATTTCCTGGGAATTGAGCCCCAGCCCACTTTTTAGCCTTTTGTAGTCAGCCTAGGAACTGTCATCGTGCCCATAGGTGTGTCATTTAGCATGCTAATATATTATAATGAGTGTATAATGCGGCTTAAGGTCTACAGAAAGTCTGATCTTCCGCCATCTTGGTTCTAGTCAGTTTTTGTGCTATCCTCAATTGCTGTGTCATTAGTCAGTTACAAGGTGTCAATTTCTGGTATACAGCATAATGTTTCAGTCATATGTATACACATATAAATGTTTTTCTATTATTTTTCATTATAGGTTACTACAAGATACTGAATATAGTTCTCTGTGTTACATAGAAGAAATTTTTTTTCTATTTTATATATAATAGTATTTGTGCATCTTGAACTCCCAATTTATCCCTTCACAATTCCTTTCCCACTGGTAACCATAAGTTTGTTTACTATGTCTGTGAGTCTGTTTCTGTTTTGTAGATAACTTCAGTACTATTTTTTTTTTTTTTAGATGCCACATATGAGTGATATCATACGGTATTTTTCTTTCTCTTTCTGGCTTACTTCACTTAGAATGAGGATCTCCAGATCCATCCACGTTGCTGCAAATGCCATTATTTTATTCTTTTTTATGGCTGAGTAGTATTCCATTGTATAAATATACCACAGCTTCTTTAACCATTCATCTGTTGATGGACATTTAGGTTGTTTCCATGTCTTGGCTATTATAACAAGCGCTGCTATGAACACTGGGGTGCATGAATCTTTTCAAATTTGAGTTCCCTCTGGATATATGCCCAGGAGTGGGATTACTGGATCATATGGGCTGTGTCATTCTTTTAATGGTTGTGTCCTGCCCCCTTCCCTCCTGTCTCATTATCACCTAGCTTCCAATTCCCTTCTAGCTCCTTTTGTCATGAGAAATGAGAACTTAAAATTATGAAGTAAAACAATCATTCCATTAGCCTGTTTATATATATATATATAAAAGTTGGTAAAAGTTTACATAGTCTCAGTATTTCTTAATTGTTTTCTTAGCAGAGGTGGCATTCTGAAATGTGTATTCCTATAGAACTCTAAAACATTTTATTTTTATCGTGATATTAAAGTTAGAAAGATGGAGAAGTCTATTTGAAGTAGCATCTTGAACCAGAGATGAAGAGTTCTTAATATCACTTTCAGTATCCTAACTGAGCTTCTCTGATTTGGGATAAGCTATGTTTTCAACTCTATGCTTTTATGACTATGGAACATTTCAAACGTGGTTATTAGCAGTTGTACTGGATTCCTAGGGCTGCCAGAACAAATTACCACAACCTTGGTGGCTTAAAACAACACAAACTTATTCTCTCAGAGTTCTGGAGCCTAGGAGTGCAAATCTGGTTGTCAGCAGGGCCATGATCCTTTCAAAGGCTCTAGGGAAGAATCCTTCCTTGCCTCTTCCAGTTTCTGGAAGGCAGTTCTTGGCTTGTGGTAGCAAAACTCCAATCTCTGCCTCCATTTTCACATGGTTTTCTACTTCCTGTCTGTCTCTCTCTTGTTCCTTCCTTCTCTTAGAAGGACACCATTCACTGCATTTAGGGTCCACCCTAATGCAGAATGATCTCATCTTAATTACATCTGCAAAGATCCTATTTCCAAACAAGGTCATATTCTGAGGTTCCAAGTGGACATGTTTTTTTTTTTTTTGGACATTATTCAACCTATTAAAGTGGCTAAGAAATATTCTGCCAATTTATATACAAATTAGGACATATAAAATGCACACATTTTTATTAATATTATAAAGTTATGTGAAAAAAATGGCTTTCAGCTTTTGGAAAACCTATGTTTGAAATCTTCATGCTTTCCTTACACATTGATTCATATTTATATTCTGTTTATGTTCTATATAGATTTCTAGTTAAGAGTCTTGAAATGATTCTGTAGTGGTAAATAGTTTTGGGAACAAAAGTTGAATTCCTGTTCTACAGATCCTTCTATCATGATAGATGCATTAAGTAATCACTCAGTGTTACTTCCCTCATTCACATATCTGATGTGTCACACACTTCTGGAGATACAGATACAGCAGTAAACTAAACAGACTGACATTACCACTGTCAGAAAGGAAGAAAATAAAAGAACATAAAAAAGTAAAATATATAATATGTCAGGTAAAAAGTGCAGTGGGGAAAAACCAAGCAGAAAAGAAAGATAAGGAGTGCACGGATAAGGAACAATTTATATTTTCAAATAGTGTCATCATGGAAGCCATACTCTTGTCAGTTACATTTGAAGAAATGCCTAAAAGTGGGAGGGATGGGGGACAGAAAACTGGAGAAAGAACATTACAGCAGAAGAGTCAGCAAATGCAAAGGCCCCGAGGTGGAAGACAACTGGCATATTCCAAGAATAGCCAAAAAGCCAGTATGAATGGAGTAAAATGAACAAGGGGAGATTAACAGGATACAAAGTTGGCAGGGTCTTCACTTACGGTATAGAACTTGGTTAGGCCCTTTAAGGACTTTAACTTTTACTCTGAGTGAGTCAGAGCCAACAAAGCAGTTTGAGCAGAGGAATGGCATTGCCTTAAGTCTTAAAAGAATCATTCTGGCTGAACAGATTATAGGTGAGCAAGAGTAGAAACAGGAAGACCAGTGAACTGGTGAGACGTGCTTGAATTCTGAATATATTTTGAAGGAAGAATAAAATAGGATCTGCTAATATAAAATGTGAGAGGAGAAAAGTTAAGAATGACTAAGATTTTTGGCTTAAGCAACTGGACTGCTGGAGCTTCTAAAAACTGAGACAGAGAAGACTGCAAGAAGGGAAATTTTTGGTGGAAGATTAAGAGTTCAGTTTTGAACACAGTAAGTTTGAGATGTCTCCAAATCCAAAGAATGTATATAATAAGCCTTGGTTGTAAATGTCTCAAAATTAAGATAAAGGTGTGAGGTGGATATACAAATTTGCAAGTCATAAAGTTACAAGACGGCATATAGAATGATGAGATCACTGAAAGAGTGAGTATAGGTAAAGAACAGATAATTTCAATCCCATTTCCTGAGCTACCTCAACAGTAAGTCAACAGTAAGAGGTGACGTGAAGAGAGGTAACCTGCAAAAGAGACTGAGGAGGAGCAGTCAGTCAATGAGGTAGAAAATCAGGAGAGTGTGATACTTTTGTTACTTGTCTTAGAGGGTATTTATTACCAGGCAGTAGGAATGATTAAGGTGTTTCAGATGTTATTCATAGATAAATAGGATAAAAGTTGAGACTGGCCATTGGATTTAGTAAGACGGAAGCTGTAAGTGGTCTTCATGAAAGCCTTTTTGGTGAAGTCATAGTGGAGAAAAACTGACTGGAGTAGGCTTATATTTAAGGGAAACAATTCAAAACAGTGAGTCCAGAAAATTGTCAAGATAATTCTAAATTGCTTTATAGAGATGTCTGAACACTAAATGATACAGTGCATGATGTTTTGAGTGGAGGTCTTGGCATATAGCAGACAATAAGCAATAGCTCTAATGATGGTAAAGATGTTGATAATAAATGCACACGAAAACTTCCAGTTTTCCAGGATTGCCAGTCTCCTTAACAACAAATTCTCACCTCTAGGAATCTATTTTTTGAGACCTGGTTTGTATCTCATATAATAATAAGTAGAATGCCCAAAATAGGTAGATTAATAATGAAATAAATTATAACTTATAGGTTACATAAAAGAAAAAGAAACAAACTACAATAGAAACATACTGCATGGCAGAATATAATGAAGACAATTACAAGTGAGGAATTAATGAAGACTTTTGACATTTTTTATCCTCTCTTTTAAAAGTTAGAGGGAAACAAATTATGATGTATTAGATAGAATCATGTACAGCCAGTAAATTGTTTTAAGAAATATTTAATGATGGAGGAAAATATCCAAAGTATAAAATCAGAGAATTAAAGCAGAATATAAAAATGAAATAAAAAGTGGGCTCCCTATTAGGAATGTAAAGAAATAAGCCAAAACTGTATTTTTAGTAATCTTGTGTGGTTGGTTAATTGGTATTTTTACATCCTTTCTTATAGTCTTCTACATTGAAAATACATTTTCTTAAGTAAAGGTTAGGTGTTACTGTAACCTGAAAGAAGAATGAATCCCCCCAAAAGGGAATCATTTATTATATTTAAGTGATTTTTAATAATAATATTTTTAAGTGTTTTTACTTAAAGGAATAAAATTGTGTTTTGAGAACTATTAACTTCAGGTAAATTAGGGATCTCATGCACTCATTTCTTTTTGTATAGCTTTTTTAATGATTCCTAAAGCAGTTTTTTTTAGTGCATCTATTTAATCCTCAAAAGATGGAGAAACTTGAGATTGTTTGGATCAGACTTGTAGTTAAGGCCAGAGCCATGATAAAATCCAGATCTTCAACCACAGTACTCATATTCTTGCCACTATACCGTTGTATCTCCAGTATCCCCACTCATTATACCAACCCAATAGAATCAGTGTGGCCGCCTTCTAAAAAAACTCATATGAAAGTACTTCAAAAAAGTATGATATAGTTAATGCCAAATACGATTTTTAGACAAATATTCTGGCACATTTCCACAGTCTGAATCTATTTAGAAATATAGTGACAGTGTTTTCCATTCATAAATAAATCATGAAAAGATGAAGAGTAGGTCTCCAAGTCTCTTACTTTCTACAAGGCCAGAGTGATAGAAGGAAACACATTAAAAGTAGCAAAGTGAAGACTAGAACTATAACAGTTCTATATCGGAGAACTCATTCTCCAGACTAGAGCAGTTTGCAACTTGTCAAGTGTGTTTGATCAGATAAAGGTAAATAATCAAAATAGTTTAAAAAAATATGATTTTAAGTCATATTCTAGAGTTAATCAAATGGAATGGAATCAAATAAATAGACGATATAAAGACCCTGGTAGATATAAAGATTTTCTACATGATAATTTTAACATTGCAAATCAGTAATGAGAGGAAAGACATGACCCAAGTGACTAATTACTGAAAAGAATACATCCTCATTATTACACAAAAATAAAATACCTATGGATAAAACCATTCAATGTGAAAAAAATTTTAAAACAGAAAAACTCAAAGAATTTGTGATCACAACAACCTCTCAGTTCAGTCCTGATCTGGTCTTTCCTTGAATTACAGCCTAAAGTTTTAAATTTATCTACCTGTCTCTATGGAGTTAACTGATACCACTAAATGTGTCTTAGTTAGAAACAGAATTTTACCACCTAGATCCTGTAATTGCTTAATATAGTCTACAGTGTCTCATATCACATTCTTTAAGCCACCATCCATTTATCTTTACATTTCAAAAATCTGGACATAAGGCCAGCATATATTTATGCTCAGTATTTAATAGTAAAATTTTACTGTTAAGTACAACAAAACAAAACAATTTTTAAAAATTGTGATTGGAAAGTACTAGCATTAGCAAATGTTTTAAATTGAGTTATAAATATCACAGTGAGATTATTCTCATATATTGATGATGAGATGTAAAGATTAATGGGCTTTCCAGGAAGTCATTAGAAATGTCTTATCAACTTCCCAAACCTGAAGAAGAAATTAGATATCCAAGTATAGGAAGCACAGAGGGTCCCAAACAAGAAGAACCCGAACAGACCCACACCAAGACATATTATAATCAGGATGGCCAGGGTTAAGGATAAAGAAATGATTCTAAAGGCAGCAAGAGAAAAACAGAGTTAGTTACAAGGGAATCCCCATAAGGCTCTCAGCTGATCTCTCTACACAACACTACAGGCCAGAAGGGAGTGGTGAGGGAGTGGTGAGATATATACAAAGTCCTGAATGAAAAAAAATGCAACCTAGGATACTTTATCCAGCAAGGCTAACCTTTTACAATAGAAGGAGAGATAAAGAAATTCACAGACAAGAAAAAAAAAACAAAAACTAAAAGAGTTTAGCAACAGTAAACATATGCTAAAAGAAATATTGAAAGGTCTACTCTAAATAGAAAAGAAGCAGGATGCTACAGAAAGGAGAAAACCATAATTGGAAAGGCAATAACTACAATGAATTACAACAGAATAAACAGGAAATTGTAAAAGAGACCATGTAGATCATTAAGGGTGGGGTAGTGTAGCAAGAAAATAGGTTTTTTTTTTCTTTCTTTTTGTTTGTTTCTCAGTAGGATGGGTATGAGCATATATCACTATCTGTTTAAAACAGACAGATATAGTAATTGGTTAATATACATACAAAACAGGGAAAACAGGGTAACCACAAGTCAAAAACAGTCACAAAAACTAAAAAGAAACCAATACAAATGAAAATTATCAAATCAACTGCAAAACTAAGTTCAAAATGGCAATAAACACACATCTACCAATAATTACTGTAAATGTCAATAGACTAAATGCTCCAATCAGAAGACATAGAGTGGCAGACTGGATAATAAAACAAGAACCTACAATATGCTGCATACAAAAGACCCACTTTAGGGAGAAGGACACACATAGATTGAGAGTGAGAGGATGGAAAAAGATATTCCATGCAAATGGAAATGACAAGAAAGCAGGAGCAGCAATACTGATTTCAGACAAAATAGACTTTAAAACAAAGTCCATAATGAAAGATAAAGGACATTTTATAATGATTAAAGGAGCAATACAAGATGAAAAATTAACATATATGCACCCAATATAGGATCACCTAAATACATAAATACAGATATACAAGGGAGAAATTGATGGGAATACAATCATTGTAGGAGACTAACACCCCATTAACATCACTGGACAGATCTTCAGACACAAAGCAACAGAGAAATTAAAGGACACAATAGAACAATTAAACTTGGTTGGTATTTTCAGAACATTACATCCCCCCAAAATAGAATACACATTCCCTTCAAGTGCACATGGAACATTTTCTAGGAAAGATCATGTACTTGGGCACAAAAGAAGGCTCAACAATTTTGAGGAGGTAGAAATTATTTCAAGCATCTTTTCTGACCACAATGCTACTAAACTAGAAATCAACTACAGAAAAACAAAGGAGAAAAAAATGACAGCATAGAGATTAAACATGCTACTAAAAAAACCAATGGGTCAATGATGAACTTGAAGATGAAATTTAAAAATATTTAGACAAGTGACAATGAAAACACAACCACACAGAATCTGAGATGCAGCAAAGGCAGTGCTAAGAGGGAATAGTTCATAGTGATACAGGCCTTCCTCAAAAAAGAACAATCTCAAAAACTTCATTCTTTTTCTTCAGTAATGCTTTGGCAACTCTGGGTCTTTTGTGATTCCATATACATTTTATTATGATTTGTTTTAGTTCTGTGAAATATGTCCTGGGTTATTTGATAGGGATTGCATTAAATCTGTAGATTACCTTGGCAGCTGGAGGAATAACCCTCCCAAACTTCAGACAATACTGCAGAGCTACAGTCATCAAGACAGCATGGTATTGGTACAAAAACAGACATATGGATCAAAAGAACATAATAGAGAGCCCAGAAATGAACCCACAAACTTTTGGTCAATTAATCTTTGACAAAGGAGGCAAGAACATAACAGTGGAGTAAAGACAGTCTCTTCAGCAAACGGTGTTGGATAAACTGGACAGCTGCATGCAAATCAGTGAAGTTAGAATACTCCCTCACACCATATCCAAAAATAAACTCAAAATGGTTTAAAGACTTAAACATAAGACAAGATACAGTAAACCTCCTAGAAGAAAACAAAGGCAAAAACATTATCTCACATACACCTCAACAATGTTATCCTAAGGCAGTCTACCCAAGCATTAGAAATTAAAGCAAAAATAAACAAATGGGACCTAATTAAACTTGGAAGCTTTTGCACAGCAAAGGAAACCATAAGCAAAACAAAAAGACAACCTATGGAATGGGAGAAGATATTTGCAAAAGGTGAATTTGACAAGGGCTTAATCTCCAGAATATATAAACAGGTCATACAACTTAATAAGAAAAAAAACAAAACAAACAACCCAGTCCAAAAACAGGCAGAAGAACTAACAAGCAATTCTCCAATGAAGATAAACAGATGGCCAACAGGCACATGAAAAAATGCTCAATATCACTAGTTATCAGAGAAATGCAAATCAAAACTACAGTGAGGTATCACCTCACACCAATCAGAATGGTCATCATTCAAAAGTCTACAAATGATAAATGCTAGAGAGTGTGTGGAGTAAAGGCAACCCTCCTACACTGTTGGTGGGAATGCAGTTTGGTGCAGGCATTGTGGAAAACACTGGAGATTCCTCAAAAGACTAAAAATACAGCTACCATATGACCCAGCAATTCCACTTCTGGGCATATATCCAGAAGGAACCCTAATTCAAAAAGACACCTGCACCCCAATGTTCATAGCAGCACATTTACAATAGGCAAGACATAGAAACAACCTAAATGTCCATCAACAGACGACTAGATAAAGAAGCTGTGGTATATTTGTACAATGGAATACTACTCAGCCATAAAAATGACAACAGAATGCCATTTGCAGCAAGATGGATGTCCGTTGAGAATGTCATTCTAAGTGAAGTAAGCCAGAAAGAGAAAGAAAAATACTATATGATATCATTCTTATGTGAAATCTTTAAAAAAAAAAAAAAGACATATGAACTTATATATAAAACAAACAGACTTACAGACAGAATACAGACTTGTGGTTGCCAGGGGGAAGGGGTAAACTGGGTGTTTGAGATTTGCAGATACTGACTGATAAATATAAAATAGGTAAGCCAGTTTATACTGTATAGCACAGGGAAATATATTCAGTATCTTGTAGTAGCTCACAGTGAAAAAGAATATGAATATGAATATATGTATGTTCATGTATGACTGAAGAATTGTACTGTACACCAGAAACTGACACACACTGTAAACTGACTATAACTCAATAAAAAAAAGAAATGTCTTATCAAGAGGCTTTTAACAGTATGTATGACTTTAAAAAATAAATCTCATAATCAAGAATCTAGCCCAAGAATATAATCAACATGTTTAAAGATAACTTCCTAAAAATGTTTATAACATTTAGTGGTAAAAAAATTAGCAGTATACATGAAAATTAATAAAAATTAGTTAATTGTGGAAATTATGGTATATACATATGATAAAAGATTATCCAGTCATTAAAACTGTTTTGAAAAAATATCTTATACAGGACAAAATGTTTATATTTTACTGATAGAAAAAATTTTTAAATTCTATTTTAGTGTGTTGGAAATTTATGAGTGGAATTCCAGATTATTTCTCTTTAATTTGTACTTTATATTTTTCTACAATAACTAATTTTATTATCAGAAAAATTAATAGTACTTTCTATGTTAATGTAATGAATTATATTTTTTATTTGCCTTCAAGTTAAAATATCTAAGGAATATTTGGTTAGTAAGATTTGGATACTTTTCAATTATATAACAGATTTCATATCAATTCTGTATAATCAATGAATTCTAGAAAGTTAACTGCAATATTTATAAATAAATCATACATATAAGCAGTAAAAAAAACTCAGGTGCATACTGAGAAATATTACATGAAAGTGTTGTTCTTATTTCTAAAGTCCATTCCTTTCTTATCTTCAAGGAACAGATGTTTCTGGAACAGCTGGGTTTTTACTTTGGCAAAATGTAACCTTGACTCTCCTCATATCATGTACAAAAATTAAATCTTATAAACTACAACCATAAATCTTCTAGAAAAAAATACAGCATGGCCTTGGCATAGGCAGAGATTTCTTAAATAGGGTACCAAAAGAACAATAAAAGAGAAAAAGATACATTGGACTTCATCAAAATAAAAAATCTCTACCCTTTGAAAGATATCATTTTTAAAAATTTAAAAGGCAAGCCGCAAACAACCCAGTTCCAAAATAGTCAAAAGAATCTGACAGACACTTCAGAAAAGAAGTCTGGCCAAAAATACCCATGCAAAATGCTCAGTTATCATGACATGCAAATTAAAACCACAATGAGATATGATTACAAACTTATTAAATCGGCTAAAATTAAAAACACTGATCATAATGTGTTGGCCAGGATGTGGAGTAACTAGATCTCTCCTACACTGCTGATGGGATTAGCAGATAGTCTCACAACTTGGGAAACAGACTGGCAGTATCTTACAATATTAAAAAACACTTAGCATATAACTGAGCACTACCACTCCTTGATACTTACCTGAGTTGTAAAAACATATGTCCACATATGTAAAGAAAGACTGTGTACAGATGAAGCAACTTTATTCACAGTAGCCGTGGAGAGAACCCAAATGCCCATGAACAGGGGCAAGGATAAGCAAAGTATAATATACACATACACCAGAATAGGTCTCAACAATAGAACCTCTCATACACTCAACACCATGGATTAATCTCCAAACCTTTATGTTGAGCAAAAGTAACCAGACACACAAGAATTCATAGTGTATCATTCGTCAGATTTTCTGGAATGGCAAAACTAACCAGTAGTCTCAGAAATCACATCAGTAGTTGCGGCTAAAGCAGAGGGACTTACTGCACAGAGGAGTATGGAGGAACATTTTAGGGGGGATCATCCTTGTGAGGTTAAACTCTGGGATTCATTTGCCAAAACTCATCAAATTGCACACAAAGTGGAGCATTATGTTAGACCTCAATACAATTTAATATTCCTTAACTAGCTACTGTCCTCAATCACTCACACAGCTGTATTTATAGAGAGCCTTACTTATTGACTAACCCTGGGTCTTGTTCTACAATTGCATCACTTTATTCTTGACTTTAGTCATTTTCCTTTTTGGTTGGATTTTTCTCTTTTAAAACCTTCCAATGTTATTCTTTAATTCAGTTTCCATCATCTCCATTTTCCCTATCTTCTCTTTACAGGTGAATAAAATATACCACACACCTACCTCTTTTTCAACACCCCAATCCAACTTTGATAAACATTCTTCTGTGCCCTCTGTGTATTCAGTCCACACATCCTACGTGATCTGCCTACTCCTCCAGAGCTCTCGTCAATGACTGAACTACCACCTGTCAACACGCAGTGATCTTACGTGCCCTGCATCACAGAGACAGTGTACAACAGTGCAACACAAGACAGATTCTGAGGGGGAAAAAAAGAGAGTCCTTTGGCTATACATTTGCCAATTTGGGCTATAAAATTACATGAGCCAACAAAAGATTTGACTGTATGTAGACAATAACAACAACAAAAATACGTCTACCATGATAATTGAGGTATTTCAAGTTTCTTAATCATCAACCTATACTGGATGCTTTATAGTCATGCGAACACTGAGAAAGCACCGAATGGATCCTGCATTCATTCTTCATTCAACAATTACTCATCAAGCACACAGCATGAGCAGTTTGTCTCTGCCGCAACTCAGCTTTAGGTAGAGATAAAATTTTCCATTTCCATTTTGTTGGTGGACTCTTTGGTAAAAAGTTTTGTTCTCCATTCTCTACTCAGATCACCTCTAGTCTTCATGGAATTGAAAATTAGATCTTGCTCTCAAAAGACAGATATTGTCTTACTGATTTTTTTCACTTTATTTCATATGTTCTCTCTCCTCCTGATAGCAAAGCATTAATAATGCTGACATTTCATTCATATAACTCTGACTTCTTTTCTCCCCCTCTAAACATGAAAATAAGAGCGATCCTTTATTTTTCTGTTCCCAGCTCTGACACAAACCAAGCACTCAAATGTGTGCTGAGTGAACTGTCTCATCTTACTTCACACTAATAATTAAAAATTTTGAGTTGCTACTTTGTAAAATAATATCTTAACTTGGTATTACAAAACAGAAAACTTTCTTGTTCCTGCCAATTAATTTGCAGAATGTAGAATTTAAATGACTAATTATTCCCTTTATTTACCATCTAATTGAAGTGGTTTTAATTAACAAATAAACCTTTAGTTCTGAATCATTATTTAAGATAAAAATATCTCAGTACTATTGTCTTGCATATGTAACAACACTGCCTTCTCTTTCTAAAATTCACCTGGTGATAAACACATCATTTCTTTTCTAGACACTTCCAATGGTTCCACAATTCCTAGCAAACAGCTAAAAATTCCTTTCCCCAGCACTCAAAGTCCTTCAAAATCCTAGCTTTCAACCTGAAATCCAGAAATCCCCATCATGTCTGATTCTGCCCCAATCAACCAATTCACTGATCTCTTATATCCTCATTTTGCAAAAGCCAATAGCTCTCTCCTGGTAATTTATTGCCTCCTGGTACCCACTCCCTCCTAATTTTCACATGTCCACATAATTTACATACTTCAGGGCTTCTCACAGCAGTTCACCTGGTATCTCTTACAGCAGCCCTTTCTGTTCTGTAATGTAGCTATTTCCAGACGCGTCCTGTCTCCACTAGACTGTGTGATTCTTG
The DNA here is from genome assembly GCF_009834535.1 of Camelus ferus. Classification (NCBI taxonomy): domain Eukaryota; kingdom Metazoa; phylum Chordata; class Mammalia; order Artiodactyla; family Camelidae; genus Camelus; species Camelus ferus. Next base: position 31,964,933 of record NC_045700.1, on the reverse strand, counting down.
AAGGCAGATGTTCTATTTGATTAAATTCTGTCTATTTCATAGTACCTAGTACTTTTATTGAATACTGGATGAAAAAAAAAATTGTATCAATCACTCTTACTAAGTTTTGGGGAAAAAACAGTGCTTCACTACTGATCACAACCTTTAACCATTCTTCCTAAGACTTCAGAGGCTTGGCCCCAAAGAAAACTACTGAGGAAAATTCCCACCTAAATTATTTAGTATACTGTAGAAACACAATCATTGTAAAATTGCTAGTCTGAAAGCCTGACTTTCAGTTAGGTTAAGCCTGCCAGAGCACTTTTCTCCTAAGCTATAATCAAGTAAGAATTTTTTACCCAAGGTCAGTGGCCACCTCCTTCTTTGCCCTCCAGAAATATCCCTATATGTGTAAATATTTTATAAATAGTATAGAAGCATTATGATTATTTTGCCTTAAAGGAGTCTCGGCACACCTGAGTCCAGGACATAGCGTAACACTGTGGTTCAAAGTCCGGGCTCAAAACTCTGACAAACTAGGCTGAGTCCTTTTCCCCTCGTATCAGTTTTGTGACCTCAAGGAAATTAATTAACCTTCTCAGATCTCAGTTTCTTATATGTAAATGAGGATAATAATAGTCTCTACCCTCAATGCTACTTTGAGAATTAATCGAAATAATGTACATAAAGCAGCTGGCTCAGTAACCCTCATAATTGTTCAGTATTACAGTGTATTTTTTTTCCTGACTTTGATATGTCTGTGTGGACTGGAGACGGGAGCAGGATGAATTGTGAATACAAGTATGAAAGGCAAAAGCAAATATCAAAGGTCAAAAGCGTATAAGGTCTATTAGATTTTGAACACTATTTATAAACTTGATTGAAAAGTATCTAGGAAATGCATGCCCTTAATCCATTGCTGACTATGTCTATATGCCCCACTTTTTGTGTGACTATAAATACTGTCACCTGAAAGTTTCGGTGGTCACCATCATTCATGCAGGGCAACTCTGATACTGATACTGACAATGCATCTTAGTCAGTCACACTCTTCTGCCAACCCCCACCCTCCATATTTTTTAAAAAACAAGGAAAATATGATATTTTAAGACCTTGATTTACCAGTTTTCAGTTTCTTCTCTCACCTACACACAGGAACTCCCTCCTAAAGTACTAAAGATTAATCAATCAACAAACATTTACTATGTAATGAATGAGTATATGGCTAGGTGTTAATGTCACGAGGAGCTCATTTAGAAACAGAAACAGAAACAGAAACAGAAGAAAGGGCTGATACAATAGCCAACAGTAAAAACTCCAAGACAGCAAGGCGACCTGTGTCCCCAGATTTACGAGAAGAAACCAGGAGTCTCCCAGGCAAGAGCAAGGGGAACATGGAGGTATGGAATTGAGATTACCAGTCAACAATCCCACTCACTTTCTTGATTTCCCCCAATTCAGAGCAGCAGTAAGGAGGTCCTGAGGGACACAAGTGGGTGAAAGTAACCTTAAAATGCAGACAAGGTGGTACTGTTTCATAAATGATCTGAAACCCAACGGTCCCTAGAAAATATTTTCCTGGCTGGGGTTTATACATCCTACCAGCCAGGGAGATTTGGCCGGGTCTAGGATGTCTCTGAGAGTGAGGATGAAACTCTCAAGTTTTCAGAATATGTACTCCATACTGGTACCTCAGTGAAAGCATGGCACTTGAGTTCCAATGCAAACTGGCATTAATTGGTAAGAATCTTGTATTGAACTTACATTATCATAACCAAATCCTGTTCTATTGGCTGTTAAACTTCTGCTGCTTCCTCTTACCCTCACTGTGAAATGATAGAAGATATAAAAATCGTCTCTACCTCCAGTTCCTGGCACACAGCTCCTCTAACCCTTGTAACTGCCTAAGTGATGAGAGCACTAGAAGCATCTTTTGTTCTAAAGTTTGGGCTTTAACCCCGGCTCCTGACACACAGCTCCTCAATCCCTTGGAATTTCCTGGGTGATAGGAGCATCTTTTGTTCCAATGAGGCAACTTTGGGGAGGCTCCTATATATTTCCTGATTGGGGGCTGGTCACCAGAAAGGCCAAGGCTGAAACATTCAGCCCCACCCCCGACCCCCCAGGAAGGGGAGAGGAGCTAGAGACTGAGTTGATGACCAGTCACACCTATGTGATGAAACCTCCGTAAGAATCCCAGAATTATGGGGCTCAGACAGTTTCCAGGGTGGTGAACAAATCTACACGACAGGAGGTCCATGCACCCCAACTCCACGGGCACAGGAGCTCCTGCCCTTGGGACCCTTCTGGACCTCACCCTACATAACTCTTCATCTGGCTGTTCATTCATACCCTTCACTCCATCTTTTATAACAAATTGTTAAATGTATATAAGCATTTCCCTGAGCTCTGTGAGACATTCTAACAAATTATTGAACTCAAGAAGGGGTCATGGAAATGCCAATTTATAGCTGGTGCGTCATAAGTTCTGGTGACAACCTGGGACCTGCAATCGGTTTCTGAAGTTGGGGCAGCCTTGTGGGACTGAACCCGTAACTTATGGGATACGACGCTAACTCCAGGTAGACAGTGTCAGAACTGCAGGACACCCAGCTGGTGTTGCAGAGAACTGCTTGGCGAGGGGAAAAGAAAACCCACATACCTGGGGTAAGAAGTATGGTATGTGTGTTTAAAGGAGAAACATGGAAGTGTTTTCCCCATATGCTCACTCTGCCTCAGTTTCCTTACATGTAAAAGAAGAATGTCTACTTCAGCATTTTACGAAAATGTAACACATGTAAATAATATAGAATAGTAACAGCTTATCGTTATTTTTGTTATCATTATTGACTAGTGTACTTTGTTTACATATAAGCAGCAATTCTTTCTTAGATATTTCCTTCCCTTTTTTGAAGGTAAATTTTATTTCATTTCCTAAGTCTCTGTATTATGTTTAAGATTCAGGATCAGATAAAGAATGGCAGGTTCCTTCCCTTCTTGGATATGGTAACTATATGTCCCTTTTGTCCTCTGTGATGACGAGAAGGCTCTTTGGGCTTTCCAAGCAGATCCCTGCCCATCATGTCACTTCCGCATCACCACTTCTTACACTGCACATTACCTACAGACTGCTCAAAAGCTAGATACAAAAATAGTTCCAGTTCCACAGTTTTGTTGGAAAAAAAAAAATACCTAGAAGTACAGTCCTTCATTTGGAGACGACCATGATTTAAAACCATGGTTCATACTCATTTCATTTTACAGGTGGTGACTGGGGCCCAGGGAGACTAATTAACGTGCCGGAGAACACGGCCCTCAGTGGAGGAGCCAGATCCCCTATCACAGGGCTCATGCACACTGGCCCCAGAACCTCTCATTTCCCCCCAGTGTGGGCAGGGCCACTGCAGCAGCACTGGTCTCTTAAATACCCATTCTCTCAAAGTTGGGAGTAGCTCCACTTAGTATTTATTCCATACCAGTTAGGAGTTCGAAATGCCCTTCAGCGCCTTTTAGCTCTAGGCGGCCCAAGAGTGGCATCAAAGAGTTAACGTCTCCCCTAACAAGAACTTATGTTATCCAAAAACAATCCTTTAGAAAACAGGAAAAGGAATCATGGGTCTGTATCTAATACTAGAACAAGTCTACGTGCTCCCATAAAGTCTCTGAAATAATCATGTTTTACAGCACCATTCAATAATTGATGTGTTAAATGATCATGCTGACTCCGAATCAAAGATTCAGTTGTATTCCATATACTCCATTTAGTAAGGAAGAGAAGAATGTAACCCATTGTAGGAAAAAAAGTGATGGTTTTTAAATTTTATACTTAGTTTAATTTTGTAGTCAACTTCCTACTGAACAATTCCATCCAGCGGCCTAATATGTGTCTCAAATTCAACACAACCAAAATAAACTCAATATCCACCCTCAAATCATCTCGCCCTACAATCTCCTCTCTCAGGAAACTGGCTCAAGTAAGTCCCTGCAAGAAACCCGAGACTTGTCCTTGACACTTCCATCGCCTAAACCCACCAGAGCCAGTCCAGCATCTAGCTCTCTTACTCCCACATCTCAAAATACCTCTGCATTTTACCCACTTCTTCTCCTCACGGGCACTACTCTGCTCTAAGCAGGCATCACGTCCTACACAGAATTCAGGAAAGGCTACCACAACTTCCTAACCAGCCTCCCTGAAGAGACAGGCTCTTCCTCAACCTCTTCTCTACACGTGATCTTCCCATAACACAGAGGTAATCATGTCTGCTGTCTTTTAAACCCATTCAGTGGCTTCTCAACTTTTAAATCCATTCAGTGGCTCTTATTCATTCACCTAGTTATCCCTATTATGTAACAGACACATCAAACCCACATGCAAAACAAACCCAGGCCCCCAGTAATGCCCTACATTCAGTCAGAATATTCGCCCTCATCCCATGCCCCTGACTCCCTGACACAGACAGTCATGATCCTAAATCCCATATTCATAATTAGCCTCATTTGCTTTACATAAAGGCTTGCTGTGTCTCCATATAGTCCTAACATATGCATTTTTACATTTTAGTTTTAGCTTTTCAAACTGTATCATGCTATGTACCATCTCTGAAAGATGTAACTTTTATACTTAACTTACCATTGTATCATCAAGATTAATTCATATTGGTGCAGGCTGCTGTAGTTCATTCATTTTTACTATTATATATATTATTCTCTCACATTTATGTACCACTATTGATTCATCAGCTTTTCCATTAATGGGCCTATGGGTTATTTTGAGCTTTTATTTTTATGAGCACTAGTGGTATGAAAAATTTCTGTCTGTGGAAAAATATTCTTAAGTATATGACTGAATGCTAGTCATCCATAAATTTCAGATTTCAGAGATAATGCCAAACTGTCATCTGAAATTACTAATAAAAATGTAGAGAAGCATCACCTCCAACAATTGGTATTATCAGCCTTTTTAATTCTTGCCAATTAAACAAATATAAATATGTCATTGCAGTCTTGGTGTGCATTTCTGTGATCATAATTAATGTCAAATATTTTTTTGTAAGTTTTTTTGTTATATGTGTTTACTTTTCCAAGACATGTCTATTGCCCATTTTTTCTTATTGGTCTGTGTGGGCTTTTCTTATTAATAATAGGAGTTATTTTTATATGCTTGAAAATAATCTCAGATATGTGTACCTTGAACATCTTCTACAGTTTGTAACTTTTCTTTTTACTTTAAGGTCTATTTAAGTGAACCAACTTTCTCAATTTTAATATAGTCAAATTTATCAGTATTTTATTTTATGGTCAATGAGTTTGGATAGTATTTCAGAATTTTTCCTTCATTTAAGGTCTTACAAATGCCTAATTTTTTTTCTGCTAAAAGTTTAGTTTTCTTGATATTAATATATCCAAATATATCTTGGTTTATGACATGAGTTAAGCATCCAATTTCACCTGTTTTCCATATGGATTACCATTTTATTTTCAGCTCTATTTATCAAAAGAGCCCTCTTTCCCCCCACGGATCTGCAATGCTCCTCTGTCATGTACTGAATGGTTCAAACTTGTGGATATATTCCAGGGTCTCTGTTCTGTTCCACTGGGCAACTTGTCTACCCTTTGTGCCAACAGTACAGTCTTAATCACTCTAATTTTATAAAACATATGTATTTTTCCCCTTCAGAAGTATCCTGGGTGTTCTGTAATTTTTTACCATTCCATATTAACTAGTGATTTCTGACTTTTATTGTTTAGACCTCAGTTTAAATGCCACAGCCTCTGTGGAATTTTATCTAAGACCCTAGATCCATTTCTATTACCTGAGATGCTTGACTCAGAGTGTCATTCTCCTACATCCCAATACTCATTATGCCTTGTAATCATTTGTAAATTATATTTTTAGAGAGAGAGAGATGTTTATTACTGACTATAAGTTCCTTGACAATAGCGACCTCAGTTCTCTTATATCTCCAGGTCTTAGCACATAGGAGGTATGTTAACTACTAAATTTTTTTAAAGTCACTTCTTTTTGGGAGGCTACACCCAGAACACCTGCCCCCTGCTGGGGACCTGACAGCTTGGACAGCAGAGACTGGTGGAGTCTCATTCAGCCCTTGCACCCACCTTCCCATGTTCAGCAGGTACTGATAAAGGGGTACCGTGAGCCACTACTCCACTGAGGGGCTTATGCACATCATCACATTTAATTCCCAGGGCAACCCTGGGAAGCAGGATTTATTGCTGCTAAGGTTTTCATTTTAAGAGAGAACACCAAGACTTTGTTAAAAATATGCTAAACGTCACACAACTAATTCAAGGGGGAGGAGGTAAGGACCAGATCGGTCAGCAAAGCTGGGCGTTTAACTCTGAGGTAATCCTGTTATACTACCTGTGAAGTCGGGGGTCCTGATGCTTGGGTTTGGTTTTTTTTCACCTATTATTGGGCTATGTTCTTCTTTTTGATTTAGATATAATTGACACACAATTCTCTGCAAGTATAAGATGTATAACATTTTAACTTGATAGAAACTTAATAAATAATTGATGATTTGGTGAATGAGTGAACATATCTCAAAAATTAATGCAGAGTGTATGCTAATACTGGGTACTTAAAAATTGTTTAAAATGTAGAACTGGAAGGGATCTTAGAAACCACTCAGTCCAAACCCTTTGCTTTAATAATGGAGACACATAGGTCCAGAAAGATCAACTTTTTTGTCAAAAAGCCTGTTTTTAACATAGCTAGAGCCGGAAAATTTCAGTCAAGTGCACTTTGCACAACATCACCTACTTATAAATAAAATATTATTTTAAATACATGGCACAAATTCCTAAATAAATTAATATTCTGAAGTAATAAGTAACAATAGAAGATGAAATTAAAATCATAGTCTAAATTTCATTTTTTTAAGACCAATATTAGTATAATGCTAGCATATAACGCTAATAGCCAAGTCTTAAAAATAGAATATAGTTTCATTTTACAGTTTAAGTACAAGGAAAATTACTATTTTTGCCTTGCATCATTAAATTTTATATTTTGAGATCTGAAACTGAGCATTAAGAACCTAAATCAGAAAAATTGCTTTTTTGGTACTTCCAGAAAAGGCTGTCATAGTTTTGCTGAATCAGATTATAACATTTTTTGTGACCAATCTAGATGTCTCCCCTCAACAAATGACACAGTGATCATACTAAACTGATGTTATCCATCAAAACACACTTCCACTTTCAGCCAAACAGCAGCTCAGCTGGTTTAACAGAGAAGCAGAAGGCTGATTTATTCTGGGATTTTAACCAAAGATCAGCAAATCAACCCCCATGTTCATTTATCAAAAAGTGATGGACTCATAAAGTTCTCCTGTTTGAATAGTTTTAGTATAAAGGCATAAAAAATGCATATAAATGACCTAAATGGGTCTAGACTCCGTCACTTCCAAAGGACTTCTCAAGTCTTTTGTACTAGTCAAAAACTACAGTGAGAGAGTTAGACTCATTTTGAAAAGAGGAGGATGATCAGAATTTCTTCAATTGGGCCAGAGCATTATTGCAAAGCAAACTTAAGATGTCCAACAAACTCTTTTAACAAAAATTAATTTTTGGAAATGCTTTTCCATGTTTCCCTAAACCTCATACCACAAGATAATATTGATGAAATTATTTTTATTAGCATATTTTAATTCATAATCTCAAAAATATCTGTCATATTAAAAGCAGACTACATTCACTAAATCAGCGCAAATCTCAAAGATTCACTCTTTCAAAAGGTAGATATTAACCGGGACTCAAAGTTTACCTTTTGTTATGTTTATAAAGAAACGTTTTGCTAAGCAGAGAATTGATGTAAGCTAGATTTTAAGGAAAAAATGTTTAATTCAATTAGAATAAAACTAATTTCAAGCATGCTTAGGTACTTTAGAAGCACTCAATTACTAGGAACACTTCAGAAATAAATTAATAGATATAGAAGTCAACAGAAAGCACAGAAAAAAATCATTTGGAATAACTGTAGGAAATGAATCTCTCCGACTTGACTTAATAAATCACCATTTATATAAATCATATTTCTTGAGCATTTACTCTTACTTAGTCATTGAAACTGGTTTCTAAAGAGTGAATATTGTATTAAAGTGACTTTATAAAATACTTGAAATTCTCTTTTTGCTTGTAACATGAGGCAACAATCTGGTAACCCACAGGTTAAATCTGGCCACCAACACTTGTTTTGTTAAAAAAACAAAATGTTGCTTTTTCTTTATACATATATATAATTGTTTTTGGAAGTTTTGAGGGGTGTCACGTAGTCTCATTTTGCTACAGTCCTCACAATCTCACTTTAGAAGTTTTCCCCTTTTATATTACATGCTTGGTATCTAAAGGCTTACGTTTCTGGAAGCCTAAATTTAAAATTATGTTCAGTTTGAATATTCACTAAATTGATCTTTCCACACAGTCACAAAATGTTGGAATTCTTAGAACTGGAAGGTACCTTAGAGGTTAGCTAACTCTTGTCATTTCTTCCAACAGGACGCCAAAGGTCAAGAAAAGTAAAGCAGCTTTCCCACCGTTAAATGTACGTTAATAGTTCTGCCAAAATGCTCTTCTAAGTCAATAAACTTAACTCCTATTTTGAAATTTCACATTGTGTCATAAGTCACTACCATTCTCATCTCTATAAAAGAAACACTTGCTTTGTAAGCACTTACCCCTGAGTGCAGGTAGCAGGGATCTCTCCTTCTTGTCGTCACATTTGTTACATTCGCTGAAGTACAGGAGTAAGAAGACGTCGACGAGAACCCACATCAGTGACGTGGCTAGAACCACCTTGCAGTAAACAAACCTCCTCATCTCTTTCCTTGATTTCTAGTTAACAGAGAGATCGAAGACAGACACGACTCTGATAAATCCAAGCCACGAGGGTGAACTCCAGGATAAAAGCAGGTTGCACCCCACTGTATTAAAAAAAGAAAGAAGAAAGAAAGAAAATTAATTATTGCAGTTTGTTTTACAAAAATGTGATATAACATGAAATCTATGACTTATTTATTTAATGCTCCCATATGTATCAGCATTTGGCCTTCAAATTCAGAATGAAAAGCCCAAATCAGTGACAGCTGTAAGCAAGCCAGGTGGCTAGAACTCTAACAACTAATCCCAGATCTGCCACCACCCTGCAGGGCCCTTGACAACTATTTGATTTCTTTCCGTTGAACTGCCTTTTCCTTAAAGTCCTATCGTGATACTCTGTGGAGCACCAGGTTGTGAAATAGTGCAGTTCTGAATTTAGCGCGACTCAGCACTTGTAAGGAGCCGATACTGCTGAACTAGAAGTTCATTCTGGATTACAATACATTGCAGTGGTTAAGAGCTGGCCTTTATACACCCATAGGCCTGGCACTATTCACTTCTTATAACTTCCCTTCCAATTCTAGGGAAGACTTTCTAAGCCTCAGTTGTCTCATCTATGAAATGAAAATAACAATGCCAAACCTACAGATTTGCTATGAGGACCAAGTACGATAATGCTTGTAAACCATCTTACAGAACACATGGTTATTACTATTAAGATATAAAACAAAGTAATTCTCAAATTCTCAAAAAGGGCAATTACAGGAAATAAGTCACCAGTTATTTAGCCTTAAAAACCCCATCTGGTCTGCACAGAAAGTATCCACTACAGATGTGCATTCAAGAAAGAGTAGCACACACTCAAAAAAGTTATCAGAGGATAATTTCAGAGGATAACACCTTAATGTTAAGTGACTTAAAATAACTAGAGCAAGAATTCTAAAGGTGTAACAAAAACGTGTGTGCAATTATTGAGAGAGATTCAGAGAAAGTGTACAATTAATACCATACACGTATTTGTTTTATTTATACTACATATACACAGAAATAAATTAACATGATAGTTATTGTTCTATTTATACAATAACTGTATCAAACCAAAAACAGTCTCATATCATTTGCTACATTAAAATAATAGGACCTGAAGTATAAATTTATTGATGTGAAGAAGATAAGTAACAGTTTTGACAGATATTTAAGGAGAACAGCTATTAAATACAAAGATACTTGGACTGTGTCAGAAACACTTGTCTCAAAATAAAAAAACAGCAAAGTACAATTTGCTGAAGCAGAAGCTCTTTAAATTAATGGCAGCTGCCTTTGCATCATAAAGCAACACAAATGCTGTTGCCTAACCAGATGAGTAATACATTCAAAATTTACATAAAGTGACAATTTTTAAAAAACATTGAAACAGAGTCTGCTTTTAATATTTACATAAAATTTACATTTATTTAACACATATTTAAAAAAGAAAGATACAAAATGTACAAACTTAAGGACTACACGATATTTGGGTTTTGTTATTTTTCTTGGAAAAAATGGCATGCTAATTTCATTTCAACTTCATTTCTCTGTAAAAATTATAACTAAACATTAGAACACAACCTCTAAACTTGGCAACGGGGCTTGTTGTAACATAACATATACGTATGTTACTTTATGTTTGTTGTAACATAACATATATGATGGTACTTTATGTCTACATCCCTGAATGTGAGATTTGGAACCATTCGAGCTATTAAATTTGCTATCTTTCTTTGGTCCTAAGATGGAGCAGGTCCCTTCAGTTTATTGCAGAAAAAAAGTCCTATGAAAATGTATATATAACACTGATGGTAACTAAACAGCTATCTCCAGATTTAAAAGGAATACTTTAAAAAGATCCTATAATAAAAGATCTATATATTATAGGGTCTTTTATTATAAAGATCTATAACAAAAGACATAAAAAGCCCCATCTCTGGCTCTGTCATCAAATGGAAAGATGAATTTAGGTAGGCATTTTGCCTCTCCTTGCTTTATTTTCTTTGCTTACATTTCCTGTGCCATCCACCTCAGAAAATTGTGAGGCTTAAGCAAGATAAAGAATGAGAACATTTTTAAAAGAAAATAGAAAGATTATTATTATAATAGAAAATCTGAAACCACTTAATATTAAATATTAAACTAAGATAAGTCATTTCCTAGTAAGAGCCTAACACTTGAAGTTATTGAGAATTTAATTTAAACTTGAGCCATAATAGTAAGTGAAAATCACATCTCATTGCCACTTCAAGCATTATTCAAATTATTCTAATTCCATACCCTGCTAGATATATATATCAAGAAATTATCAGAGAAAACTCTAACTTTAATATTTTCTGTGATTAAAACTAAGTTACTATTTAAATTTTTGTTTATTTCTATATATCAAGAAATTATCAGAGAAAACTCTAACTTTAATATTTTCTGTGATTAAAACTAAGTTACTATTTAAATTTTTGTTTATTTATGAAACAAGCTTTCTTACATATTTCAAGTTTTTAATTCTGTCTACCTCGAAAACACCTCTACTTTGAAAACATACAAAATGTCATCATTCAGTATCCACTGGCACTTGTAAGATAGAAATCTCCTATGCTGTGTTTCAGTACTCTTCGCATGAGAACAAAACTGACTGAGCAGGAGGATGGCACGGTATACAAAGCAACACTAGCCAACGTAAGCACAGTTGGTGGCCCAGGTTTATTTAAGAGAATCAGCATCTGTATTATGTTTTTATTCCAGTAAGTCCCTATTTATTTGCAAACACTACTCTGTTTCTCAAGCCAAATCCAAGTTCTGCAGTGTCCTTGGCTTGCCAAATCAATGTGGAGCATGGCTAACTTTGCATAAACTACAGGCTCTTCAATCCTGAAAATACGACCCCTTCTCTAATCATTTCAACATCTTTTGAGCACAGTTATTCCACTCTTTAAAGATATTTCTCTAGGCAGGAAAACTTCAAGAGTTAGAAAGCTATCAATTACCATCTTGCTCATCCTTTCGACTTTCCTTTTCCTCTTGCCTGCTAATTCACAGTGTTAGTCAGAAGTTCCATGAGATATTACAGGATTTTTGTTTGCAAATATGCACCATTTTTACTATTTTATAAAAAATGGATTTCAAGTATAAAAAAAGTAAAATCTCAATAAAGCTTAGGAGTTTGGTAACTATGTTTTTGAAATAAGAAAGATACTTTTGTTTGTTTTTAAATATGAGGTGATCACTTACCTGGGGAGTATGGTTTAGTTGCTGTTAGACATATTTTTTGTCTGTAATGAGATATTTTCTTCTGCAGAAAATTGCATACTAGAAGCAAATTCATTCAGTCTGTTTTATGACGCTGTTGTATTATGAGCCTATTTGAGGCTGCCAAAGGGTGAAGCTAGTAGAAGACTGCTGGTAGTGCTTACAGAACTTTCAGGCACTTTAAATGTATTAGATAGCTATGCACGAGCTTCTGCAAACTGATGACTGGACAATTTTGCTGAGTTTGGTTTAAGGACTGATAAATCTAGTGGGTAAGCACTGAAAAAATACTCCGAATTCACTACAGGTCTTATTGACAAGAAGACTCATTTTTGCATGAGTGAATGTCTAAAATTAAGGTGGACTAGAGGAATCTACCCACAGCCTAAAACAAAGGGTCTGCTGTAAAAAGCATGTCATAAGGACAGATACACTAAGAGACAAAGAAGCAAAGATAATGTTAAATGAATGCCTCATGTGGAAAAATGGTGAAAAAAAGCGAAAAAAAGCAAAAGAAAAAAGAAAATCATAATGACACCTGCACCCCAATGTTCACAGCAGCACTATTTACAATAGCCAAGACATGGAAACAGCCTAAATGTCCATCAACAGATGACTGGATAAATAAGGTGGTATATTTACACAATGGAATACTATTCAGCCATAAAAACTGACAACGTAACGTCATTTGCAGCAACATGGATGTTCCTGGAGAATGTCATTCTAAGTGAAGTAAGCCAGAAAGAGAAAGAAAAATACCATATGAGATCACTCATATGTGGACTCTTAAGTAAATAAATACATACATACATACATACATACATACATACATACATACATACAAAACAGAAACAGACCCATAGACATAGAATACAAACTTACGGTTGCCAGGGGGACGAGGGGTGGGAAGGGACTGGGATTTCAAAATGTAGAATATTAAACAAGATTGTACTGCGTAGGACAGGGAAATATATATAGGATCTTGTGGCTCACAGCGAAAGAGAATGTGACAATGAATGTATGCATGTTCACGTATAACTGAAAAATTATGCTCTATACTGGAATTTGACACAACATTGTAAAATGACTATAACTCAATATAAAAAGTGTTTAAAAATACATATATACATACACACACATATACACACGCAAATCTTCACTTGCATTTAACTAAGGAAAGTTCAAGTATTCCTAACAAAATTTGACAATTAGGAGGCAACCAAGCATAAGACCTAAAACTACACTGCAGAGTTAAAATGCCTGATTTAAATCTGGGTTCCCACACTCACTAACTGTATGGCTTAATTCAAGTTACTTAAATGTTCTATGCCCCCATTTTCCTAGTCACAAGCTATGAACATCATTAGAAGCTACCTCATAAGGTTATCATGAGTATCAGATTGACTAATACATGTAAAGCTCTTCTAACACTGCCTGCCACATAGGAGTTCAAGACACATTAGTTAGTAGTAGTAGTGATAGTAATCTTATCATCATCATGAACAGCAGCGAAAGAGCAAGAAAAAAGAAAGAGGATTCTCTTCACCAGTCCTTCTAGAAGCAGTGTATGTTCAGTATGTAGGGGTTCATGTGGTCAGGAGACAAGATGAGCATCACAAGTATATTTACAAGTATATTTAATATTAAATTACTAATATATTTAATATTTGACCACTGCAAATACATTAATATTAAACATTTTAGTATTTGTGAGCACAAATATGTTTTATATTTAATTATCAGAAATATATTTAACAGAGGTAGTTTTGGAGTATGTTATACAGGATTTTACAACTGTCAAAACTCATTGAACTGGGCGCAGTTTCACTCCATGTAAATTATACTTTATTTTTTTAAGGCAAAACGTAAATGTTTATGTACCTATTAAATAGATTCCCTGATTTAATCAAATTTTGATTGGCTAAAGAAATTATGGTCCAATTGTATCAGATCAGAGCACTTCTACTTCATACCCTTCTGATCTCATTTCTTACCACTGCCCTCCATGCCAGTCACTTGGGTCTCCTGGCTGTTCCTCACATATACTTATCATTATCTTGCCCCAGGGCAGGTACAGGTGCTGTGTCGTCTGCCCACTGATACGGTCCTGGCTCCCAGCTCTTATTTCCTGGTCAGATCATGGAGAGCTTTCCTATCAACCTACATAAAACTCCACATTATACATTATATATCACCCTATATTTTCTTTGCTCACTTCATTTTTTCCTTTTGTACCTATTACCCCCCAACATATTAAAAAATTGTTTTTCTAAATTTATTTATTATTTGTCCCTTTTTTCTTAAATAGTAAGCTGTATGAGAACGGGATTTCACATCTCTTACATATGCCCTCTCTCACTCCAATATGCTTAAATTTTAAAACTCCAGCACTGGTTGTTACACATGAATTGTGCCCTCCCCCTCCCCATTCATGTCATGACTTAACCCCTGGTATTTTAGACATGACTGTATTTGGAGATAGGGCCTTCAGAGAGGTAACAGATTCAATAAGGTCATACAAGAGGGCCCTAATCCAATATGACTGCTCTCTCTACTAAGAGGTGATTAGGACACAGACACACTCAGAGGAAAGGACATGGTGAAGACAGAAAAGGCAGTCATCTACACAGCACAGAGAGGGGTTTCTGAATGAAACCAACTCTGCTGACACATTGATTTGGGACTGCTAAAATCTGTGAGAAAATAAATTTCTGTTGTTTAAGCTACCCAGTCTCTCATGCTTGCCTATGGCAGCCGTAGCAAACCAGTACACTAACTAAATTTAACTTTCCCCTCCACCACTCCTACATGCACATAGATGAACATGACTAGAAAGAAACCCCAAAATATGCTGCTTGTTCTCATTTTAAATCTAGGAACTCACACTACAAGGGGACTTGTGGTGCTTCGCAGCAATCCTGCAATAGTTCCTAGTCAAATCAATCTCCATCCCTCACACAACTTTTGCACCTTGTTTGCCTTCAGACTGCCATCCCCACACTATTTCCTCTCAGCTACACTTACACATTTAGTGCAGAAGATGTAAACAATCAGAAGAGAATTCTGCATACTGCCATGTTCAATGTATCAACTCGCTGGTTTCTGTTACTGCCAGCCCTAAATTTGCAAGTCCAAGTGTTAACAGTGGATGAACCATCCTTTCAGGAGAACAACACCCTCTGCTCTCACACGTTCATGGATTTTACTGATGCACTTACCTCTCCTCCATCAGTTTTTCTTCGAGTAAGTCATTTCTATCAATACAAAGATGCTTTATGAACAATCATCTTAAACTAATTTGACCCCATACTTCCCTTCAGCTATCCTTACAGCTCTCTGCTCATCTTTAATGCAAAACTTCTGAAAAGAATTAGGTATAACCACTGTCTACACACCCCATATCCTTAACCTCCCATTCTCTTTTAAACCCAACAGGCTTCAGCTCCTGCCATTATGGAAACCTTATTTGACACAGTCATGGCCACATCCAAGGGTCAGTTCTCAATCATTAGCTTATAGAACCCTTAAGCAGCAGTTGACATAACTTAGCCAAAGTTGTTTGTACTATTCTCTGGCAACTGTTTTCTTTCACATCCTTGTTTGATCTTGCAGCAAATTCTGTTGGCTCTACCTTCAGATTTAACCCACTTCTCACCAGTTCCACTGCTACCACTCTAAAGCAAGCTACCATCAGGAACTTGACATACTGCCTTATTATTTTTTAAAAAGCACCTTTACTGAGATATAATTCACAGGCTATTCAATTCACCCATTTAAAGCGCAGAATTCAATGGCTTGTAGTGTAGTCACAGAGCTGTGCATCCGTCACCACAGTCAACTCCAGAACACTTCCATTACCTCAAAAGAAAGGTACTCCCTTTTGCTATAACCCTCCAACCTTCCCTTTGCCCCTAGTCGTGGGTGACTGACACAGTTCCTGTCTCTATTCTCAACATGTCATGTAAACGGAATCATATAAAGTGTGTTCCTTTGTGACTGTCTTCCTCAGTTAGCCTAATATTTTCAAGGTTTATCCATTTTGTACCATATACCAGTTCTTCATTTGTTTTTCTTAACAAATAATTCTCCACACTGTATGGGTGTACCACGTTTTATCTACCCATGTATCAGCTGACCCACCTTTGGGGTCTTTCCACTCTTTGGCTATCATGAATAGTGTGGTTATGAACATTCATGTACATGTTTTTACATGGACACATGTATTTGTTTCTCTTGAGTATATACATAGGAGTGGGGTCACTCAGTTATATGCTATTCCTTATGTTCTTAAATACATTCCCATAATAATCTATTCTCTACACAGAAGATGCTCTGTGTTTAATCAGATCTCTTCTATATTCTGCCCATTACTGACTCACCAATGGCTTTCTATCACATTTGAAATGAATTCCAAATCCCTAACTTCACCTGTAACACAACCAAATCTGGATCTTGACTGCCTTTCAGACTTCATCTCCTCACTCTCTCCTTCACTTAATGCACTGGAGAATCTTCGTGCTTGAGGTACCCTCTAGAACACTGTTCTCCTAAGTAATCCAGAGACACACCCCCTTCACCCTTTATTCAGATCTCTGCTCAAATATGCCCAGAGAGTTCTCTTCTGGACCAACTTACCCTAAAGCGTGCCCTTCCACCATCTGTGCAATACAGTTACGTGGTTTATTTAGAATGCACATCACTAGTACCTGTTAATTTATCAACTGCTTCCCCCATGGGATTACATCTCTTACTCTCCATGCTATCCTTAAGATACCAAAAAACAGTTTTTGGCACAAAAGAGGTGACTGATAAACAAGTAAAAGTTCTGATGAAAATGTGGGGGAAATTAAAGAAACCATGGCAATAATAATAATGGAAAGTGAAAACATTAATCATTCATTTGGTTGTGCTGTGGGTGAATGGTCCTCTAGACTGAAAATAAATGCAAAACTTATTCACTGGCATAAAGTTCTCTCTCCGTGCTGATTCCTCTACCCTGACCTCAAATGCTTTAAGAGAAAAAGATGATTCAGGTATCCTATCACCTGGGCAGACTGAGGCCATGTGTACCTGTATGAGTATGGTTCAGAAGTTAATGGGGGGACAGTGGAAGCAGAGCTCCCACCTACAGCTCTGTTAGAGTGTGTCTCTGTTTTATATAAGCACACAAATCATCATCCTGCCTGGACTCAGATTATGCTTTTGCTGTTCTAGTCCAGTCACTTCTGGCCACACTACTGTGGCTCATGAAACCAAACTGAGTCATGTTTTCCAATTTCCAGACCGTCTACAGTCTGACAGTGGTGTGTCTTTGATCACAAAGGCCACCCCACAGTGGAATAACAGTCAAGGTATGGCTTTCCATACTTTCTCCCTTTCAAAGGTTTTGCTGAATGTCGGAATTACCTCCTCAAAAACTGACGGAAAAAGAGATCTGACCAAACTTCTAGTCACCTCCTGGTCTACCCACCTGAGCAAGACGGTTGGCTTACTGAACTTGACCTTCCCAAAAGAAAGTTCAGCTTCTCTTGACTTCCTAATGATCAACGATCAGGATGAAATGGGTGGGGAATTTTATAAAATTATTTTGAAAATATGGATTACACCCTGTCCATTCCTGAACATGGTGCATTTTTCTTTCTCATCATAGCAACTCCAAGCCAGCCTGGTTCTACATGGCAGTAGCAGCCAAAAGGAAGCCTAGAGTATTAAACTTAGTTCTAACGCTGTACCTGGATTCTCCTGGATTGACGAGGTCCCAGAACATGAGGAAAATAAGCTCTTGGTTGTGCACGGTGCTAAGTGAATCCTGCTACAGAGGCCCACGTGGGCCAACACAGGTGTCTGCAATTTTTGTAAAAATGCCCTTTGTCCCACTCATACTTAACCCTTCCATATGAAAGGCCTGGGTCACAGTAAGAGAGGATTGTAAAAAAGAGGTGATGTTGTATTTATTAAGCTGGGACAGACAAAATGGCACAGCTCTGGAGGGAGCGTAACAATCCTGACATCTGGGGAGGAAACAGTGTCTCCCAAGAGGAAGAGGGAAGAGGTGGGGTGGGAGGCTCAATTCATGCTCTTCGCCACCTAGATCCAACATGACAGCCTGGCAATGGAAGCTCACGGCCACAGAAGTTGGGTGAAGCTGCTTCTGCAGCTGGCAATCTGACCTACTGTGTCCTTGTCACCTCATCCAAGTGCTATAAAACAGGCCAGTCCTGAACTATTCTGCTGTGCCTGATGCCCTCAGTGGCAGCTCCTCAAAAGAGACCCCTCTTCTGCTTCTCCTGATATCCGAGCAGCTTTGGGTTATGCTATATACGGCAACTCAGGATATAAATTCTCAGTGACTTGACACATGCTTAACCAAATCAATGTAATTGTGATCCAAATCAAGTTTACCAACAAATACTGAACTGGAGTAGGCCTGTGCCCCTTTGGACTACATGTTTGTATCTGGAGTTAAATGGCCCATGGACTGCCTTGCCATTGGGGATTGAGGTATTTGATGGTCTACTTCAGTGACATCCAAGGATCAGCAAAATCAGCTAAACTCCCTTGCGCTAGTCACACTGGATAATAAAGCTGCCTTAGACGACATCTGGGCTATAGAAAATAAGACCTACTAATACCCTCTGAGACTTCTTTACAGTGATTAAGTCCATGACCCTGGGAGACATGACTGAAGTCAAATACTGCAGGTCTGCCTAATCCTGCTTCTTGTAGTTCTGCTCATAATAACCTTAAGTATAAACACAATATGAGCAAAACTGAATGGAATTGGTCACAGCCTCTGTCAGATTAATCAAGGTGTTCAATGGAATGGCATACTCATGTGAAAATTCACCAGAATCCAAAATGATGGAGGACCAAAGGGGAGCTATTGCTGGAAGACCCTCCTCCTCAGGGTCTCTCCCAGTCCTACACTCCTCACTGTGTATGCCTAGATGTGGGGTCCCACCCGCTCTTCACCCAGGCCATTGCTCAGGGCTGTGGTTACAGTGAGCAACCTAAAGAAGGAGTTGAGGTCTTTCTCTGGGATAAAGAGCAGCCCTTTACTGCCCGCTATATAACAATAGATTCCCTGTGGTTATTGTCCTTTTCCTGAAATGCAACCTGTCATTTGCAGGCATCCACTGGGGCAGCCCACATGGCCTCCAAGGGATCTGGGAAGCAACTGGAGCTGATGCGGGAACGCTGAAACTTAAGCTACTTGCTGTGACTAAAAATGTCCTTTGTTCTGACTCAGGAGTCCATCCTGCCGACATCCATGAAACAGTAACAAGGTAAGTTATTAGCTTTAAAGTAAAGTAGAATCAAATTCCAGACCCGTCCCAGACCTGAAATCATCACACACAGAAAAATCAGAAAGTATGTATGTGGGTTTGTGTGGATTTTCATACACACAGAAATTTTTCTGAAAAGATAGACTGGCCATATATATGTTCATGTATAACTGAAAAATTGTGCTCTACACTGGAATTTGACAGAACATTGTAAAATGATTATAAATCAATAAAAAATGTTAGGAGAAAAAAAAGACAGACTGGCCAAATAATCTCAAAAGGAGTAGAACTGATTTGTAGGTTTGAATTTTTAATAAAAGCATGTATTCTTTCAGAATAAAACTATTACTTTAAGTATAAAAAGTAAAGTATGTCTTCCATTTATCCTACAGATAAAATTGAGTGTCTATACAGATGCCAACACCTATGTCAGGCACTAAAGATGAAACAAATAAAAAGACAGAGTCTCTGCCTTCTTGTTTAGGATCTAGGAGGGGAGACAGACAAGAGAAATGGAGTCTAAGAAAGGAGGTAAGTGAAACATCTGAAGTCATTCCAAGATGTGGGATCCTTTTCAATAGATAATTCAGAAATTACAGCAACAAACAGAATAATTGGACATAGAGAGATTGAGAGAAGGGTGAAGCTTTATAGAGAATGTTTATAAGGCAGACATCATTTTTCAAGGCAGTTCGTTACACACTGGGCTTTTCAATCATGTTTAGGTATGGGGATATCCATTCTGTGAAGATCCTATGAATGTCAAAGCCTAAAATATATGTTAATGAGGCTTTACAAGCTATAGATTCACATTAAAACATAATGAATTTAAGTCTTCATTTTATAAAGCTTGTAAAAAGCAATATATGTTCCCCCCCACAAGAAATGAAATAAAGTTGTTGTAAACACTATATTCATCAACCTAAAAACTCATCATTCGTTTTAGGTATTTATTGACTGCTCAGGATTCATGTTACAACACAGCATACCAGTGGTTTAAGCTCATTCATTAATAGTTGCCAAGAGGGGAAAAAAGAAATCCAGAATGTTCAACTGGATATAAAGCCTAGAGATTTAAGACAACAGTAGAGCATTTAGACAGTTCCCCATAGACATTCACCAGCAAGCTGGCCATCTTCTGCCATAAATCACATTATTAAAAAGAAAATAAATGTTTCCACTGAGACATCAAACCATTAGAAAATCTTAACCCCAGCTTCCTGGCTAGCCTTAAGGAGTCTGAATTCTTCACCAAAAAAAGATGTAAAAAAATGTAAGGAATGAATTACAAGTGCTTCTTTCCAAAACAAGGGTGTTTATTTGCAGAAAATAAGGAAGAATAATATTAAATTATCTTGTAACATTACATCAGAGTCACTTTGCTCCAGCTGGCAATTAGTGGGAGATAAAAAAAGTGAAGCAGAATCAAACAGAAGTCCAGAACTCCAGGCACAAAAGGACAGGATGCCAGCAGCACAAAGGAGAGGAGGCAGAGGGTCTTGGTTACAGAAAACTCTAGAAGTAAAATGGATTAAAGCTCTTTTCTAAAATTGTATCTTAAAATTGTACAAATGTAAATAAAATTTTATTTGCCCACTTGAATATTTTAACTTAGTAAAATTTTTTTTCACCATACTTGACACAAAGGAATAATGCACACCTTTCTTAAAACTAGCTTAAAAAACCAGTGAAATATTCAACTTCTTCTACTCCAAAAGCGTTAAAAAAAAAAAAAAAACCTTATTAAAGCTACTATATCCTTGCTTATTAGTTTGATTTGCTGCTTCAGTTTTTTGGGGGTTTTTTCCTGCAAATTTCCTAGGGAAGTTATTAATCATAAATTAAGTGCCTTAAAAGATAGGCAATTAGAGGGAAGAAGTAATAAAGAATTAAAACTCAGAATATTGAATAATTAGCTCCCAATTAATTAAAAGTTAAGTGAAATTATTATATCCCCAAAGAATTAAAATTCATATTCTTATTGGCACAGCAACCTTGTCATATGAAATTACTAAGGACTGTAACGTGTTAATCAATATAAAGCAATCTAATACAATGGAGTATATAATCCGATCATAGGAAATATACAAATATTATAAAGTAAGGATATTTGCCAAAAATACTTGAGGAAGAGAAATAAGCCTCTTTACAAGAGTTAAAAGTTGAACAGAGATTATATGTACAAGCACGTGAATAGGCAAGCGGAAAACAAGGCAACATTTTCCCCTAACATCTGGGAAAACTACTAGTGAATTAGCCATTGTGCTAATTTAAGAACTAAATTAAAATTAAATACTGATTTTGACAAAATTATATTTTAGCAAAGGTTGGATAAAACAGGCCCTTACAGGGAGAAATGTAAGTGGTAAAAACCTTTTTGGAATGAAATGTGGTTTATTAAAAATAAAAAAGATTTTTGGCCTACTTCTTAAAATTAATCCTACACTCTGAACTAGCAATTTCTCTACTGCAAAACTCTCCTGTTATAACACCCTATTAAAGAAAAGGCTTTATGCACTATGTTATGACAGCATTAATTATTAAAGAGTTCAAAATAGATACAAAGCTAACTGACAGCATATTATGCAGCTAGTAGAAACTTATCAAATTTTGTAATAACAGAGAAAAGCTAATATGATCATATAAAATTAAACAAATCAAGATACTCACTTGTTTATGCACTATGATGTCAACTTGTTTTTCTTTTTACCTCATTCATATGAAGTATTGCAAATAGGTGGGAATGTGTGAATTTTTTTTGGCATTCCTCTTACTACGTTTGCTAATTTCCAAATTATTCAGAAATAGTGTCTATTGTCTTAATGATGGGGAAATATATGTTTTATTTTGAAGTAAATAAGAAAACCACCAATCATAGTGACAGAGAATAAAATTCTGAGTTACGTGGTATTTGTGCATACGCATGTGGGAGTACATGGGCACGTACAGTTATGATAAAGTATAACCAATGGAGAGTAACAGACCCAAAGGGTGTCAAAAGTGATTCATAAAACAAACAAAAAAGTTATTCACAAAACATAGTAAATGAGAAAGAAAAGGAGAGCAGAAGCTCCTGTTAAAAATAAAGCTTGATATAAGTATTGTGTTTCCCAATTTCTCTCTTCTACTAGTCTCCAGTATTACAGAGTCTATGTCACTTTGGAAAGATAAAAGTTCACCCCTACATGTCATATTAATTAAAGCTCCACGTTCCTTTTTTAAAAGTGGCTAAATTTGCAAACCTGGATGGAGTCTCACCCAAGATTCAGGCACTACTTTTTTCCTGTTTGCATTTGTGGCCTTTCTTCCAAATAAATACCCTCTTAAAACCACCAGGACCAGTATTTAAAAGCAAGTATTGAAGCTGGGGAAGACTACTCAATTCTAATCACTCTCACTGTTGCATACTATATTTCATCAAATCCAGCTACATTTTTACAAAAGAAACAACAAAAATGAATTTTATATTCCACTTATGTAAGGAAATTGTAATATACTGAAGACATACCTACTCCAACCCCAAAATGTTCTTCTCTTCTGTATGCTTGAGATTAAAGTGGCATGCTAATTGAAATACCAGAGAACTACAGTGATTGCTGCTATAGAAAAAGTCTCCTCTCAATGGTATACCGTAATTTGAGAAAAAAATCATCACTGAGATAATGCCAAAAATGATTAGATTCAAAAATCAAACTACCATGAGCAAAAAAAACCTCCCCGTTAAAAGCAAGCACCCTAGCATTTATTTTTATTCAGAGACCAAAAGAAAAAAAGCCAAGATGTAGTACCCAACTAATATAACCTATCCAGTCTGTTTTTAAATGTCTAATTTAAAAATACTATCTTAAGTGAACTTAATTATCATTTTAATGCAATAATTAAATAATATTACTTTGGGGGACCAAAAATAAAAAATATGTATGTCCATTTATCACTTTGAGCCTGTCACTGACAATTAAATCAACTTCTGGAAACAATTTTTCTTTCAGTATTATTCATCAGAAATTAGCAATGGGGACTATGGTGGGGGCAGGAGAGAAGTGATTATTACCCTATTCAAATTCACCTCAATTATTCAATTTCCTTTCTAGAAATGAGATCTCTATCGTTTACACTGTAGCAGTGCGAAACAATGTTATCAAGAGGAAGTTTTTCTTATTACAGCTTATTTTTGAGTCAAGGTTCAATTCTAAAAGCAAACAGCTCATAAATTTTCTGCAACGGTTTTAGAGCTGTGTAGCTCAAACAGCAAGAGTATAAAGCTTCGTGATCAATAACATCTGTTTAGTCCAAGGAAAAGCTCCATTATTTATGTGGCTGAATGGTTATAATATCTTCTTTTGATTTTGATAAGCAGAGTAAATAATTCCAACCACTGACTGACATCTGAACAAATCAGTAGCTGTGCTCCATTCCAACATCTCATATCTATTAATTTCTGTAGAATGAAACAGTGTTCAAACTGAGCAAGAAAATGCTGGTCTGATTCCTCTCCTGCAAAAACCATCATCAGTATAAAAATTCTCAGATATCCCACATCCATTCAGATCCATCCCAGCAGAACAGCAATCAACATTTTATTTTTCTTTTTGCCTCACATTTCCGGCAGATACATACAAAGGCAGCAATCTTAATCAATGAAACCTATTAAACTGATGCATGGGATTTTTTTTTTCTTTATGCCATTTTTAATTCCTGGTTATTCTCACTCCTCTCATTTTATTAAGTTGTATTTCTCTCTAGTCATAGTTAAATCATGTTTCTCTTCATCATGTTTCTTATATTCCTGTTTTTATTCATCTCATTTCTTTTCCATATTCTCCTCTTTTTCCAGTTACAAAAATCACCTATCCAGGATTTTTCATTTCAATTTGCAATTGTCTCTATAGTATCGACTTCTCAGTTATTTTTCAACACGTCAAATGTTTTTCCTAGTCTTTCCCCAGCTTTCCCATATTTTCTTCCTCCTCAATGAAAACTCCGTATCTCTTGGCCATCCTAATATTTCTCCATAATCTCCACCTGCCATTTTACAGAAGCTCCTTTCCTTTCACCCAAATCCTGAATGCATGTTCTAAGTTCCTTCTTTATTCCAACCAAAACCAAAATGACAATTGAGGATGCCTAAGAAAGACTGTACTTGTAGTCACATGCCACTACTAATAAGACACTGAAGAGGCTAAATAATAGCAAAAATACCAGAACAGTCACTTGCATGAAACAGCCGGAAATATACAGTGTTTCTTCTAAAAATTCAGCAACAAGTAGCATGGTTAGGGGTATCAGACAGTCTTTGATTCAAGTCCCATCTCCCCTATCCTCTCATTTAGAGATACCAGAGAGGTGAATTTGCCCAGTTAAGTCTAGCTGTTCCCAGGTTAATAAAAGGGCAGTAAGAGCCATCCCTACTTACAGGGTCATGGTAAAGATTATGCACATAAAATGAGAGTCAGAAGAATAGGCACACAGTAACTACTCAGTACATGTTAGTCATTGCTATTACTATGATCAATACTGTTATGAGCAAAATAATTTGTTAATACAGCTTAAAGAAAAAAGCATTTAAGATTTATTCAAATATAGGCTATTTGTTTTCCTTATTTGGAAAATTTAAGTACCTAAATGCTCTCAACTCTATGCTAGATGCTTGGGACATCTTACCTCCTAGAGCTTAAAATATAGTATTTCCAGATGAAATCAAAGACCTGTTAAGAGCAGGGCCATTGATAAGAGTACCAAATTTCATTGTTTTTATTTTGTTCCTAATGCATCCCATCACTTTACTTAGATATATTTTTATAGAAAATAATTAGAAGTACTAATAAATTTGCTGGCAGACTTTGACGATTTTGAGACATAAAGTGACACTGCCCAGAAGGCAGGTGAATATAGGAATTGAATTTTAAGAGAGGTAAAGATGAGGAAGTTGGGAAAGCAATGTTAATTAAAGCCAGAGAAACTGCCACAAAGAATCCCACAGAGTCCAATTTGAAAGGAAGATAAGCCCACAAATGAGATTAGGGAAGGGCTATGAAGGGAAGAGAAAATCAGGAGGGTGCAGTGTTACTGGTAACAATAGAAGGAATATTTAAAAAGAGAGGGCATGATTAATGGTACAAAACCATGCTAAGAGATCAAAAAAAAACAAAAAACAAAAAACGTATAGTCTATGTATAGTCCCAAGACTGACTTCAGTGGCCTAAGAAAGAACATCTTCAGATAAACAGAGAAAGCAAGCCTCAGTGTGTTGAGGTCTGAAGTGGAGGATGCAATTTTGAGGCAGAGAATGTAGGCAATTCTTGGAAACATTTCGCTGTGAGCGGAGAGAAGAGCTACTGTGTAGTTGAAAGTAGACTTGGAATAAAGGGAGGATCTATGCACAGGTGCATGTTTGTTTTTAAGGGGAAAGATACTTTGAGGTGTTTAATGCCAATGGGGAGGAGATCAGCGGAGAGCGAGAAGACTGAAGATACAGAAGAGAAAGAAAATACTCATTTGATTTAGGGCTCTTGGAACACGCACAGGTGAGATGCAGAGCATACATGATGGCACTGGCTCATGGAGGGAGAAGCATCGGAAGGGAGGAACAAAAGGAGTCATGGACAGTAAATTAGCAGGAACCTCGTAGTTCATGGATGCTGTTTTCTCTGTATGTCATCTGCTAAGAAGGAAGAAAAGAGAGTAGTGTGGAGTTAGAGCACAGGACAGCAGAAAAGGGTTTATACCAAACTGAAGAATGGAAGACATCTCTCTGGAAAAACACATAAAAGTTGCATCTCAGAGTGAAGGGCTCAGCTGAAGTTGTCATCCCAGATTCTCATCCTGCTTGCCTGTTATAGATCATCTCCTCTGATGCTCGTCCAGAGGGACTTAGGCACGCTTCCCTCTCTATTCTTGTATGCCTTTCATGAAACAGGTTAACTTCAGATGGTAGGTATTTTATTTTGTACTTTCCATTTTTTAAGAAAGTATATCAACTTAAAAATCAGATTAATTTTTAAGTACAAATGAAGCAAATGCAATACTGTATGATACAAATCTCAGTGATCTCTTAGTTACCATGGTTTGAATGTGCTGGAAATGATCCGTAACACCCTTCTCTCCTAAAAAGTAATGATGCTGCATCTTGCCAAACCTTTGCCCTCATACCTGCAGACACAGCAAAGGAGGAAATCCCAGTGAAGGAAGAAGAAACCCAAAGAATTGTGCTCTGAGCTAGATGCATGCTACTAGGGGAAAAACTGCTTGTGGTCACGACTACCACATGGATAAACACTGAAGTGATACTCTTTTCTCTCTCTTCTTCCCTCCTCCCTTTTTTTTTCAGCTGGGCCCTACTGTTTCCAAGATACCTTCTAGTTTGACTCTGCTGCTCAACTGGGTGTCTCTGATACTGACTGAGGTTGCCTGGCAACGTGACCAATGGAACACGTACCAGCCTGTGTGGTGGCTCTATTTTTTGGTCTGCAGGTGGGAGATTTGGATAAAATGTCACGAGGTTTCCACACTGCACCTCTGTTTCAATTCAGTGAGTGTATAATGAAGTTTATTGCTTGCAACAGTATTACTATAGTTTATTGCATTACTCAGCATTGTTTGGAGGTTTTTATTTTTGAAACAATTATTAATACTTCCAAAAATTGTTAAGAGATCAGAATTGCCCTTCAAAATACTTCTTACCTTTTTAGAAGTTCATTATCATAAAGCAAAAAAAGTTTTAAATATTAAAAACCAAAAGGTTATTAATGGGGAAGAGATGTAAGGATAACTTCCTGGTGATTAGAAATGTTCTGTATCTTGATCTGGGTGGTAGTAACACAAGTCCATAACTATGTAAAAATCCATCAATCTGTATATTTCATATTAGTGCACTTTGCACACTTTAATATACATATGGCATACTTCTAGAATTTTAGAAGGTATTAACAAGATAAATAAATATACATACACTGATAGAACCAGAGGCTATGCACGCTTGAAATATGTTTGAAAACAAAAATAATCTCTAGGGTTTTATCCCAGAACATAATATCTTAAAGACTGGGCATTGCTGTTGCATTTAACCAGTTTAACAATAGAGACTATTCTGCCATATGGCAACCATGCTTTTACTAATAACTTGCTATTTACAGAGAAGGAGCCTTAACTGTCAATTCAAGCGGGCAAATTGAGAAGAGCAGACAGCCCTAACAGCCCCATACTGCAAATGATTTGCTATTTGTTTCAGCCTCACTGGATTGCAAGTAAAATGTTTCAGATGCAGAGAAAGATCACATCTGGAAATTTCCCTCAAGGTAAGATTTCATACACAGAGTCACAGATATGCCTTGCTGGTCTGGTCTCTGTGGGGTGCACCAGACCCACAGCTTCATACAAAATAATCTGGACAGAAAAATAGACTGGCAAAATTGAACACACACTTTTAAAACAGAGATCCTTAGTAGCTTTATTTTACTGTATTTCACCTATAAAACTACTATACAATATCCATACTGGAGAGAAAGGGCATTTTCTGCACTTTACCCATTGGACCATCCAAAGAGCTTAGCACTAAACGTGTATAGGTTTTAAAAGTACTTCTGCACTGTTCTTATTTCAGTTGTTATTCACCATCAATTTAATACATATTGCCCAATTTATATATGAGTAATCTAAGGCCCATAGAATTTAAGTGACTGGCCCAAAACAACACACTCTGTCTAAGCCAGCAATCTTTGCAACCAGAATTTGAAGCCAGTTTTCTAACATACAACACCATGTTGCTTAATGAATATCTATTGTTTCATGTCAGGATGGGCAAAACCTCTCAACAAAGCCAGTTCCTGTAAAAAAAATCAACTTCGGTTTGAATAAATAAGTCTTTATTAGTTATTTGCTGGTCTTTCGGAAATTTCTTTTGACAAGAAAATCTGTCTGGGGCACATTAAAATACATACAACGGTGAGTTAAAGCTGTCAAATAGATGGTAGAGGTCAGTTCGTCCACCTGACTGGTTGTCAGCTGACAAAACTGAGGTCCAGAGGGTTATGATGACTTTCACAAGTTTCATAACTTCTAATGGAAAAATTCAAACTAGAACTCCTCTTATCTGTTTCTTTACATTACATTAAAGTGTTACTATCACAAACCTAAATTTTGAGCACTGTTTCAGTGTGGTTCAAAGTATAAAAATGGTATTTTTAAAGGGTAGAAATTGAGAGTCTCAAATCAATCTAAAACATAAAGCTTTACCCAAGAGAAACAGGTAAATTGCCTCTCTCCCCTTCTCAATCAATATTAAGGCATGAATAGACTCTGTCCTCCCTTAAATAACTGAATTTATGTTAATACAAGGTAGCAGAAAGAACACATACTATATTAATCTCCTCCTATGGGACAGACCCTTTGCATACATTATCATATCCAGTCCTCACAGACCCTTTGTGTACATTATCATATCCAGTCCTCACAAAAATGCTTCCAGTAGTTATTATCATGCCCTTACGGCTGAGAAAGTAGAACCAGTTCAATACCTTGTATAAGAATATGAAAAGGAATATGAAAGAATAAGAAAAATATGAAAAGGAATATATATGCATAACCGAATCACTATGCTGTACACCAGAAATTAATACAACACTGTAAAATGACAGTACTTAAATTAAAAAATAAATAAATAAATAAAGAATCCTTGCTCAAGGTCACACAACTAGTAATCTGCAGAGCTGAGATCAGGAACCCAGCTCTGTTTGATGACAGAACCTGTGTGTTTTAAGCCACATTATCCTGCCTCAGAAATCAGATTACTTAAATGTAGTCTGCATCCTGTAATTGTGACTGAGTCCACTAAGAGCCTACCCAATATTTAGTTTTCCTTCTTTGCGAGGGACACATTCAGAGGAGTTGTGTGTGCAACTGAAGCATTGTATATAACAGGTATTTTACAACAAAGAGTAATGATGGTTAGGTAGGAATTACTGAGTGAAGTTTCCAGGGAATCTTTAAACGGGGGCTAAACCAGCTGGTAGCAGGCCCGTCTGTCACTGCATTTTATTTTTCATTCCTGTTGCACAAAACCCAAATATGATGGCTGGGCTCCCAGAGTCAGCTTAGCCACTGGGTAAGTTCTGAGGGTGAAGTCACATGGCTGTAGTGTTGGAGCTGAACTATGTAAAGAAACTAGATTCCCTACTGGCTGAAGCACTCCAGCTCTAGCCCCACAAGGCCACTGACCAGACTCCTTCACGCAGGAGAAAACCTGAACTCTACCCGGTTTAAACCAATGACACTTTGTTATACATAATCCACTGAGCCTCAATGCTCACAGAACCGTGACAGCAGCGACTCCTTCTGTGTGGAAAGACTGCTAAAGCTGGCACTGGTTCAGGAGCCCTGGCTCTGATAAATGCAGACGAGGCAACATGAGGAGGAAAAAACTCATCTCACTTTGGAAAACTTAAAAAGCGGGGTCAAAATAGATACGAAAAACATTTTGTGGTTTTGCTACCACATAGAAGATCAAAAGCCACCAGAGAATATCGCTTTCATCCTAACAATGAGAAAAGGCCAGATAATCTATAAAATAATAACTTTTCTTGAGCTCATCAGAGACCTGGGGTCACAAGGCAAAGAGATTAACTAAATTTCAAAGGGTCACAGCCACTCTGAGGGGAGACGGGACACAGCAACCATTTCACCTTCGACAGAACATGAGAGGGCTGGGTGCTCATTTTACAATGGTAAGAAGGAAACAGCTGAAATGGTAACAAATACTCAAAGGCCAGAATGGGTGGACAGGACAGGATAGACACCCTGCGATCCCCCAGACACAAAGGGAGAGACACTCATTCATAAGCTCTTTTTTTTTTTTTTTTCCAGGCAGTTTCTGGCAGCTCAGCAGAAGGATTAGGGTCAGGGCCAGAAACCGGAGAGAGCACTCTGGTGTCACAAAGATACAAAGCCCTTTCCAATTCCCCAAATTCTTCTTTAACACAAAGCAAAATTTAGCCTTTTAGGATAGAAAACCCTCATACTCCCAAAGGCCCTGGAAAGGATCCAGAGTCCCTGGGAAAGAGGCAGAAAACAAGTCACCTGGCCCTGTGGGGGAGTGGGGCAGGTAAACTCTTGGCCCCAGAATCTTACACTGACACAAAGCAGAGACTGGCTATCACTGGGGCAAGCGCAGGACGTTTTCTCCCAGCAGAGAACCCCACAGAGTAAAGGAAGAGTTTGAGCCCCTTGGAAGGAATGAGCAGGAATACTGAACCCCACCCCCCAGCTGTGGCCCAGGTGCAACAGCACAGTCTACAATTAAGCTCATAGATACAAACTACTATATACAAAATAGAGAAACAACAAAGTCCTACTGTATAGCACAGGGCACTATATTAAATACCTTGTAATGGCCTATAATGAAAAAGAATGTGAACAGGAACATTATATATATATACATATATATACATGTATGTATAACTGAATAACTATGCCGTACACTAGAAATTCACACCACATTGAAAATTGACTACTCCTCAATAGATAGACAGACAGACAGGAGCAAAAGAACCCATAACCTTCCTGACCCCACCAAGAGCAGAGCACCAAGTAACAAGCACCCTAGCACTGGGGTGGAACCAGAATGTGACAAGAGGCTTCCTCTGTGATGCAAACCTAGGAGGGCAGAGAATAAACACTGAGAAAAACCCTCTGGCACTCTAGGCCCCACACTAAGGACAAGGAAGCAGCAGGTCTGCCGCTGGAATCTGAAGCTGAAAAACATCCCATCAATATAAATTGCTAGATGAACAAAGGAAAAAGAAAAATCACTTGATAATCTCGATAGATACAGAGGAAGCATCTGACGAAATTCAAAACCCAGTTATCGGAAAAAATCCCAGCAAAATCAGACTAAAAATCTGTTTTTCAATCTAATGTACTATATTTTTAAGGCAGAGGTAACAGTAAGCAGATTTTCAACTCCAGGGTGGGTGGGCACCCCTAACTTCACTCCCATGTTGTTCAAGGGCCAACTGTACATGAGATAAAGTTCAAATAGCACAACTAACATCTATTGAGAATTTACTGTGTTAGGAGCCACTGTAAAGTATCATATCTCACTGAGCTTTACAATATTCAGAAGACACAGTACTATTATGGTCACATTACAGAGGTGAGGAGACTGGCAGAGAGCGCTGAAGTAACTGACACGAGTCACACAGCTAAGGAGGCCTCGTCTTAAGATCAGAACCAGCGTTATCAGTCTGGGTCTGGAGCCCTGCTCTTAAGTATCACGTTGTGCTACTTCCCTAATGCAGAAAAAGAGAGATACCCCCTATGCTGGGTGTTAGGTTTTCCCTTGTCAAAACTATTGTTTAGTATCATAGGCAAACTAAGTCTAAAATATTGGTCTTTCATGGACCCAAGATATTAAAGCTTTAATTTAGCACTCTATCCTTGTTTCATTTGAAGTTCTGCTAAGGAAGGAAGACAGATCACATTAAGATGACATATTTACTATTCTAATTTATAATTGAGCAATATCATAAATTACACTGTTCCTGTTGCCCAGCATGGAAGTGAATATGTACAATAAGATTCATCACTAAACAAAGGGATAGTTCTCCCTAAAGGTCAGAAGATTTTTCTCCCTACTGAAGACTTAACTAACAAAGGGGTACACTCTTAAAAAAAAAAAAAA
Source organism: Camelus ferus (assembly GCF_009834535.1). NCBI lineage: Eukaryota > Metazoa > Chordata > Mammalia > Artiodactyla > Camelidae > Camelus > Camelus ferus. Next base: position 31,932,881 of record NC_045700.1, on the reverse strand, counting down.
AACTCTAAAAAAAAAATCTGTCTCTACTGTTAACATCATTTTCCAGTTCAGTCAACCTGGAAATCTCAGTTATTTTTCAGAGGAGTGATGTACAGTGGTTAACTAGAGATACTCTGGAGCTTGACTGAATGGGATTCAAGTGTCAGCATGGCTATTTTCCAGTTCTTGACCTGGGACAATTTAAATTCTTAGTTAAATTGTGCCTTAGTTTCTATTATGCAAAGTAGCATGACATTAGCATCTACCACTCATGGTTGTTGGAAGCTTAAGTAAATGTAAATCATTTAAAACAGAGCCTAGTATGCAGTAAATGCTACACAAGTGTTAATTACTATTATTATTCCCTGACCCTACTTTCTTCAAAAATCCCACCCACATCTGTTCCTTTCTCTCCATTCCCACTGCTACGACCTGGGTTTTACCCTCATCCCTTCATTCTTACTCTGCTACATTTTCCTAAAAATTGTTCTTCTTGTCTAGAACTGGAATCCATTGTGAAGACAACACCAGACTAATATTCAAATAAGAAATTTTCTGTTTACAGGATTGGCCTTACAAAATATTCTGGTTTTTTTTTTCCATTCCCTATTAATTAAATTCAGATTTCTTATTTTGATTATCAGTATTACCTACAAACCAGCTCCAGCCTTATTTTCCAGTGTTACGTCCTTAGTCCAAGACAAGAAACTTACTCTTGTCAAACGAGTTAATTTACCATTCACTGAGTGTAAAGTATGCCTTTTCTCTGCTAAACCTGGATATGCCATTTCCTTGACTTCTGTTAACACTGTCCACCTGCATAAAGATCTAGCACAGATGTAATCTCAATGATGAAATCTTGCACCAATGCAGTTCATAATTGTATCTCCTTTCCTAAATCTCTTCTAATGCTTTATTTTCATATACATGTATTTATGTGTATATAGATGACCTTTTTTTATTATTTCTCAAATAATTTGAAATGGCTTTATTAATTTGACTAAGTTAGATTATTCTGATGATCCCACACCCTGACACCACATCCTCAGCCTTATTTATGCCTGGGCACATCTTATTTCCTCAAACTGAAGACAGAAGTTTCTTGAAAGTCATTTTTTTGTCTCTCCCTCTCACTTGCTCTAGTACTGAACTATCACCGTGCCTCTCATATCACAGGACCATGTGACTTTTTCTTCAAATAAATGAAACAGAATCACTAAATGTAATCACTCGCTTTGTCTTCAAAGTCCAACTCTGGAAATCGAAAGTAGAAGCACTCTATGTGTTCTTTGAGCTCAAAACCAAGAGTAGTGAGAGAACACCAAAGAACTGGCCAAATTCATACTTACAGCAGCAGTACTTTGTATACTAGTAAGTTTGAAAATACCCCTCCGGTAAAACGTTACTAATGGCTTGTTTCAAGAAGTGATGTGTAAAGGAGTTGGGATTAGTGGATGACTGAAATGGAAGAGGAAGTTGACCAAAGGGTGGAGAGGGCAAGTCCCAGTGCCGCTGACCACTTGTAAGGAGTGTCCCTGAACTCTGACACACCGGAAAATGATGAATAGGAAGGCGAATGATGAAGTCAGGCTGGACTTTTCAATCCAAACCTCTCTGCCCTGCATGAAGTGACTGAAAAACTGCAAGAAGAAGGTGTGATCAGTCACTTCACATTTTGAGAAGTAAGATTAATAGAAGCATAAGGTATGGTCTCTGGCCCTAGGGAAGGAACTTTTTAATTTTTCAAGTTTTCTTTATTCAAAGAGCACTTTTTCAAGGCAATTAGTTTTGAGTTGCTGCGTGGTCCTATCAACACTTAATATAAGGCAACTGTCATTTGTTGAGCTGAAATTCACTCATCAACTACTTACTTATTAAAGAATTAATATCTATGAGCTGAGGTTTGGGAGTAAGATTTTTACGCAAATAAAAGAAAGTTAGATAAGCCACTGAATTTCAAGGCTTAACATCCAGGTTAAGAGGTTAAAGAAGTTTTAGAATTAGATCAACCTCTAAAAAGAAAATGAGTGGAAGATCTGAACAGACATTTTTCAAAAAATACACTTATGGTCAACAGATACATGAAAAAATGCTTAACATCACTAATCACCAGGGAAATGCACATCAAAACCACAATGAGATATCACCTTGTATCAGTCAGAATGGCTATTACCAAAAAGACAAGAAACAACAAATGTTGGCGAGGATGTGGAGAAAAGGGAACCCTTGCTCAATGTTGGTGGTGTGGAAAACAGTATAGAAGCTCCTCAAAAAATTACAACTACCATAGGATCTGGCAATTCCATTTCTGGGTATTTATTTTAAAAAACAAAAACACTAACTCAAAAAGATGTATGCACCCCCCTTTTCATTGCAGCATCTTTTACCATAGCCAAGATATGGAAACAACCTAAGTGTCCACTGATGGGTTATTGGATAAAAATGTGAGATATATATATGAATATATATAGCATACCATATCTTTCTAATTGTGATACACAAACACACACACACACCAGAATACAGAATACAACTCGACCATAAAAAAGAATGAATTCTTGCCATGTGCAACAACATGTACAGACCCTGAGGGCATTATGCTAAGTGAACTAAGTCAGACAGTGCAAGACAAATGCCCTATGAGCTCACCTATACGTGGGATTTAAAAACAAACAAAACCCCCACACTCATAAAGAGAACAGACTGGTGGTTGCCAGAGGAGAGAGTGGGGGTGGGCACAATGGGTGATAGGGGTCAAAAGGTATAAACCTCCAGTTACAAAATAAATGTCATGCGGGTATGATGTACAGCATGGTGATTATAATTAATAATATTGTGCTGATATTTGAAAGTCACTAAGAGAGTAAATCTTGAAAGCCCTCATCACAAGAAAAAAATATTCTGTAAGGATGTATGTTGACAGATGTTAACTACACTTACTGTGGTGACCATTCTGCAGTATACACAAACGTTGACTTTTTATGTTGTACATCTGAAAATAATAGTGTTTATGTCACTTATACTTCAGTACAAAAAAGAATTAGATCACCCTCAAGCTTTGTTCCCATGGATAATAAATTTAAGCTTTCTGTGGTGCATCTTCCTCATATGAAAAATGGAGATAATAACTTATCCACCTCATGATATTATTGCTTAGATTAATTAACTGAGATGTTGAATGTAAAGTGCATGTGATACAGTAGATACTTAATAAATACATACTGTTTTTTTGTCCACATCCCTTTAACTTCCATGAATTAACAGAACATTAGATGAGACTATTCCCCCAATTTTCTGACAGTCATTTTAACAATTCTCTTTATTCTGTATCTGTAAGTTTGCCTGGTCTCCTTGAAAACAAGCATTTCAGACTACATAAGCACATGACTGGCCCCTCTTTCCTCAAAACAGCACACAAACACACTTGCAGGCTAGGTGTGCAGTCAGCACATAGGATGTAAGTGCTGTCTGTCTGAATGGTTTGTTTCTTCACTAAAAGTTCAAAGAAGGAAAAGTACTAAAAGCATCTTGATCTGTGTATGAAGAAGGCTGAAGTTTTGTTTCTTTTTGAGCATGTCAATCGACAGTACTCGCTGAGTACCTTTGTTGTGTACTTGATATAATGTAATCATGAAGTTGTAATGCTTATTAACATACATACTTGAAGTAAAATATCCACATGAATCAATTCCAGTTTAACAACCATGAACATTTACCAAGCATTAACTATGTAGCTGGACCTGTACTGTAGTTTACATGTATTAACTCACCACAAATTTGGTCATTCCTAATCTTAGATCCATTTTTAAGAGACATTAAGTAATTTATTAAAAGTCATATAGCTAATAAATGATAAATCCAGAATTTAAACCCAGCTGGTCTGAATTCAGAGTCAAAATTCTTAAAACACTACACTATGCTGCCTTTTTAAAAGTACTTACACTGGGAGACAATGTACAAACATCAATACTGTCATCACTGCCTCCACATTTTTTGGAAATTTTCATTTAGAATCATCCTCCAGATTACCCTACTGCATCAAACAAAGAATCTGAGCACGTGGAGGCTAGGACTCTGTGATTCTATGGTTCCTTCCAACTCTAAAATAGTAATATGAGAGCATTTAATTGTGTTTCTTTAATGAATGAAGGAAGACTTTTAGAGAACTCCAGAACTCTAGGAACTTTTTATCAAAGAATAATTTAGGTGATTTATAGACTTTCTTCCAGAATTCACATTTTCACTTATTTCCTGCCAGTTTAAAGCAGTCTAAGTGAGGCATCAGAAGCATCATTTGAAATGGAAGCAGTGACACGGTAGCCAACAACAACAACAACAAAAAGCTGCACCATTTCCATGACACTGCTTAAGCAAAACAAAAACCCAAAGAAATAATTAGAACAAGTTTGTACTCTTAAATACTCAGGCTCTTATATTTTCTGAAAAGTCGTATGTTTTGATCAAAACCCAGGTCATCACTTTAAATAGATACTGAGTGAGTAATAAAAACTTCTGGGTTCTCTGTTCTCTCATTTATAGAATGTGAATAAAAATAGTGATCTTAAAATATTTGAGGGAGAATTAAGGCAAAATATATAAACTATCTCCTACACAGCAAATCTTAATCCTCAGCAAATCTTAATGTTTAATTCAATATTCCTTTTTAAAATTTCCATAGCAAGACTGCCTAATAACATCAGTTTTTTTCTTCATGCTTCTCAACTTACGATTAAAAGGGAAAAAAACTCAGTAAGTGATAAAATTATGTACGAGATATGTATATAGAATAATGGTAAAATCAGTCACTAGAAATCTTGAAGTTATACAATTTAATTCAGACCAGAGAATAGCCCAAATTTTTATCTTTTATACACATTTTCCTCAGTATTCATAAATATCAAGAACTGTAAATAGAAATGTATTCTTTTATGACTGTCTGCCATATTCAGCATGACTGCTATTGAGTGGAAAAATAAAAATACGTATTACTTACTGTATGTGGCACTTGGCAATTTCAAAATGATTTGCAAACATTCATCCTCAGAATACTCCTACAAAATGCATCTGTGAAAAGAAAAAAAATGCAAAAGAGTAAACAATTTGCCAAGGTCACAGAAAAACTAATTCAGACCAACACACACTTAGATACTACACACTTGAACATACTGAAATAGGTTTTGCAAAATGTAGAGTATACATCTAGCAAATTATAATAGGCTGATGAACACAAATATCCCCAACTATATGCAAATATTCTATGTATCAGTCAAGGAGGACCCTCTTAAGATGAGCCTGCACATGGGGTTCATATAAAATGCAAGAAACCTAGTGCCCCCAGAACATGGTAGAACAACATAAAAACAATTAAAAAATATGAGACATTTATAAGTAAATCTAGTTGGAGATTTTAGGTGGTTAGTAAATAATTCAAGTTTTTAAAATAATACCTTTGTCTGATATATGAAGATCACTGAGTCAGAGGAGAATTTTGCTTGATTTATCCAGAGGACTGCACCAATTCACTTTGTAATTGCATTTCAATTCTAACTGAAAACCTTGCACTGAGAAAAATGCAGGCATGCCACTTGCACATTTCACAAAAAAAGACAAATTCATTTTTTTTTTCAAAAAGCCAATTATAAGGAGAAGGTTATTTAATTAGACTTCATTCATTTATTTGTTTTAGAGGAGAGGTGTTGGGAAGAGCATAGTAATTTCAAAGCACAAATTGTTTCAACTTAAGTGAATTTTATGCTTCTGGGTATACTGTTTTATAAAAGAACTGTTCAGATGAAACAAAACAAAACATGACCTACTGATAATTAAAGTAACCCTTCACAGTACAACATGTTGTTTCAGACAGATCGAACGCATAATGGACAATACAAATAAAAATTAAGTAGCAAGCGTCTTTAGAGGAACGTTAGTTCTTAGCGACCGGCAGAATTTCTGCCCAGACATTTGGTTCTTTACAGGACTAAGCAGAAATACCAGCTCACCCCATCAACAGTTCAACAAGCAGAACAGGCATTCTGAGTTGAACATCTAATTTATCTTCCTCTAGTGTGTGAAAGACAACAGGATGGCACTACCCTCTACGTGGCACAGGAACGAATTATGTCACTAAAATCCTCAACAGAGAGCCTCTTGAATAAGAGCAAACTAGATACAGTTAGCAAATTTATAGTCAAATGTCAAAAGTAAATCAGCAAATTCCTAAGAAAACATATTTTTCAATAAATTTCACTTTTCTAAGTTTAAAACTTAGAACTTAATAGAAAATACAAACATGTTCACATATAATTTCAATAAAATAACATTATAAAAATTAGCAGATCTGTGTATGTCTTCATACTTAAGCATACTCATCCTCCTCAGCAAGAGAACTGAAGTTAACACTAATCACACGACTTGCCCAATTTGACACAGCTAACAAGGAGTGATCCTGAGCTCAGAGCCAACTTTTCTAATCCCAGTTTCTTCTTACTACAATACCCACGAGTCTCTTCTCAGTATCCAAAGCAGAGGTTGCAAACTGGGGGATAATAACCAACTCTGGCTTAATGCAGTGTTATTTTTCTTCTTTTTTCCACATCACACACCATGATTTTGAAAATATTTTAAAATATTCAAAAGCAAGAGATTTCTCATACGCAGCCTAATTTCTAGCTCTTTTTGAACAAGCAAAGAGAGCTTGAGGCTGGGCTCACAGCTTCCAGAGAACAGAGAAACGTCTGCTGCTCTCAGATGGGACATGCCTCCTGCACTCATCTATTTCCTACTTTTGCAGACTGTCTTCTGCGCTGCAATTTTCAGGCCCTGGAGTGTTTTGCTCCTGATCTAAATCTCCCTTATCTCCCAACCACAAACAGACTTCTTTACTGAGAAACTGGAGGAATAATATTAATTAGGCTCAAAGAGCTTATTTCATCAGTTGAAGTGACTGCTTCTGAGTACATTTGTCTATATTCTTATAATCAGCTATTACTTATCAGTTACCTTGTTTTAACCTATATGTATGTGTGTGTGTGTGTGTGTGTGTATATTTTTTATATTTCATGGGCTTCAATTTCCATGTATTTAAATATATATTTGATAATTTTTAAAGCTAAGGGAGATATTTTAAAGCACAACTTATTGGCACATAGTAAGTCTTAATCATCTTCAATCGTGATTTTACAATTACGATGGACACATCTTTCAGAGAGATACCTCCTGGATTGATAGTATCCTATTTGATAAAGTAATTAAAGTGATAAAGAAAAAACATTCAATTTAACTACAGCTGGATAAAGAGAATGCTGAACACTAAAGGTAAAGCAATGCAGCCCACGAATTCCGGTTAGATCGTGGCCTATTTGCAAATAACGTAAAATATCAATATGTTTTGTAGAACGCTTTAAAAACATGGACCTGGAATTCGGGGTAGTTGTGGTAACAGCAGCCACCTAAATCTGAAACTTTTCACAAATACTGTAAAAAATACAGCCAACAAAAACAAATAAAAACACACAAATCCTAGGCCTTCAGCATAACTGGGAGTTGGAGAATAATAAAAATGTCAGATTCCCTGTAAACAGAAAATTAAACACCAATTTCTAACAGAGCTAGCTTTCAATCTCCCACTATATGTCTTAGAGAGATCTAAGGGGTCCAGAAACTGAGGAAGAGAAAAGAGAAAAACAAAGGTCCTAAGAGTGACATAAAACTCACTCTCAGAAAGTTCACTGAAACTATGAAAATATGAAAAAACTATCCTGACATATTAGAATATGAACACAGGGAGGAGACTTTATATGGAATTCAAGGTGATGACATTTTTTCTGGGGGAGGAGTAAGGCATTTTAAAATGATGGAGATATGTCGAAAGGACATAGGCTCCAGCTTCAAGAAGTACTCACAAGTCCAATTTGGGACAACTGGAAAATCATAATAAATAGTTATTGTAAAGAATATAAAATATAAATAAATAAAAAATAAAGTTATATATAAATTATATAAAGAAGAAGGGAAAATTTTCTCTTTGGGTAGAATACAACTAACAAATATAGATGGATTCATGGAGTTAGAACATCACCTTTAAGTGCACATTATACTTAACTGATTTAGTCCAGAAAATACCTGTGGATCAGCACATGCAGGTTGAAGTATTATGACAAGCAAGGTATTTCCATAGTCTTAAAGTATCTTCTCAAAAATCACTTACTAATTATAATGGGGAAAATAGTACCTTTCAATGGAGAAACTTGGCAGAGACCTTAACTAACTGATCAAAGACAACATCATCACTGGGACAAACACACAGGACAAGTCTCCAAGGACAATGCACTTGAGAAGGACACATCGTTTCAGGGGCATGTCTGCCAAAAATGTGTAACCTGCATCAATCGTTAGGAAATACCAGGCCAACCCAAACAGAGGAAAGTCTAAAAATACCTTGTCTGAATTTTTTAAATTCGAAGTCATTAAAAAAAACAGGAAATGTTCCAAATTAAAGAATACTTAAAAGACATGACAACCAAATGCATGTGTCACCCTAAACACACTGAGTTATAACAGAATTTAGTTTAAAATGTTATTTTTAATTGAATTGATCCTTTTTATTTCTTTTTCTTGTCTAACTGCTATGACTTCCAATATTATATCAGAAGTGGTGAGAGTGGGCATCCTTGTCTTATTCCAGATTTTAGTGGGAAGGCTCTCAGCTTTTCACCATTGAGTATTCTGCAGGCTGTAGATTTGTCATAAACAGCTTTTATTATGTTGAGATATGTTCCCTCTATACCCACTTTAGTTCGTTTTTATCATAAATAAGTGTTGAATTTTATCAAATGCTTTTTGTGCACCTATTGAGATGATCATATGATTTTTGTCCTTTCTCTTGTTGATATGGTGTATCACAGTTGATTGATTTGCATATGTTGAACCATCCTTGTGTCCCTGGGATGAACCTAACTTGATCATGGTGTATGATCTTTTTTAAGTGTTTTTGGATTCTGTTTGCTAATATTTTGTTGAGGATTTTTGCATCTATGTTCATCAACAATATCGGCCTATAGTTTTCTTTTTTGGTAGTGTCTTTGTGTGGCTTTGGTATCACGGTGATGGTGGCTTCATAGGATGAGTTTGGGAGTATGCCCTCCTCTTCAATCTTTTGGAAGAGTTTGAGAAGGATCGGTATGAGCTCTCCTTTGTATGTATGACAGAATTCCCCAGTGAAGCCATCTGGTCCTGGACTTTTGTCAGTAGACCAAATGCTCCAATCAAAAGACAGAATGGCAGACTGGATAATAAAACAAGAACCTACAATATGCTGCCTACAAGAGATCCACTTTAGGATGAAGGACACACATAGATTGAAGGTGATAGGGTGGAAAAAGTTAGTTCATGTAAATGGAAATGACAAGAAAGTGGGAGTAGCAATACTCTTATCAGACAAAATAGACTTTAAAACAAAGGCCATAAAGAAAAATAAAGAAAGACACTATACAATGACCAAAGGAGCTGTACAAGATGAGGACATTATACTCATTTATATGCACCCAATATAGGAGCACCCAACTATATAAAACGAATACTAACAGACATAAAGGGGGAAATTGATGGGAATACAATAATAGTAGGAGACTTTAACACCCCACTAACATCACTGGACAGGTCTTCCAGACAGAAAATCAATAAGGCAATAGAGATACTAAATGATACAATAGAATAGTTGGACTTAGTTGATATTTTTAGGACATTACATCCCCAAAGAACAGAATATACATTCTTCTCAAGTGCTCATGGAACATTCTCTAGGATAGACCACACTCAGGCGTAAAAGAAACCTCAACAAATTTAAGGGGTTAGAAATTATTTCAAGCATCTTTTCTGACCACAATGGCATGAAACTAGAAATCAACCACAGAAGAACAAATGAGGGAAAAAAACAACTGCATGGAGACTAAACAACACACTACTAAAAAACCAATGTGGGTCTGTGATGAAATCGAAGAAATAAAAAATACTTTGAGACAAATGACAATGAAAACACAACCACACAAAATCTATGGGATGTAGCAAAGCAGTCCTAAGAGGGAAGTTCATAGCAATACAGACCTTCCTCAAAAAAGAACAATCTTGAATAAACAACCTAATCTACCACCTAAAAAGAATTAAAAAAAAAAAAAAAGAAGAAGAACAAACAAAACCTAAAGTCAGCAGAAGCAAAGAAATAACAAAAATCAGGGAAGAAATAAATAAAATAGAAATTAAAAAACAGTAGAAAAAAATCAATCAAACCAAGAGCTGTTTTTTTGGAAAGAGTAAACAAAATTGATAAACCTCTGCTTGCTAAGAAGAAAAGAGAAAGGACACAAATAAACAAAATAAGAAATGAAAATGGAGAAATTACAACCAACATCACAGAAATACAAGAAAATCGTAAGAGAAGACTATGAACAACTGTATGGCAATAAATTGGACAACCTAGAAGAAAAGAAACATACAGTCCACCAAAACTGAATCAAAAAGAAATAGATCATTTGAACAGACGAATCACTAAACGTGAAATAGAATCAGCAATAAAATAATTTTCGCAATTGTACGGAGGCTACATAGAGGAAAACGTCCTTATTCTGAAGAAATATACCCTAAAGTACTTCAAGTAAAGAAGCATGATGTGTGCAACATGTTCTCAAAGGATTCAGGGAAAAATTATATATATGTACACACATATATATATATATAAGCACATATGATTACATAATTATATAATACATATATATACACATATATGGGGAGAGCAAGTAGAAATAAAGTACAAGGGGTAAAACGCAAATGAATCTGTACAGAGAGTATTCAGGGTTCTTAAGTACAATAGTTGGAAATTTTCTCTATGTTTTAAATTATATGAAAATTTTAAATTAGAGAAAATTGATAGAAAGAAACAAATGTTTTACTTTCATTGAGATATTCTGGGATCACAGAAAAATAGTCAAAGAGATAATCAATGAAGTGTTGTTAAATCAAGAAAATACTAATTTAAAAAATAAATCAGAATCATTGCCCAGTGTTTTTGGACAAGTGAAATAATACAAATCCATATATATATTTTTTCCTCCTGAATTTTATATATGACATATAAAAAATCAAAGATATTGTCTATTTTATAGATTATATAAAAACAAAGCTATTATCTATTTTATATATTACATTAGATTAAAGATATCTATTTTTAAAATAATTCATTTATATATTTATATTAAATACATAAGATAAGGAAGAATGAAAGTAAATGTGGAATCTAGCTTTGGGTTTTTTAATAAGTCATACAAATGATATTATAGTCAGTGAACTCAGCAATGTAAAGTTAAATAACAAAATGATATTCATAAATAAATTCAAGTTGTCAGCAATTAAAGAAAAAGAAATTATCGAACTGTCCTTAAAGCTACTATTTACCCCATTGTAATTAGTAAATGGTTTTTGAGAAGATATTTTAAGACAATGGAAGTATCTTATTTGTCATCATACTTTCCTTACATTGGAAAGTGAATGTAAGTGGATTTTCCTTATATATTTCTCTAAGTCAAAATTACCAACTTTTTTTAAATTCAGGAAAAAAGATTTAAAAAAATCACTCTTAATTCCTAAAACAATGTATTTCATGTATAACTATCCTGTCTTTGTTTTCAAACCATTATTTAAAGAATAATACAACATAAACAATTTTATAATTAGATTCTTAAGATTCTTTTTTTAACTTAGGAATTTCTGTGGCAACATCTGTTTTTATCATTACGATGCAGAATCATTTCACTGATTGGTATCCCATACATGCTATTATTTATTTACTATTTTGTATCTACAAGTAATTATCAAATATAGAAAGAAAGAAAAAATAAAGGAAGGAAGGAAGGATATGTTGATACGGAAAAGCATGGAAACAGAGTAGCTTTAGTGAAATAATTATTTACTTTTGGCAGAATTACTTCCTATTTTCGTACAGAGCAACAGTCAGGCCCTTTATGGGACCCAAGGAAGGAAACAGATGAAGATGTGTTACAGTCTCGTAACTGAGAACGTACAAGAGGACTGCTTACTGCAGGATGAGTGACGCAAAGACAGGAAGCGCTACAGAGCCTCCTGAACAATTCAAACAGCTCTACCAAGTCTCATTTCTCATTTCAGCAACATGTCAGAATGCCGAGACATTGCCATTTTTACACTGGATACTACCATTTACATTTTATTACGTTAGGCAATGCCATTTTTTAAATTGCCATTTTAATTGATGGTTCTCATCAATCTTCAAGTTAGTTCAGCCACCTTTCTTTCTATATTTTGAATTCCTTCAAATTCCCACAGATTTAGCAACTTGCCTCATCTTTAGATTCCATATTTTGTATTATTAAATACTGGAGAGTAATACAAATGTTATTCAGCATAAGCACCCAATCAACCTTTCTGGAGTCTCAGTTGGTCTGCCCTAGCAGGTCACTGATTCAATGACACATAACAAACCAAGCCTCCCTTTTTGCAGGACTACATTTTCTATATGTATGTATATACACGATTGGGACATTGTGCTGTACACCAGACATTGACACATTGTAACTGACTATACTTCAGTTAAAAAAAAAAAAAAAAAAAAGACTACATTTTCTTTACTGGATGAGAATGTTATGTGAGATGAAAACTATGGGCAGAAGACCTAAACAAGCAATTCTCCAAGGAAGAAATACAAATGATCAATAGGCACATGAAAAAATGCTCAGTATCACTAATTATCAGAGAAATGCAAATCAAAACTACAATGAGATATCAATTCACACTAGTCAGAATGGCCATCATTCAAAAGTCCACAAGTAACAAATGCTGGAGAGGCTGTGGAGAAAAAGGAACCTTTCTACACTGCTGGTGGGAATGCAGTTTGGTGCAGCCACTATGGAAAAGGGTATGGAGATTCCTCAAAAGACTAGGAATAGACTTACCATATGACCCAGGAATCCTGCTCCTGGGCATATATCCAGAAGGAACCCTGCTTCAAAAAGACACCTCCACCTCAATGCTCACAGCAGCACTATTTACAATATCCAAGACATGGAGACAGCCTAAATGTCCATCAACAGATGAATGGATAAAGAAGATGTGGTATATTTATACAATGGAATACTATGCAGCCATAAAAACAACACAATGCCATTTGCAGCAACGTAGATGTCCCTGGAGAATGTCATTCTAAGTGAATTAAGCCAGAAAGAGAAAGAAGATACCATATGAGATCGCTCATATGTGGAATCTTAAAAAAAAAAAAAAAAAAAAGAACATAAATACAAAACAGAAACAGACTCATAGACATAGAATACAAACTTGTGGTTGCCAAGGGGAAGTAGGGTGGGCAGGGACAGCATGGAGTTTGAAATTTGTAGATAGTGACAGGCATATGTAGAATAGATAAACAAGATTATACTGTATAGCACAAGGAAGTGTGTGCAAGATCTTGTGGTAGCTCACAGCAAAAAAAAAACGTGACAATGAATATATGTATGTTCATGTAACTGAAAAATTGTGCTCTAGACTGGAAATTGACACAACATTGTAAAATGACTGTAACTCAATAAAAAAAAAGTTAAAAAAAAAAACTAAACCTTACTCAAGTGAAGATATATGAACTCTTTTGCTTCCCCTCATATTTAAGTCCTGTCATTGTGTCAGAGAATAGAATTAAATGAACTCAGAGTGATTTACTTCTTTCAAATCCATGCTGGTTGTTACCTCTATTTGTTCTGCTCTTTGAGGTGTATGAAAATCAAATGTCTTTTTGATTTATTCCCCTATCTCCTGGATATCAAAGCAAGCTGATTAATCCATAACTTCTAAAGTCATCACTAATATGTTCTCTCTTCCTCCCTCCCCAGTTTTATTTGGCCTTCAAGAACCCTAAGTTCACTCCTTGCATACTTTTTATTGTAAAGATGACTTGATAATAATCTTATGATAATTTATATTATGAAAAGTATGACAAATCAGGACCTCTTGAATCCTGTACACTTTTAAAATGTAATTCTCCTGCAGTCCATTAGCCAACTTAAGTCACTGCGTATTTCCATATCCGGTCTGGTCCATGGTTCAAACAGTAGGTCATGCCTTGACCCAGGATCCTGAACACTTTCACCCCTTGATTTGTGACAGTGCGTTTACCTTGCAGACAGTGCCTACATGGTGGCTTTCCATAACTGAAGACTGTATCATCCATCCCTCTTGTCTATTCACCCAGTCGGGGAAAAGTCAAGACCTGTCTCCTAACTGAAGTGGGTTCTCACGCCAATTCTTTCTTTTCTTTGTCTTATTTCACTTTTTTTCCATTGACTGTTCAAGGAACTGGCAAAGTGACTGTCCCAAACATTCACCAGCTTCTCTCGTAACGCACAGTGAATGCCTTCTCCTTCATCCCCTACTCCTATCCACCTGACAAGACACGAAAAAATGGTGGTTCCTTCATCCTCGGAGACGGAAGCTGAAACAGGTTTCCTTAACTCACCTCTGCCCACTCTCAGCACACACACACACTAAAGCGTGGCCTACTTTGTATCCTTCATTTCATTATTTTCTAGTCTCTGTAGAAATTTCACCTCTACCTTTACATCTCCCTATCTTTTGACTCATTCCACCTCCATGAAGTTTTGCTAAGAGCAAATTAGAGATTCAGGCAGATTTATGCTCAGAGAACTTCATCAGTGCCATTTGTAATATTTGACTGTAAATCCTTGAAAGCTGCTAGAGTGTCTAACAATCAGAGATCAACTAAGTAAGTTTGTGCAGATGATAGAATGCCAGGCAATCACAAAACTGATGTCTCAAATAGTATTTGTTGATATGCAGAAATCTTCAATATATATTTTTAAAACAATATACTTTCTAAAATAATATGAATAAAGTAGCAATTGTGTAAATAACTATATACATACACATAAGCATTTACATATATACAAATATATGTATAAAATTCAGAAAGATTGGAAGATTGTACAGCAAAATGTTAATAGTTATGGTCTCTGAATGTGTGAAAATATAAGTGATATTAGCATACTTTTCAATAATTTTCTTAATTTTACAAATCTTCTACAAAAATATCTATATCATAATTCAAAAAGAATGAAAGAATATCAGTTGAAAAACTCAGAGGGAAAAAAAGGCAACTGCGCATATGTAAGAACCAAACAGAAAGCTATAAATCAGGCAGAACTTCAGTATTAGAAGAGCTGGAGACTTATATAGACAAAATTAAGGCACAAATAAGCAGTAACATGAAATTCTCAAAAAGTTAATAGAAGGTGATTTTTTGATGCGACATGGCTGGAGTAGCCAGGTGCCTCCCCAATATCAGTTCTCCCCTCTTTTAGATGCTATATGCTCTTTTATGTTCGTTGGCCTTTGCCTGCCGAATATGTAGACATGATTGAAACTCTGGCAGCTATTTTGAGTATCTTAGAGTGACTACAAGAATCCAAAGTCCCTGGTGACATTACAGAGCCATCTTATCTGGCTTGAACTACCAATATCAAGACTTCATATTTTGTGAAGGAAAAATAAAGAACTAATTTCTTTAGGCCACTCTGAATATATACTGAACGTTTTAAGTGATACATATAATTATCTGAGAATTTGCAGGTAAGAATTAAGAAAATGTTTCTCCGTCATGGAGAAATAGAATCAACTCACCAGAATATATGTTACCAAGTATTAGGGTTCATATGTCAAATAATTCTTAAAATGAAGAAAAATTTAAAGGAATGCAGAGGGAGGAAAGAAATGGAAAGAATTCAAATCTAGGATATTACATTACATTAAAAATGGTTTAAATAGAAAAATTTGTATTTCACTAAAATACATAGTAGTTTAGGTATATTTAATTGTATGAAGGATTATTTTTAAAATTAGATTCCAAGTAATGGAACTGCTTTATCAGTAGCAGGAAAGATTATATTACACTCTAAAAATGAATTTCCAGAAACTAAATATTGTTAAATATTAGCTCTTTTTTTTTTTAAGTGAAGATTCTTTTGAACATCTTTAAACCTAAATTTAGAACTGGGACCTTTAAAATCATGAAATCCAATTAGAAATGCAGTGTAAATATGTAATGAACTTTAGTTAAAGGATGTGAGTTAGTTTTCTATTATGTTTTATGGTCACTATTCATGCTTTCTCCATGTTTTATGCCACTGTTTAAATATATCACATTTGTATTTACTTCTTCTGAGAACAAGTTAAAATGTATATAAAGTGCAACCTTTACTCCACCACAACATCCAAATACATGGTGTGGCAGGTTGTATTTTTGAAAAATGGCCACAACATCTCCCATTCAGCATGCTCTTCCGCAGTGTGAGCTTGACATTCACATATACCCCATCAGGAGATTAAGCTTTTTTTTTTTTTTAATTCCTGGAATCTGAGCAGAACTCAGGACTCCTTTGACTAAGAGTTTATGATAGAAGCAATACTGTACTAGTCCAGGAGTAGCCATTAATTTAGCATCTTCTGTTTTCTGCCTCTTGGAGCCCTCAGCTGCCATGTAAAAAGTACAGGCTACTCTGCCAATGGAGACAGCAGCCATGCTGAGGGGCACACAGGCATCAGAGTAAAGAAACCACACTGGACACCAGTTCATTCAGCCTTTAGAAGACTCCAGTTCCAGCCACCACCTGATGGCAACTGCATGAGAGACCCCAAGTGAGGATCTCCCAGCTGAGCATGGTCAACCCACAGAACTATGAGAGATTATAATAAAGTGCTTTTCTAAGCCACTAAATTTCTGGGTAGTTTCTTGCATAGCAATAAAATGACCAGAAAATGTGACCATTCTAGAGTCTAAAATCTGGAAGTATAACGCAATAATCTGTCATCCTTAATGTAAATATCCAAAATTATATATACGAACATACACTGATCAGAATGTGAACTGTTTATATGGTAATCTACTTTTCTGTCTTTGTCTCTACCTCTGTCTATGCAAGTTATCTTACTTCCAATTAAAATGATTTCCAGTTGTTTTCTGGCTAATTACTGATATGTGTGCTAACACAGATGTTATATTTATGCTATATGTATGTATGCATACACACACATACACACCCACACAGTGTGTTTTGGGGTCATTTAGCCTGTAAAATAGAATATATAGTAGAAACCTCAATGCTGTTCCTATGTGAAGAACTGGCAATTTAGAAAGCAGTTTAAATTTGTTTTCTGTGCTCCCCCAAAGCATAACTAAGACCAGTAAGACTCATGAGAAAAGTTACAAGGAGTCAAATTTAAGCTCCGCATAAGGAAAGGCCCTCTTTCTGTGAGGAACGCCAAAACAGAATGGGCTTCCCTAAGAAAGGGCCAAATAAAGAGTTCAAGAGCTCCATTCTCCAGAAATGTTGAAAATGACCTCAAGTTCTGGCTGCCTGCTGGAATTGAATGGTTCTTAAGTACCCCCTTGAACCTGCTATTCTGATAAATTTGTGGTGATCATCTTTGGAATGGATTATGCTAATATTTTTATATCCCTATCATATTCCAGAAAAAGACACGAGGAGTATCACAAAGATTCATTCAATACAGCGTCATTAAATTCACAGTCCTTTTTCCTACCAAATCAATATTTAACAATTTTTCAAGACATTTATTGAATAACTAGCTATATTATGGACTTTGGTAGGCCTTGGGGGAACAAAGAGGAATGTGATGCCTCTACTGTGAAAAAGATTATAATTTAAAATGGGAGTTACAACGGGAGACAGAGGAGGACACAACTATGATAACATGGTGCAAGCGAGCAATAGCAATGGGAACAAAGTACTAGGGGAACTGAGAAAGGAACAGAAACATTCTACCCAGGAGATTTGGGGAAATCCTTTAAAAAGAGGTGTAATTGGAGCTGATCCTTGAAATGAAAAGACGGGTAATTCAAAGTTGCAAAGCAGTGAGAGCAAAGAAATAGATAGAGTCATGGGTATCTATGCCATGTCCAGGTAAGAAAGAAGTAATTCAGTGAACCCTTAAACTAGATTAGGAGGGGTAACAAATGAGAACTGCAGCTTCAGAGGTCTCTGGGATAGATGTCTATGAAGGGTCTCAAATAATATGCTAAAATATTTGAAATGTAATCTGTAGAGCTCTCAAAGGTTTTTATACCCAGCAGTTACATGCTCATAGTTATATTTAGAGAGAGCCCTGTATTGGCAACGTGAAGTAGGTAATGAACTGACTACAGGATATGGGGCAACTTTAAAGAACCATGTCAGTCTTGGGTTTAGACTAGGCACCACCTTGGGTAAGGGAAGCTGGGGTGGCGGGATCATCCTTCAAGATCCCTTTCAATCTTCAACTCTGTGACTATGTCCTCTGCAGATGAAACAAGTTCCAGGTGAATTTCTATAAATGACAGAGGTGGCAGAACTCCTGGGCCACTCTGGTGAAAATCACAGAGACACAGCTACTTTAAATACCCAATGAATTTGACAAGAAGCATATAAAGTGTGCAATCTCTGACTAGCTGACAATGGAATCTGAGAGGAAAAAAACCACAAGGAAGACATTAATATGCCACAGTGCAAAGACGTTTTCTACTATCCTACCAGGAAAGACAGATAAGATTTGACTGACCTAAATCCTTTTTGACCTGCATTATTTTCCAAAGTAGCATCTACTGCTTTGGAAGGCCCAGGGCACCTATCTGTACATGTGCAACCTAATTAATGCGTGTAGGAAAGACTTAATTGCACAGGACATTCTGCTAGGTACAGCACAAAAAAACTGCATTGGACTGCCTTCTTGGATTTCATAATCTATTAAAGACAGATGGATGTAGATACACATCTATAATTTAGAAGGGTAACAGCAAGGATTAATTAAACTAGAGAAACAGACAAAAATGTATGTACTTGTATTAAATGCTTCATGAGTATCAACAGCGGGACAATTCCTTGGTTGGTTCCATTTCAAGGGGAAACAAAGCTAAGGGTCAGAGAATACAAGCCAGTGGCAAGATCTCACTCCTGAGACCTGCTGGAAGAGAAAAGGCAAGCTCTGCCTCACTGAGGTTTAACAGCACGTCAGCCAAGGTCAGGGAAAGGGTCTAAAGCACATTCCACAGGACTGCAGCTGCCGGAAGGGAGGAACACCAGGCCAACCACAAGACAGTTGATCTAGGGCTACAGGCTCCTTTTCTTCCTCCCTTTCGGTTGCTGGGCCAACTGGCCCTGCAGAGGGAGATCTCTATATGGCTATCAGAAAAAGGTAGGAATGCAGGAAGTTTCTAATAAATTGAAGGCATGAACCTGGACTGAGAAAGTAGAACGCAAAAAATCTGCAATTGAGGTGTAGTGTGACTGTCATCCCTGAGACTGATACATGGTGTGTGGCAGGAATCCTAAATCCTCTGAATGACCAGTTTGATGGCCATCAGCCAAGCATATCATCAGATAAGAATCTTAGATTCTGAGGAAACTCCTTGTCCTTGATGCCCCCACACAATGGTAAACACACACATTTTCCTATAAAATACAGCCATGAATGACAGCCTGAATGCATCTGCTGAAGGACACAGAGAAGAAAAGGTAACAATTCTACAAGATAACAATATGTGGTACTGTGCTCCTCATTCATAAATTTGTAATACTGTTCATATAGAAAGATGACATATTTTAATGGTATGAGAGGTCCTTTTTTGATAGAACAGTTTGGCCTTATGA